>NC_050105.1:6337735-6679246 GCF_902167145.1 Zea mays | reverse complement strand
AGATTTGGAACATGCTAAAGACCGCGTAAGAAGGAGACGAGGTGACCAAGATCACCAAGATGGAAACGATCGAGGGGGAGCTTGGTCGCTTCATGCTTCATCAAGGGGAGGAGCCGCAAGCGATGTACAACCGACTCAAAACCTTGGTGAACCAAGTGCGCAACCTCGGGAGCACCAAATGGGATGACCATGAAATGGTCAAGGTTATTCTAAGATCACTTGTTTTTCTTAACCCTACTCAAGTTCAATTAATTCGTGGTGATCCTAGATATAAACTAATGTCTCCCGAGGAAGTAATAGGAAAGTTTGTGAGCTTTGAGCTAATGATCAAAGGCTCCAAACAAATCATCGAGCGAGGCGCCACCTCCACACCCGAGGTGCAACCCATTGCCTTCAAAGCAACGGAGGAGAAGAAAGAAGAGTCTACATCAAGTAGGCTCCCCATCGACGCCTCCAAGATCGACAATGAGGAGATGGCTTTAATCATCAAAAGCTTTCGCCAAATCCTCAAGCAAAGGAGGGGGAAGGACTACAAGCCCCGCTCCAAGAAAGTGTGCTACAAGTGTGGTAAGCCCGGTCATTTTATTGCTAAATGTCCATTATCTAGTGATAGTGACAGGGGCGATGACAAGAAGGGAAAGAGAAGGGAAAAGAAGAAATACTACAAGAAGAAGGGCGGCGATGCTCATGTTTGCCAGGAGTGGGACTCCGACGAGAGCTCCACCGACTCCTCCTCCGACGAGGACGCCGCCAACATCGCCGTCAACAAGGGTCTTCTCTTCCCCAACGTCGGCCACAAATGCCTCATGGCAAAGGACGGCAAAAAGAAGAAGGTAAAATCTAGAGCTTCCACTAAATATGCAACATCGAGTGATGAGGCTAGCTCTAGTGATGATGAAGATGATTTGCTCACCATTTTTGCTAACTTAAACATGCAACAAAAATAAAAATTGAATGAATTGATTAGTGTTATTCATGAGAAGGATGAACTCTTGGATAGCCAAGAGGACTTCCTATTAAAGAAAATAAGAAGCATGTTAAAGTTAAAAATGCTTATGCTCAGGAGATAGAAAAATGTGAAAAATTAACTAGTGAGCTAAGCACTTGCCATGACACTATTTCCAACCTTAGATTTGAAAATGATAAATTGATTGCTAAGGTTGAGAAATTAAATGTTAGTGATGATTCTCTTGTCAACCTTAGAAATGATAATGCTAATTTGATTGCTAAGATTGACAAATTGAATGCATCTCTCTGTAGCCTTAGAATTGAGAATGAAAAATTAATTGCTAAGGCTAAAGATTTAAATGTTTGCAATGATGTTATTTCCAATCTTAGAAATGAAAATGTCATGTTACATGCTAAGATTGATGAATTAAATATTTGCAAACCCTCTACATCTACGTTGAGCATGTTACTATTTGTACTATATGTAGAGATATTAATGTTGATGCTATTCATGATCACCTAGCTTTAATTAAACAACAAAATGATCACATAGCTCAACTTAGTGCCAAAATTAATGAGCATAACTTAGAAAATGAAAAAATTAAATTTGCTAGAAGCATGCTCTATAGTGGGAGACGTCCTGGCATTAAAGATGACATTGGCTTCCAAAAGGGAGATAATGTCAAGCTTAATGCCCCTAAGAAATTGTCTAACTTTGTTAAGGGCAAAGCTCCCATGGTTCAGGATAACGAGGGTTACATTTTATACCCTGCCGGTTATCCCGAACACAAAATTAGGAGAATTCACTATAGGAAGTCTCACTCTGGCTCTCATCATGCTTTTATGTATAAGAGTGAGGCATCTAGCTCTAGACAATCAACCCATGTTAAATTGCCTAAAAATAAATCTCCTATTGCATCAAATGAACATAACATTTTATTTAAAACTTTTGATGCTTCATATGTGCTTACTAACAAACCAGGCAAAGTAGTTGCCAAATATGTTGGGCCAAACACAAGGGCTCAAAGACTTGTGTTTGGGTACCCAAGGTGTTTGTTTCTAATTTGAAAGGACCCAAGACCGTTTGGGTACCTAAGAACAAGGCCTAAATTTGTTTTGTAGGTTTATGCATCCGGGGGCTCAAGTTGGATCATCGATAGCGGGTGCACAAACCACATGACTGGGGAGAAAAGGATGTTCTCCTCCTATGAGAAAAACCATGATCCCCAAAGAGCTATCACATTCGGGGATGGAAATCAAGGTTTGGTCAAAGGACTTCGTAAAATTGCTATATCACTTGACCATTCTATTTCCCATGTTTTTCTTGTAGATTCTTTAGATTACAACTTGCTTTCAGTTTCTCAATTATGCAAAATGGGCTACAATTGTCTTTTTACGGATATAGGTGTTACTGTCTTTAGAAGAAGTGATGATTCAGTAGCATTTAAGGGAGTGTTAGAGGGTCAGCTATACTTAGTTGATTTTAATAGAGCTGAACTTGACACTTGCTTAATTGCTAAGACTAACATGGGTTGGCTCTGGCATCACCGACTAGCCCACGTTGGGATGAAGAATCTTCATAAGCTTCTAAAGGGAGAGCACATTTTGGGACTAACAAATGTTCATTTTGAGAAAGACAGGATTTGTAGCGCATGTCAAGCAGGAAAGCAAGTTGGTGTTCATCATCCACACAAGAACATCATGACAACTGACAGGCCGCTTGAGCTACTCCACATGGATCTATTCGGCCCGATAGCTTACATAAGCATCGGCGGGAGTAAGTACTGTCTAGTTATTGTGGATGATTATTCTCGCTTCACTTGGGTATTCTTCTTGCAGGATAAATCTCAAACCCAAGAGACTTTAAAGGGATTCTTGAGACGGGCTCAAAATGAGTTCGACTTAAGGATGAAAAAGATTAGAAGCGACAACGGAACGGAGTTCAAGAACTCACAAATAGAAGGCTTTCTTGAGGATGAGGGCATAAAGCATGAGTTCTCTTCTCCCTACACGCCTCAACAAAATGGTGTAGTGGAGAGGAAGAATAGAACTCTACTTGACATGGCAAGGACCATGCTTGATGAGTACAAGACTTCGGACCGGTTTTGGGCGGAAGCAATCAACACCGCTTGCTACGCCATCAACCGTCTCTACCTTCACCGAATCCTCAAGAAGACATCATATGAACTCCTAACCGGTAAAAAGCCCAATGTTTCATATTTTAGAGTCTTTGGTAGCAAATGTTTTATTCTTGTTAAAAGAGGTAGAAAATCTAAATTTGCTCCTAAGGCTGTAGAAGGCTTTTTACTTGGTTATGATTCAAACACAAGGGCATATAGAGTCTTTAACAAGTCCACTGGACTAGTTGAAGTTTCTTGTGACATTGTGTTTGATGAGACTAATGGCTCTCAAGTAGAGCAAGTTGATCTTGATGAGCTAGATGATGAAGAGGCTCCATGCGTCGCACTAAGGAACATGTCCATTGGGGATGTGTGTGTCCTAAGGAATCCGAAGAGCCTCCATATGCACAAGATCAACCATCATCTTCAAATCAAGCATCTCCACCAACTCAAGTTGAGGAACAAGCTCAAGATGATGAAAATGAAGATCAAGAGGAGCCACCTCAAGAGGAGGACAATGATCAAGGGGGAGATGCTAATGATCAAGACAAGAAAGATGATGAGGGTCCAAGGCCGCCGCACCCAAGAGTCCACCAAGCAATACAAAGAGATCACCCCGTGAACTCTATCCTCGGCGATATTCATAAGGGGGTAACCACTCGATCTTGTGTTGCTCATTTTTGTGAACATTACTCCTTTGTGTCTTCTATTGAGCCATACAGGGTGGAAGACTCATTAAGGGATTTGGATTGGGTGTTGGCAATGCAAGAGGAACTCAATAACTTCACGAGGAATGAGGTATGGCATTTAGTTCCACGTCCTAATCAAAATGTTGTAGGAACCAAGTGAGTCTTCCGCAACAAGCAAGATGAGCATGGTGTGGTGACAAGGAACAAAGCCCGACTTGTGGCCAAGGGATATTCACAAGTCAAAGATTTGGATTTCGGTGAAACCTATGCACCCATAGCTAGGCTTGAGTCAATTCGTATATTACTTGCCTATGCTACTTACCATGGCTTCAAGCTTTATCAAATGGATGTGAAGAGTGTTTTCCTCAATGGACCAATCAAGGAAGAGGTCTATGTTGAGCAACCTCCTGGCTTTGAAGATAGTGAGTACCCTAACCATGTCTATAAACTCTCTAAGGCGCTTTATGGGCTCAAGCAAGCCCCAAGAGCATGGTATGAATGCCTAAGAGACCTTTTTATCACTAATGGCTTCAAAGTCAAAAAAGCCGATCCTACTCTCTTTACTAAAACTATTGCAAATGATTTGTTTGTATGCCAAATTTATGTTGATGATATCATATTTGGGTCTACTAACAAATCTACTTGTGAAGAGTTTAGTAGGATAATGGTTCAAAAATTCGAGATGTCTATGATGGGGGAGTTGAAGTACTTCCTAGGATTTCAAGTGAAGCAACTCCAAGAAGGAACCTTCATCAGCCAAACGAAGTACATTCAAGACATACTCACCAAGTTTGGGATGAAGGATGCCAAGCCCATCAAGACACCCATGGGAACCAATGGGCATCTCGACCTCGACACGGGAGGTAAATCCGTAGATCAAAAGGTATACCGGTCGATGATAGGATCTTTACTCTATTTATGTGCATCTCGACAGGATATTATGCTTTCCGTATGCATGTGTGCAAGATTCCAAGCCAATCCTAAGGAAGTTCACCTTAGGGCCGTGAAACGAATCTTGAGATATTTAGTTCATACACCTAAGTTTGGTCTTTGGTACCCCAAGGGATCCACTTTTGATTTAATTGGTTATTCAAATGCTGATTGGGTAGGGTGTAAAATTGATAGAAAGAGCACATCAGGGACTTGTCAATTGTTGGGAAGATCTCTGGTGTCTTGGGCTTTAAAGAAACAAAATTTTGTAGCTCTTTCTACTGCCGAAGCCGAGTACATTGCCGCAGGCCATTGTTGCACGCAATTGCTTTGGATGAGGCAAACCCTTAGGGACTATGGTTACAAATTAACCAAAGTTCCTCTCCTATGTGATAATGAGAGTGCAATCCGCATGGCGGATAATCCCGTTGAGCACAGCCGCACTAAGCACATAGCCATTTGGTATCACTTTTTGAGGGATCACCAACAAAGGGGGGATATCGAGATTGCATATGTTAGCACCAAAGAACAATTAGCCGATATCTTTACCAAACCACTAGATGAGAAAACCTTTACCAAACTTAGGCATGAGCTAAATATTCTTGATTCTAGGAATTTTGATTGATATTTTGCACACATAGCTCATTTATATACCTTTGATCACCTCTCTTTCATTTGCTATGACTAATATGGTTTTAAAGTGTATTTTTTGCTAAGTCATAGATTGAAAGGGAAATGGAGTCCTCGGCGAAGACAAGGCTTCTACTCCACTCCATCGTAATATTTATCCTTCGCCGTCACTCCACACCACTCTCCACCTTGGTATAATCTTCACTCATATATTGTTTGCCAAAGGGGGAGAGAGTTTGAAAAGGGCTTATATTTCTCACAAGTATCCGTTTTTGGCGATTCATACCAAAGGGGGAGAAAGTATTAGCCCAAAGCAAAAGGACCGCACCACCACCAATTTCAAAAAAAATATAGTCTTTTCAGTTTGTATTAAAGAAGTTTTTCAATTGATATCTTATTTTTGATATCATTTCAAATTGGTATCTAAAACCCTCTTGAACACTAAGAGGAGAATTTCATTGAGGGGGAGTTTTGTTTAGTCAAAGGAAAAGCATTTGAAACAGGGGGAGAAAATTTCAAATCTTGAAAATGCTTCTCAAAATCTTATTCATATACCTTTGACTATTTGCAAAAGGATCTTGAAATGAATTTTACAAAAGATTTGCAAAAACAAAACAAGTGGTGCAAGCGTGGTCCAAAATGACAATTTACAAGAAAGCATCCATGCATATCTTATGAAATGTAGATTGGTTTAATTTCAAGTAACCTTTGCACTTACCTTATACAAACTAGTTCAATTCTGCACTTATATATTTGCTTTGGTTTGTGTTGGCATCAATCACCAAAAAGGGGGATATCGTAAGGGAAATAGGCTCACACCTTTTCCTAAATGATTTTGGCGGTTGAATTATCCAACACAAATAATTGGACTAACTAGTTTGCTCTAGATTATAAGTTCTACAGGTGCCAAAGGTTCAACACAAACCAATAAAAGTCCAAGAAAGGGTTCAAATAAAGAGAGCAAAAGACAACCGAAGGCAGCCCTGGTCTGGCGCACCGGACTGTTCGATGTGCCACCGGACAGTGTCCGGTGCAGCAGGGAGATCGACTCCAAACTTGCCACCTTCGGGAATTTGGGAAGCCACTCCGCTATAATTCACCGAACTGTCCGGTGTAGCACCAGACTGTCCGGTGTGCCAGCGGAGCAACGGCTAACTGCGCCAACGGTTGTCTGCAAAAGTCTACAGTGAACAGTGCAACTGCGCGCGCAGAAGTCAGAGCAGGCGCCAGATGGTGCACCGGACAATGAACAGGTCCTGTCCGGTGCACCACCGGACTGTCCGGTGGCCCACATGTCAGAAGCTCCAACGGTCGAACCCTAACGGTTGGGTGACGTGGCTGGCGCACCGGACTGTCCAGTGCGCCCGTCGATAGCAGAGTTCCCCAACGGCCATTTTGGTGGTTGGGGCTATAAATACCCCCAACCACCACTCTTCAAGGCATCCAAGCATTCACTACTCCTCATTCAATACAAGAGCAATACTCAACACTCCAAGACACAAATCAAAGCCTCCGATTAAATCAAAGTCCACAATTCAACTCTAGTTTTTTAGGACTTGTGAGAAGATAGGCTTGTGTTCTTTGTTGTTCTTGTTCCTTGGTTGGCTTTCTTCTTTATCTCATTCTTATTCTCAAAGCCTTGTAAGCAAAGCAAGAGACACCAATTGTGTGGTGGTCCTTGCGGGGTCTAAGTGACCCGGGAAATCAAGGAAGGAAGCTCACTCGTTCTAGGTGACCGTTTGAGAGAGGGAAAGGGTTGAAAGAGAACCGGTCTTTGTGACCACCTCAACGGAGAGTAGGTTTGCAAGAACCGAACATCGGTAAAACAAATCACCGTGTCATCCGCCTTATTTGATTGTGATTTGTTTTTCGCCCTCTCTTTTAGACTCGACTTTGTTTCTAACGCTAACCCCGGCTTGTAGTTGTGCTTAAAGTTTATAAATTTCAGATTTGCCTATTCACCCCCTCTAGGCGACTTTCACAAACCTACTCCCCGTTGAGGTGGTCACAAAGACCGGGTCTGTTTCAACCCTTTCCCTCTCTCAAATGGTCACTTAGACCGAGTGAGCTTTTCTGCTCAATCAATTGGGACACTTAGTCCCCACAAGGACCACCACACAATTGGTGTCTCTTGTTTTGATTACAAATATGTTGAGAATAAGAAATGGGAAGAAGAAAAGCGATCCAAGCACAAGAGCTCAAAGAACACGGGCAAAACTCTCTCATCTAGTCACTAATTGCTTTGAGTGGAATTGGGACTTGGAGAGGCTTTAATTCAATCTAATTGTGTCTTGTAGTGCATCAGACACTGTCTGGTGGCACACCGGACAGTCCGGTGCGCCAGACCAGGGCAGCCTTCGGTTTTCTTTTGCTCCTTTCTTTTGAACCCTTTCTTGGACTTTTTATTGGTTTGTGTTGAACCTTTGGCACCTGTAGAACTTATAATCTAGAGCAAACTAGTTAGTCCAATTTTGTGTTGGGCAATTCAACCACCAAAATTATTTAGGAAAAGGTTTTAGCCTATTTCCCTTTCACCTCAAAGGCTCAAATGTTCACCCTCCCATATTCTATTCGTACTATTCTAGCATATTTTAATCTCTCCCTATTTTATTTCTCCTCCTGTTTCATCTCATCTCCAACCATTCTCCCTCACATTTCATGTACATGTACAAAACGTCGTATTTGTGTTGCCAATTTTATTTTCAAATAGTGCTAATAAAAACACAGAATTGGGTCGGTAGTCGACATTAAAAAACATGTAAATTTATAATGAAAGTTACAATCGCATATCTGCATGTACATTGTACATAACGGTTTTCGACGAACCGTGCAATGCAAGCCATTTTATTTTACTGTCGGGAGACATGCTTTAGCTTACATCACAAGCTTCTTCCTCCACAAGCCAACCATGGTTATAAAACCAGGAGCCAGGTTGCATTCTTCCTCATCCCCTCCACTCTCGCCAATAATGGACAACAACACTCTCACCACACAACTCCTCATTCTTAGAAATAGTAATGAAAGTGACGAGTTCATGTTCGATGATGAAAAGGATGCTTTAGAGCACCACATCCACGAAGAGGAGTCCCAAAGGAGGAGATGAAGGAGGCGAGGGTTTGTGCCCGGCCATATCGTCGTGAATAGGGACCACACCACCGTTCACTGGTGAATCATGGCAGATTACTCGGGCCCAACCCCATTTACAAGGAGCAACATTTCTGCCATCAGTATGAATAACAAAAAATCTTTACTTTCTTTGCATCGTCCATCTATTCGTTTGCATAATAAGTTAAATCTAAATATAGGTACTGAATGCGCAGTCACGTGTTTGTGCGAATCATGGAGTTCGTAACAGCGAACTACCCGTGGTTCACCTGTCATCCTGATGCGCCGGGTAAGATGGGGGCTCTCTCCCATTCAGATGTGTATTTCCGCTCTGCGAATCTTGGCGTACGGTTCACCCATTGATGTGGTGGATGAGTATGTATGCATTTCCGAATCCACCGCTCTAGAGGCACTAAACAGGTTTTGTGCTGCTGTCATGAATGTTTTTGAGCAGCATTACCTTAGGCTTCCCAACGCATCCGAAGTTCAAGCGCTACATGCATTTAATGCGATGCGTGGTTTTCCGAGCATGCTTGGTGGCATTGACTGCTTGTAATGGCAGTGGCGCAACTGTCCAACTGCTTGCAAAGGCATGTTCACGGGTCGCGGTAGCCATCCCTCCATGGTTCTCGAGGTAGTTGCTACACATGACTTGTGGACTTGGCACACATATTTTGGGATGCCTGGAAGCAATAATGACCTAAATGTATTGCATCGCTCACCTTTGTTTTGCAGGTAGGTCAACAATGAGCACCCCCTGTTTACTTTGATGTTAACGACAACACATACAATATGGGCTATTATCATGTGAACGACATCTACCTTGAGTGGCCTATGTTTTTGAAGACTGTTCGAAACCCAATCACAAACAAGAAGGTTCACCCAAGTCCAAATAGGGACTCGAAAAGATATTGAGCGTGCTTTCGGGGTTCTGCAAGCAAGGTGGGCAGTTATGCGAGGACCTGCATATGGTTGGGATCGCGTGAACCTAAAGAATATCATGAAGACCTACATCATCCTTCACAACATGATTATCGAGGACGAGCATGGCTCCAACCTTTCGGTGCACTATGATAGGATGGGACTTCAAGCTTCGTCCACCACTACTCGTTAGCAGCATGACTTCATTACCGATGAACGCGATGAGCATGACTTCATAGTTGTTCACTTGAGAGCACCTTAAGGGGGTGAATAGGTGATCCTGCAAAATTAACTCTAAACAACACAAACTTGGTTTATAAAATGTGTTAGTTAGAACTAGAACTAAGTTAGGATGAGAAGCCAAGTGATCCAAAGATCAAACTTGAGTGCCACAGTTGTCTTCCTTATATCAATATCCCGTTGTAAGGAATCTCCACAAATTGGAGCCTCTCATGTCTTACACTAATGATTACAATCAAATCCAGAGTAAGGAGGAGAGTAGAAAACACACATAAGAGCACAACACAACAACAACACACACAAGCAAGAGAGAGAGTGCACGAATCAAAATGACAGAGCCATAGCTCAAGAACACGCTCAAATCTTTCTCTAACAAATCAACAACATGGTCGTAGAGGTTCGAAGTTGTAGTGTGCTCAAAGTATGCTTGGGTAACAGCTCCATGTGTAACACCCCGTCCACTCTCGGATCAACGATACTTACTCCTGACAGCTCTTTAGGACCATAGACCATCCCCACAAACCAGCACGAGTCTTTTGTGCGCACTTTATCCTCACTCATGCGCACCCGATAAAACTTCCCCGTCAGTCACCCATACCAAATTTCTCCAAGCTAAGCACACTTAACTTGGAGGTTCTTTCAAGATAGGCTTCCGAAAAAGAAGATGCACCTTGTTGGTATGGATACTCTATTAATTCTATTAAGCCTTGGGCCAGGATATCACAATCCACCCCCCTTAAAAGACCGACATCCTCATCGGTCAACCCCAATCCAGGAATCTCCCCTCTTGGCCACGTCTGTATGTCTAGTGTCGTCATATGCCATGCCATGTGACCACTCTAGGCCCACATGCGCCATGCACCATATACCCGAACTCCTAGCCCACACACGCCCATGAAACCACGAGGGTCGGCTCTGATACCATTTGTAACACCCTGTCCACTCTCGGACCGTGGTACTTACTCCTGGCAGCTCTTTAGGACCATAGACCATCCCCACAGACCAACACGAGTCTTTTGTGCGCACTTTGTCCTCACTCATGTGCACTCGAGAAAACTTCCCGGTCGGTCACCCATCCCAAATTTCTCCAAGCCAAGCACGCTTAACTTGGAGTTTTTTTTTGAGATAGGCTTCCGAAAAAGAAGATGCACCTTGTTGGTATGGATACTCTATTAATTCTATTAAGACTTGGGCCAGGATATCACACCATGTGCCTAGGGGGGTCCTTTTTATCTCCAAGGGACCTAGGAGCCGCTGGAGCTTCATTTGGCAACTCCTAGCCTTCTCTATCTGCGGGTGCACCGGACTGTCCGGTAGCACACTGGACACTGCACATTGCAACGGTCAACATATCCCTGATTGGTCAGTTTCCATTTCAAGTAGGCACCGGATTGTATGGTGGGGGCACCAGACTATCTAGGGCACCATCTGACCGTTGACTGTGGCTGACGTGGCAGGTAGCCATTGGCTGTCTTCACACCGGAATGTCCGGCGCTCCATGCGGACTGCGGTGATTTTTAGCCGAGGAAGCCTGGCCGAGCCCGAGAGTGGACTGTTTGGCCAGACGGACACTAGACTGTCCAGTGTACACCGGACTATTCGGTGGGTGGCACCAGACTGTCCGGTGCTGCCTAGTCCAGCCGAACTTGTTCCTTTTTGTTCCAACTTTCTTTTGATCCTTTTGGCTCGACTCCATATGGCCCCTAACACTTAGACAAATATGATTAGTACCTAAAACAGATGACTAAGTGCTAGAAGCATACCTTTTTCACTTTGATCCATAGATGTTTTAGTATGCCCATTTTCAAGCCCAAAGGATGCCTTTTCTTGTAATCCTCAATTTGCTTTACAAACGCCTGTGCTCATGCTCATATGTTGAGTTGTTAGTTCATAGTAATGTGTTGAGCATCTAATTATCAAAACAACTAGAAATGGCCCAAGGGCACATTTCACTTTCATCATCGCAACCTGCGAGATAGGGACACATATCGTCAGCTCATGCATGACTCTATCTAGCATGTGTGGGCTATGTTTGGCAACAAATAGGTGTCATATGTAAGGCTTGCCAAGTAGATGTGTGGGCTATGTTTGGCAACAAGTAGACCTAAACAATGTTTTCATATGTAAGGCTTGCCAAGTAGTGAATGAAATGCATTATGTTTGCCACCGTTCAAAATAATAAAATTGTCACAAAACTGAGTCTCACAAATACAAGCAGATAGCTGGATGATGCCAGCTACAGATGTTTGAATCCATGAATTGGAAACAAAGTAACTAATACATAAATAATACTTATTCATCATCCTCATCGCGCTGAACATGCTGCAGAATACGATGCTAACGGGCTTCAAAGTAGGCCCTTTGCAGACCACTTAGGGTACTAAGATCAAGGTTCATGATTCTCTCTTCTTTGAGAGTTGCCTTATGAGTAGCTACTACCTCTCATTTCTTTTTCTTGTACTCAACGACCTGCATGGAAATCTCCCGTTTCTCAGTAGCTGCTTTCTCTTAAACTGTAATAAGGCAATCGATGTTCACAGCCATAACACCTTGCACTTCTTTGTATGGTCCAATCCTCTCCAAATGCAAGTTTGACATTAAACTCATGTACTCTGAGTAGGACTAGGTGAAGTTAGCATTGGAAACATTTCTTTTTGCATCCTTTGCAGCATCCCTTCCAATCGGCCTCTTCGTTCCTCGACTAGTGTCATCACTTTTGTTGTCAACATTTGTTGAGTCTGGCACATCTACTATTTTCTCTTTACCAGACCTCCCATGACCCTGAGTACTTTAACACCCCATCCACTCCTGGACCGACGATGCTTACTCCTGGTATCCCTCTAGGACCATAGATCATCCCCATAGACCAACACAAGTCTTTTGTACACACTTTGTCCTCACTCATGTGCACCCGAGAAAACTTCCCGATCGGTCACCCATCCCAAGATTGCTCTGTGCCAAGCACGTTTAACCCATAGGTTCTTTCGAGACAGACTTCCGAAAAAGAAGATACACCTTGTTAGTGTGAGTACTCTATTAATTCTATTAAGCCTTGGGCAAGGATATCACACAATCCAACCGGGCCAGGATATCATAAGTAACCTTCCTTTGCAAATCCAACCATTTTGCCCCGTTTCTTAGAATTTCCCAATAACGAATTGTGGTATGTCGGGACCTTATAACTAGGATACACACTTCCACTAGGTCAAGATAGTGGCCCACGTGGTTAGCTCTAACCATGTGCTAAGGAACTGAGCTGCCAGGCCTGGAGGCCTGTGATGAGGATATCACTCCCATACAAACAATGCATGGGCTGACAACATGAGCACCTGCACGAAAGCTAAATCTCTAGGTTTGTTCTAACCTAGTCAATTATGTTTTAGAGCTTACGGTTCATGCCATGAATGTTTTAATGATTAGAAACTTTGGAGAGGACCATCAAGGACTTGGTAAAGGCCAAGGTGTCAAGGAGAAGCAAGGGCATCCACAACAGGAATGAGATCAAGTCCGACTTGGTTGCGATTCCATTTCGGGTTCTAGGACTGGTGTGGGGGACAGATATCCCCTGGGTCCATTTGAAGGATAAAAGACCTCACGAAAGGCCCAAGAGCCCAATAACCCGTGAGGTCACTCCTTCATGGGCCTAGGGAGGAACGACCAGCGAAGCAGGTCGACATAAGGCTGGGTTGGCGCGAACCCGGACGACCCCACAGCGTTGAACAAGCGACCGCAACAGAAGACCCGACTTTCCCGCGTTGGAACCCCGTATGACGGAACCAAGTAAGGATAAGTCGGCCAAGTCATAGGAAGATAAGCTCAAACAATTCACTATCTTTTAGGTGCACGTTGTTATCATATCAGCTTGTATTGCCTCACGGTCAAATATATAAGGCCTAGGGGGCACCCCTTAAAAACGATCGATCCCACCACTCAGCCATCCACCTCAACTCTCCAGAGAGCTACCTTTGTAACTGATATACAGAGCAAACTCGCTAGGACGTAGGGTGTTACGCATCTCAAAGCGGCCTGAACCTGTAAATACTGTCCATTGTTCTTCGTGCATCTGGCACGAACCATTTAGCTACAGTCGGTGACACCGTCCTACTCCTAAAACACCTTGAGGGGCAACCCCGGGTGTGCGGTCGGACCCAAAACACCGACAGCTGGCGCGCCAGGTAGGGGGTGTGTCGACGATCTAAGCTAGCTCAATGGCCGTCACCTTCCATAGCAAGATCACCCTCCGTCCCGGATCCATATTCTGCTTTGGAACGATCTCATCCATAGCAGACAAAGAGGGAACTCTACACCGCATTGCAGATCCACCAAAAAAGAAGTCTCCTCCAACAAACTCCGAAAATACCGGAGAAGCGCAACCTCCAGCTCTCCGAAGGAAGATCGCCACGACAGCCGCGCCATTTTACCCCGACATTCTTTTCATCGGGAGAGTGGAGTCGCCTCCCGTATCCAACGACGAGCCGACCGCGCCTGGGGAAGAACCACCTCATCGGGAGTCCCGTCGACGAAGAAATCGGCGCCGAAACATCCGACGACATCATGAGGCCAGAGAACGGGATCCGAAGCAACCTGTCTCGTGAGACGAGGTCTCGGAGATAGGAGAAACTCCGGAGGAACGCGTCTTCAGAGAACGAAGGAACTCCCGACGGCGTGATCGCCGACGAGCTCAGGAACAAGCCGAGCAGGACGCAAGGCATCGCCGGGAAAATCCACTCTTCGGTCGCAACCTGAACCCCGACTTCGCCCGAGCCATGAACACGCCGAGTGAAGTCGGAGGAGTACTAGCTCGGATAGCTGATGGGCTTCCTCGAACTCCCGACGCCGAGGGATATCGACGACTGTTCACCCAGGCAGCCAATCATCTTCTACCGCTCGCTCACCCGCCGAACGATCAACGACACACCATCAACAGTCGCCGGGACGCGCGAAGCTCCATCAACGCTTCGCGTGAACGACGGCACGAGAACGAGATCCACCGCCGGGAGGAGTACGACAGGGATCAAGGCATCCCAGCTCGGAGTCAGGCAACCAGGACCGAGTCAGCAACGGCCTCGACTGGCGGTACTACCCAGGGACGGTCGAGGAACCACAACAACTACTCCCCTCCCCAGGACAGACATCACCCCCGACGACAGGAGGACGCATGTGGAGTGATAGCCCTTACTCCACGTCTTAGGGCCATTCAGTGGCCCCCTAACTTCAAGGTATCCAATGTCGACAAATATGAACCTAAGCAGGATCCAGGAGGTTGGCTGGCCGTCTACACCACTGCCGCCCGAGCCGCCGGAGCATCCGAGGACGTAATGACTGCGTACTTACCCATTGTCCTCGGGCAAGACGCACTGCAATGGCTGCGACATCTACCTCGACACTGCATCGACGACTGGAGCGACTTCAGTCGATGCTTCACCGCCAATTTTCAGTCCCTCTCTGACAAACCAGCGCAACCATGGGACCTCAAATCCATCAAGCGCCGGGGGGACGAAACTCTCCGATCGTACCTCAAAAGGTTCCAGACCATGAGAAATCGCATCCCCGAGGTCACGGAGGCGTCCGTGATCGAGGACTTCTACAGAGGATCTAACGACTCGGCCTTCGTCCGAGCCATACTGCAGAAAGCGCCGACTACCTCCGAGCAGCTGTTCCGAGAAGTCGACCTCTACATCACCGCCGACGAGCGAGCTCAGGACCTCATCGGGGGAGCGAAGCCCGCACCGGCAGCGCCACGACGCGACGCGAACCAGCAACCCGACAAACGCTGGGAGAAAAGACCTCGCGAAGAGGTGCACGCCGCCGGACCGCCTGCCTCTCGCGCTCGGGGAGGACCTCGCGGAGGCGAGCGCACGCTGGACGACATCCTCGACGCCCAGTGCCCGTACCACAAGGACATGCGCCACACCCTGCGGAACTGCAGGGACTTCAAGCACTCCATCGGGCACGGTCGACCTTTCCAACCTCTACCTCCTCCTCCACCGCGGGGAGGACCGGAAGAGCCACGACAACCCCAGCAGCGAGAGGAGGGGGAAGGGAGAGCCTTCCCACGCGTTGACAGGGAGGTCAACGTCATCTTCGGTGGACACGGATCGCAGGAGAACAGAAGACAACAAAAGCTCAAAGAATCGCCAGGTATTGGTGGCGACCACCGGTCCTCCCGCTCCATACCGGTGGTCGGAGCACCCGATCACCTTCACTCGGGCAGATCAATGGCTCAACTTCGACCACCTAGGCAAATACCCGCTCCTCGTCGATCCGGTGATCCGAGAGAGCAGGGTGAAGAAGGTGTTAGTGGACGGGGGGAGCAGCATCAACGTCACCTTCCCCCGGACACTCCAAGGCTTGGGAGTTCACCTCAAAGAGCTCCGCAAGTCAGACACGCCTTTCTTCGGCATCGTGCCGACTGAAGGGGAATACCCGCTGGGCCACATCTACATGCCCGTCACCTTCGGAACTCCAGAGAACTACAGAACCGAGTTCATGAGGTTCGAGGTAGCAAACTTCGACTGCGGGTACAACGCCATCATTGGAAGGCTCGGATTGGCCAAGTTCATGGCCATCCCGCATTACACGTACATGATATTGAAGATGCCAGGACCACAAGGAATCATAACTGTGCGCGCTGACCTCCAAGGCGCCGCAGAATGTTTCCGAATAGCCATCCAAGCGGCCCTAACCATCAAACCGTCGGCGACTTCTTCAGCGCAGGTGAACTCTAAGCCTGAGGAAGACCTTACAGCACCGGCGAACGAAGCTCAAGCCGCGACCTCTATGCGGCCGACCGAAGAAACTAAAAGGATTAATCTGGGGTTCGCTGATGAATGCAAGACTGCCATCATCAGCTCCAGCCTGGATGATAAATAGGAAGGCACGCTCGTCCGGTTTCTGCAAGACAACCGAGACGTATTCGCATGGCAACCTGCGGATATGCCGGGAGTCCCGAGAGAACTGGCCGAGCACAAACTAAAGGTCTACCCCCAGGCAAGGCCGATCAGGCAAAAATTACGTCGTTTCACGCCCGACAAAAGAGAAGCCATTCGCGCTGAACTTGTACTCAAAAAGAATAAAGTGGATTGGCGCATGTGCGTCGACTATACAGATCTCAACAAACATTGTCCAAAGGATCCCTTCGGGCTCCCTAGGATAGATCAGGTGGTAGACTCCACCTCCGGATGTTTTGTGCTGTCTTTTTTGGACTGCTATTCCAGATACCATCAGATCAGCCTGACAAAGGAAGACGAGGAAAAGACAACGTTCATCACTCCCTTCGGTGCTTTCTGCTATACCTCCATGCCGTTTGGCCTCAAAAACGCTGGAGCGACTTATCAGAGAGCCATTCAAACGTGCTTAGCCGATCACTGGGGCAAGCGTGTGGAAGCCTACGTGGATGACGTGGTAATCAAAACAGAGAACTCGGAAAACTTCATCGAAGACTTACAGCTCGTTTTCAACAGTCTACGGCGATATCGATGGAAGCTTAATCCCGAAAAAATGTGTCTTTGGGGTACCGGCAGGGAAGCTACTCGGATTTATTGTCAGCCACCGGGGAATTGAAGCTAATCCGGAAAAGATTGAAGCTATCATGAAAATGGAAGCTCCACGATCACAAAAGAAGGTTCAGCGACTTACCGGATGTATGGCAGCCCTGAGCAGATTTATATCCAGGCTGGGAGAAAAAGGTTTACCATTTTACAAGCTACTCAAGAAGGTGGACAAGTTTCAGTGGACTTCAGAAGCGCAGGAAGCCCTGGACGCACTGAATAAATTCTTGACAACCCCACCAGTACTGAAACCACCACGGCGAGCCACATCGACTCAACCGGCTGAAGATCTGCTACTGTATATCTCTTGCACGACTCACGTGGTGAGCACCGCGTTGGTAGTCGAGCGAGCAGAAGAAGGACATGCATACCCAGTGCAACACCCTGTTTATTTCATCAGTGAAGTTCTGGGTCCCTCGAAGAAAAAGTATGCTCAAGTTCAGAAGCTATTATACGCAGTACTTCTAACTGCCCGCAAGCTACGTCACTACTTTGATGACCACAAAGTCATAGTAGTCACTGGTTTTCCGATAGGGGATATTCTTCACAACAAGGAAGCCATTGGCCGAATAGCCAAGTGGGCCTGTGAACTGGGATCTCATGACATCGAATTCCGACCTCGTACTGCCATTAAAACCCAAGCATTGGTTGACTTCGTATCAGAATGGACTGAACAACAAGTACCAGAGAACCCAGAAACTGCAGAAGTATGGCGGATGTATTTTGATGGCTCGCTGAAGCTGCAGGGAGCAGGCGCGGGAATTCTCTTCATCGCACCTGGAGGCGAACACCTCAAATATGCCCTCCAGTTGTTATTTCTAGCCTCCAACAATGCAGCCGAGTATGAAGCTCTGATCCATGGACTGAACATCGCCATATCATTAGGCATCAAGAGACTAGTGGTATACGGAGATTCTCTGGTAGTCATAAGCCAGATAAACAAAGAATGAGACTGTTCGAATGATTCAATGGGAAAATACTGCACTGTCGTCTGGAAACTAGAAAATAAATTTGAAGGCCTAGAATTTCATCATGTAGAAAGAGATCGAAACACGGCAGCCGATGTATTGTCCAAGCTAGGGTCCAGTCGAACTCAGGTCCCACCCGGAGTCTTTGTACAAGAAATACCACAACCAAGCATCTCAATGGATCAGGCAGAAGAGTGTAATATCGTGAATCAACCAGAGTCAGACTCTGATGACTGGAGAAGGCCGATCATCAGATATATAAAGAATGAAGAGGAACCAGATGACAAAAATGTAGCCGAGCGCATCGCCAGACAGTCAGCCCACTACACACTCATTGGGGAGACATTATACAGACGGGGCGCGTCAAGCGTCCTCATGAAGTGCATTCTCTCATCTACTGGGAAGCGACTTCTAGATGAGGTCCATGCTGGGCAATGTGGAATACACGCAACATCCAAGACGCTAGTCGGGAAGGTATTCAGGTCAGGATTATATTGGCCAACCGCGAAAAGCGATGCAGCCGAGTTAGTGCAGAGGTGCGAAGCTTGCCAGTACTTGTCAAAGCAGCAACATCTACCAGCACAGCAGCTGCAAACCATACCAGTAACATGGCCGTTCGCATGCTGGGGACTGGATATGATTGGACCTTTCAAGAAAGCTCAAGGAGGATACACTCATGTACTGGTAGCAATCGACAAATTCACCAAATGGGTAGAATTCAAACCCATTGCTTCTTTAACTTCAGCCAAGGCCGTGGAATTCATGCAAGACATAATATTCAGGTTCAGAATACCAAACAGTATCATAACTGACTTAGGATCCAACTTCACAAGTTCAGAGTTCTTCGACTTCTGCGAGCAAAAGAGCATTCGGATCAAGTATGCTTCGGTAGCGCACCCGAGAGCCAACGGGCAGGTCGAACGAGCTAACGGGATGATATTAGAGGCACTCAGGAAAAGGGTCTTCGATAAGAATGAAAAGTTCGCAGGAAAGTGGATAAGGGAATTGCCCTACGTCGTTTGGAGCCTAAGAACCCAACCTAGCCGAGCTCTACATGGAAACACTCCTTTCTTCATGGTCTATGGGTCAGAGGCAGTACTGCCTGCTGATCTCAAGTTTGGGGCGCCAAGGTTGATCTTTGAAAGTATAGCGGAGGCCGAAGCAACCAGGCTGGAAGATGTCGATGTACTCGAAGAAGAGCTGCTGAATGCAGTAATTCAATCGGCACGGTACCAACAGACTCTGAGACGCTATCACGACAAGGCCATGCGACAACGATCCTTTTCAATAGGAGATCTCGTCCTCCGCCGAATTCTAACGGGGGAGGGACGACACAAGTTATCGCCCTTATGGGAAGGACCGTTCATAGTAACAGAAGTCACTCGGCCGGGATCGTATCGTCTCACTCAAATGGACGGCACAGAAATTGGGAATTCCTGGAATATAGAACACCTCAGGAAGTTTTATCCTTAGCTATATTTCAAAAGCTATCAGGACAACGATGTACTCTGTAAAACGGGAAATATGTCATCAATAAAGAAGGCTTCAAAGATACTCAGTTTGTTCATGATTGACTAGCATTCTTACTTAACTCGGGGTGACCACTATGCCCCGCCAACGGAGCAATCGACTTAAGTCGGCAACGACTTAAGACGGTGCAACATGCTCACGCTTACTTAACTCGGGGTGACCACTATGCCCTGCCAACGGAGCAATCGGCTTAAGTCGGCAACGACTTAAGACGGTGCAACATGCTCACGCTTACTTAACTCGGGGTGACCACTATGCCCTGCTAACGGAGCAATCGGCTTAAGTCGGCAAAGACTTAAGACGGTGCAACATGCTCACGCTTACTTAACTCGGGGTGACCACTATGCCCCGCTAACGGAGCAATCGGCTTAAGTCGGCAACGACTTGAGGCGGTGCAACATGCTCACGCTTACTTAACTCGGGGTGACCACTATGCCCTGCTAACAGAGCAATCGGCTTAAGTCGGCAACGACTTAGGACGGTGCAACATGCTCACGATTACTCATATAGGGGTGACTTCTATACCCCATAAACAAGTCTCAAAGCCATCACTCAGTATTTTACTACTGCAAATTTATGTACTGTTGAATTCTAAAACAATAGGAGAGTAGCAATATCGTTCAAATACCGAACTGGTGTCCTCTAGCAAATATCCGACCATGCTAACTGCGCGATCAAAGCACACAAAATATTTCTCTATTTTGCAATATCTTTCTCAGGAGCAACCGACGAAGACGGGCGACTTGAGGAATCAGGAGCAGCATTCACATCAGCCCTTATGTCTTCAGGAACAACCACACCGGGTCTCCTCATCAAGATTCGCCCCACGCGAATGGCTTTATCCATGGCTCTGTCGCGCTGGGCCCTCAAAGTAATGGAAGTTTCTTTAGCAACTTTGGCAGCCAATCGAGCGGTCTCCAGCTCCTGGGCGATGGACTTCTTGGAAGCACGCAGTTCCTTGATAGCAGCATCCTTAGCCGATATCAATTGCCTGAGACGGATCACGTCATCCGTGGATTCCTGCAGCCTACAGCGAAGACTATCTAACTCCTCCATGGTGAAACGATGACTCCTTTCCAGAATGGTCAACGAGATGCTAGAGTCACGATATAGTCTGTCCAGATTATCGCGAGAAGCAACAAGGGCACGTTTTTCTTCCTGCGAGCAAGAGTCAACTCCTTCAAACATCAGGCCAGCAATAAGAACGCAGCAATACAAGGCGCAACTTCACAAGTCACCTTTTCATAATCAAGCTGAACGCGAAGAGTAGAGTTCAGCGTGTTAGCAGCATTTAGAGCAGCAGAGACCTGGGCCAGCTCAACTTGGCTTTGGGAATACTTTTCCTCAAAATCAGAACACCACTGGACCAGTTCAGCCTGACCTTGAGAATGTTTTTCTTCAAGAACAGAAATCTGCCGAGCCATGCCTGGCGAGAAAAAATCAAGCAAAGGGGGTCAAAATGTGAAACAATTCAATAAGGCAGACGAAAGGAATGAAAAGAGCACTAACTAGCATTCGCCGCTTCCAAGTCAGAGACACGCTGTTGAAGCAACACTGGATTCCAACGTGCCAGAGACGAAGTTCCTTCTGGAACAGACACACCTTGCGACCTCAGCTGACTAGCCATCTCGTCCACCAACGACTGATATTGAGAACAGATAAATGTAATAACAGCAGTTCATGCGGTATAAAAGTCAAGCTAAAATATATCACAATACCTGGAGGTTGGAGAAGAACGAAGGGACACCCAAATCATGAGAGATCAAGTGATGGCCTGGCATAAAATTGGCACCCGATGCAGCTTGCAATGAACCAGCGGGGACCAACTCAGTACCGTCAACAGAGCCCAAAACTTGGTCAGCGAGAACGCTAGCCTCTAAGACGACTCCCTGACCAGAAACTTGGGCCACCACCATGCCACCAGAGTGTGGAGGAGATCCAACGTGAACATCCATGGAAGTACAAGAGGGAGACCCCGCTCGGACACCCTCGGGGGCTGGGTCATAGCTCGCGCTGCCCACTTGAGCCGGATCGTCTCCGGCAACACCCTCGGGGGCTGGGTCGTGACTTACGCCACCCACCCGAGCCGAACCATCCCCGGCAACACCCTCGGGAGCTGGGTGAGCGTTAACACCATCTCTGAGGGTCAGGCTCTCTGCGGCAGCCGCCTCTAAGCCTGAAGGCCCCTCAGTTACTTCCATGAGAGCAAGACAAACAAAGTCAGTTTCCTGGCCCTCAAGACCGCGCTCTAAGGTCGACGAGGCGCGGGACGCTGCCCGGGATGACCCCAACCCGGCGTCGAACACATCAGCACAAACATCCATCGCGTCACCATTTGCTGGCTCTGATAATAAGTCCTCTGGAACCATATCTTCTAGAGTTTGATCAAAGTTCGCCAGAGATAACTCCTGTAGACCGACGAGGGCTGACAGAGCAGGAGAAGGAACTCCACTACTCTCCCCACTGGCAATATACTGTCGACTGTTCTTCCGAGTCAAAGGGACCTCATTTTCTTCCTCCCCATCATTTTCATCAGCAACACACCCATTGGGGTCAGCGACAGATGGATCACACCCATTGGGGTCAGCGACAGATGGATTGCACCCAATGGGGTCAGCGTCAGTAAATTCAGGCACGGGAACTTCTTCAGCAGCAGGAACCGAGGGACCAGCGCCCCGATCCAAACTAGATACTTGCCGAAGACGTCTCTTTTTCCTTTTCTGCTCATCAGCAGAAGGATCAAGTTGATTGGCTCGGTAAGGATGTCTCAGGCGAACACTGACAGGTCTCTGAACATCCAAGGTTGTACCAGCTTCTGGGAGAGGCGCCACTGCCAATGTCCCAGCAGGAGCAGCATCAGAAAAATCTTCGGCCAGCATATCAAGCATAGCACTTATTTCTGCATCATTAGGATCCAAAGGCACCTCAAAGTGGACTTGCCGTTCATCATCGGGAATTTCTCCAATCGAAGAAACTAAGGCGCTAACTTCTTCAGCAGAGGGTCGCACTCTAAGGCCCAAACTGCCATCAGCGACAGGTGGATTCGACACAAAAAGAGTGAAGGCCTTGGAAGGAGGTAGGTTCCAGGCTGAGTATGCCACTGGGGCACCAACATTTGATACCTTGCCTCTAAGAATCATCTCAAGTCGGTTCACCAAGTCTACAGAGGGAATCCTTCTGTCGGTAACCCGAGTCGGGTCAGCTAGGCCTCTGTACAGATAAGTCGGGTAAGCCCTATCCTTCAACGGCTGAATGTTCTTGAAAACAAAATCAGCAACCACAGCCTCTGCAGTCAGACCCCTCTCCTTCAGCAGTCCAACTTCAGCTAGCAAAGCCCTAGCCTCAGCCACCTCCTGATCTATGGGGGACTCGGTCCAACTCGGTGTACGAACATCCGGCTGTCTCCCCGACCGTGGGGGGAGAGAATTTCCGTGGTTCTCAACGATAAACCACTCCAAACGCCATCCCTTAATACTGTCCTTGAGAGGGATTTCAAGATAATCAGGCTTCCTTCCACGGCGCATCTCTAAACTAGCACCCCCAACCAGCTGATGCTGCCCCCCGGCCATTCCAGGGCGACAGTGATACAGATACTTCCACAGTCCAAAATGTGGCAAAACGCCAAGAAAAGCTTCGCACAAATGAACGTAAATGGAAATTTGCAGAATAGAATTGGGATTCAGATGGGTCAAGTTAAGGCGATAGAAATCAAGGAGGCCGCGAAAAAAGGGGGAGATAGGAAGGGCGAGACCGCGGAGAAGAAAAGGAACGTAAATCACGGATTCATGGGTATCCTCTGTCGGAACAGTGACCCCGTGGCAAATCCGCCAAGAACAGAGCTCCCTCGGGGGAAGAACCCTGATGGACACGAGGTGGAGGAGGTCAGGCTCGGAGACAACAGACATATGGTTACCTGCGAAAGGCAACTGGCTATTGGGGTCGATGAGGGGAATCACCGCAGCAGATGAACTCGAGGCCTTTCTCTTGGGCGCCATCTCAACTCTACTGGCGAATAGAGCGAGAATCGAATTGCAGAGAGGATCTGGAGGCAGGAAAGCAAGAACTAGGGCACGGAAAGCAGAGGCAGCTGAAAGCGCAGTATATGCGGGATATTCCCGAGTCAGATACCGTCTCCAAAAGCGCCCAGTCAGCACCCGGCAGTTACTTCTAAAACACCGGCGTGCCACGTCGGCATCCGGCGGCCACTTCTAAAACCCCGGTGTGCCACATCATCACTCGGCTATTATCCTCAAAGTGGCCGACACGGCCCGTTTTAACTCGGCTGTCATTTCTAAGACGCTGACGTTATCACCAGTCGCTCGGCATTTATCTCTAAAGCGCCGACGATATCTTCAGTCGCTCGGCGGTTACCTCTAAAGCGCCGATGATGTCTTCAGTCGCTCGGCAGCTATCTCTAAAGCGCCGACGATGTCTTCAGTCGCTCGGCAGCTATCTCTAAAGCGCCGACGATGTCCTCAGTCGCTCGGGGGTTATCTCTAAAAAACGCTGGCGTTGTCACAGGTCACTCGGCTGTCGCATCTAAGAGCGCCGACGTGGTCAACAGTTATTCCGACGCTGACATGGTTTCATCATCACTCGGACTCTATTTCAAATGCGTAAATATCGACAATAATAGCTCGGCCATCACCCCTGAAGCGGTGATATGATGCCCGAGTTATTCAGTTACTATTCCGAATGAATCAACTCCACAAATGAGAGATCAACTTACTACGAAGCAATGTAATTGGTACAGGAGGAGATAAAGTCATTCTTCATTAAGGGAAGTAACAATACTTACAAATCAACTCATTATGAGTTGATACTTCCCTACTACTACTACTACTACTACTACTACTACTACTACTACTACTACTACTACTACTACTACTACTACTACTACTACTACGCTACACTATACTACTCTACATTACTAATACTACTACATTATTTCACTATACTACTTCTAATCTATACTAATATCTAAAAACCAGTGGCATCTAGCCACTGGCCTTGTTGCTGCCCTTGCTGCTGCCGCCGCCGCTACCCCTGCTGCTGTCGTCGCCGCCCCTGCCGCCGCCGTCACCGTCGTCGTCGTCGTCGCCTCTGTCGTCGTCGTCGTCGTCACCTTCGCGTCCTCCTCGGGCGAGTCCTCCTCGTCCGAGGAGTACTCCGACTCATTCGAGCCCTCGAGCCCGGAGCGCTCGACGACCCGGATGTAAGTCCAGATCTCCACGGCAATCCCCTGAGAGTCGTCCGAGTCATCGGACGACGCTGGGGGAGAGACGGGAGCTGGAGACCCCTCGGACTCAGAGGAGAACTCCTCCTCTGAGTATTCCGAGTCGCCAAAATCCTCTGATGGAGGAGTCGGCTCGCGCTTGCGTTTGTTGTTCTTGCCCATGGTGGGAATGCAAGGAGAGGAAGAAAGCAAGCAGCGGAGAACAACAAGAGATGTGAAAAAACGAGAGAGGCAAAGGCACTATTTATAGAAGAGGAAGGCAACCGCTCACCTCCAACCACGGTCACTGAACAGTCGCGAAGCATTCAATACACACTTCAACCCGTCTGAAGACATGTCAGGCGGCTGACGCCGTTTCACGCAACGCAACACCCATTGGGACTCCAGTCAACAGCGCGGATGATATGATTACGCCCGTTGTCACATCACATTACTACTCAGAAGCAGCCGGCTAAACACTCAGCGTACCAAGCCATCCCTTGCCCACACCCATTGGGGGGGACGCCCAGGAATTATCAGTATATTTTTCAAAACTGTCACATCCGTGTAGGACATGCAATGAATACCTCAAGGCAAAAATGAGATATCAGTAAGGATCAAAGGAAAGCCAAATATAGCCGGTGGAGTACAAAATCTGACCGACAGAAGCGACATGAAGACTACCCAGGGAACGTCCATCAAATGTCCAATCAGTCGCAGAGCAAATAAATTGCACCACTTAGCAAGATATGGGCGGATCACGAACTCGGCTGCAAAAGACAAAATACATGCTGACCTCTGAAGCATAATATGATGACATCATGCTGACCTCTGAAGCATAATATGGATGACATAATGCCGACCCCTAAGGCACCCGAAAGAAGAAAAGATGACCCTCAGCAAAAAGACATGAAATGAAGACCTTCGAATGGATTATCTTCAAAAATCCACTCGAAGCTCGGGGGCTACACCCATTGGGTGCACCTCCGGTGCACCCAATGAATCACCATTTCAAGAGAAGACAACACCAATTTCTAAGGCATAAGGCAAGATTGAAGGCAAGGCTGACCTCCAACCAAAGTGCAAGTGGGAAATAAAAGTGATTTCTGATGAAGACCTTCGAATGGATTATCTTCAAAAATCCACTCGAAGCTCGGGGGCTACACCCATTGGGTGCACCTCCGGTGCACCCAATGAAGTTTAGGGTCCTACAAAATGAAATGCCGACCTCTAAGGCACAAGTATGAAACAAAACTCCAGATTTCGAGTGAAGCAAAGCAGAAGAAAACAGTAAGAAATCATTTTTACCAAACTGCCCGAGAAGCATTTCTTATCATAAACGAAGCCCGCAAGTTGGGTCTAGGATCTTTGGGCCGATTATCTCAAAATCAACCCAAAGATCGGGGGCTTGTGGGGGACATATATCCCCCGGGTCCATTTGAAGGATAAAAGACCTCACGAAAGGCCCAAGAGCCCAATAACCCG
This sequence comes from Zea mays, assembly GCF_902167145.1. NCBI lineage: Eukaryota > Viridiplantae > Streptophyta > Magnoliopsida > Poales > Poaceae > Zea > Zea mays. The sequence continues at coordinate 6,652,915 of NC_050105.1, read as the reverse complement.
TGAGGTCACTCCTTCATGGGCCTTGGGAGGAACGACCAGCGAAGTAGATCGACATAAGGCCGGGTTGGCGCGAACCCGGACGGCCCCACAACGTTGAACAAGCGACCGCAACAGAAGACCCGACTTTCCCGCGCTGGAACCCCGTATGACGGAACCAAGTAAGGATAAGTCGGCCAAGTCATAGGAAGATAAGCTCAAACAGTTCACTATCTTTTAGGGGCACGTTGTTATCATATCAGCTTGTATTGCCTCACGGTCAAATATATAAGGCCTAGGGGGCACCCCTTAAAAACGATCGATCCCACCACTCAGCCATCCACCTCAACTCTCCAGAGAGCTACCTTTGTAACTCATATACAGAGCAAACTCACCAGGACGTAGGGTGTTACGCATCTCAAAGCGGCCCGAACTTGTAAATACTGTCCATTGTTCTTCGTGCATCTGGCACGAACCATTTAGCTACAGTCGGCGACACCGTCCTACTCCTAAAACACCTTGAGGGGCAACCCCGGGTGTGCGGTCGGACCCAAAACACCGACAACTGGTATGCACAAAACGGAGGCCCAAGACGCATCTGGACTCCGATTGCGAGAAAATTGATATGGTTGGAAAGATAAGAAGATTATCTAACCAACCCAACTAGTACCACCTTAAAATTTGTCCAGAGTCAACGGGAATCGTCGAAACAAGTCAGCACTCAAATTCTGTTATGGTGCTGCAACACCGTCTGTTGGGTTGTGTATCGTGTTGGAGTCCATTAGGGGTACCTCCAGGGGTTGTGTACGCCCCTAACCTCTATTTTAACAGCATCCGCCCCCACATTAGGGTTTGGGATTTTGCTTAGATCATATCTGTCATTGAACAGTTCGTTGTTCATCGGTTTATGAGACTCCAAATTGTAATCAACACATTTTTTGTTGTGTTTTATCTGTTCTTGCTTGTGTTCTTGATTGCGCTTGTAGGGATAAGCCTTCGTGGTGAGGTCACTCGTGTGTAACGGATGATAACCAATGAAGCCATGGTGTAGTGATTGTGCGGATCCGTTCGCTCAGAGCCTTGGATCATCAACGTCGAGATCTCCATCCAATCAAGTTATCGCACCTTACGGAAGATCTGGCCTCGCCATTTCATCAAGTGGTATCAAGATTCAGGTTGCCTGTAAGGTATAATCCTACCTTTTTATTTGTTTTGTTTGTCCCATAACCCACAGAAAAGCCAAAAAAACATCAGTGTTGACCTACAACCTTTGCCTTAGCCTTTGCGCAATTTGGTTTCAGATTCCATCGTATTGAGTTTGTGTCCTAGGTCAAGGTCTTGTTACTTGTTTAGATTTGTTTTGGTTCAGTTTGATCCTTGCCACCCGCTTCCATCCTACAAAATCGATTTCCAAAACTGATCTCATCTGCAAAACTGATCCTAACCAATCATATTCTATCTCATCATCACATCCTTATCATATTAGTTTCTGTCCAGTTTGGTATTTTGACCATAAATCTCGCATACAAACTCAAAATGCAGTGTTCTTGTACTTTCTGGAAAGCTTAGAAAATTATCTACAACTTTCGTATTTAATAGTTTTCTAGAAAACGTCATTATCAAAGCGTTATCAGCTTTGGAAGTAAATATGTTTGAGATCCTAAAATTTTGGACCAGTATGTTTTCGGGGTCATTATCTCTTATCCAAAACAGACGATTCATATACCTAAAAGAAAGAGAAAAACTAGATCTACAACTTTCGTGTTGTGAGGTTTTGTGTTTGACGTCGTTATATTTGTCAAACAGTTTGTTGATGTTAGAGCAGAAAATCTGTAACAGACAGACGATAATTTTTTGATACTCTTGAGTTCTATCTTGTTTTTGCGGCACTTTTTGTGAAAAAAGAGAATATAAAAAGACAAGTGCAAAAAAAAGCCGCACAAAACAAAGAAAAAATCAAAAAATAGAAAAAGTGTGTGCATAAGCAGGAACACCATTGATCTGTGCACCTCTATGATTCATCTTATTTTCATCTTGTTTCCTTATTGTACCTAGATCCTTGTTACCTACTTTGTGTCTTCCTCCAACTATTCTAATATATTTTCTAGACCAGCAGCTAGGACGAGTACTTTAAACACTTATTCAGCATTGCTATCTGTTACTGACTTGTGTGCCACAAATATATAATAGTGAGTTTTCCCAAAGCTTCACCTTTCCATCGAGCAGAACATGTACTCCTTTGCAATCACACCTACGCTCTTTGGCCTGTCACACTGGTCACCGTTTGCCACCTACAGTGCTGGTAAGAACCTTGTAAGAGCGAACGCTTCATAATTTGTGTTCCACCACCATCCTTGAGAGTAGTAGTAGGATTCACACATTTTGCTTGTTACTTTGTTTCTATTTTGTACTAACAATGACAAGAACATTTTATCTGGAGCTCCGTGACATGATGAGAGCTATGTGTGATGCACTCAACATGAACACTGAAAGGTTAAAGAGAGTTTCAGGACTTGTTGAATAGATGGACACGATGGAGACTCGTCTACCACAGCCTACAACTTCTTACACAGGTGATTCAATCTAGAGATAGCAGCAGGTAATTTTACTCACATTTTTATTCAGTCACATCACTGTGATTGGATTATTTTTCTGTTTCCAGTACAGAGGGGAAAAGAGAAAAAACTAATTAAGCCCAACTTTTCTATTTTCAAAGTCAAAGGATATAAGTCCCCTGCATGGCTCTGACTGAATATTGACACCAGGAAGCGTTGCAAGAGTTTGATAGTTGAAAGACAAGGCAGCTTTGGTCACGTTTTCTGGACTGATTTTGGTTGACACAAAGCACAAGCTCTTATGAGTTTTGACAAGTTGTGAACCTCCATAGCAAGTTCACTAGCCTCTCGATCTATGTTTTCAAGTCATCCTAGTTGGTACTAAGGCGACTTTGTACAATCCCGGTTACTTGGACATATGGGCCGATTAGTCATGATTAATCGCCTGATCAGGGACTGATCGTGCCATGGCGACTAGGTTTGATATACGATTTGAAAACATGTCTCTTGATTCTCTGCACTTCTGATGTACCTGTATTTTTTTTAGAAAGGACGGCAAGAGGATTGCTGAATATATTAATAGAAGGAGAAAAACCAAATACAGAGACTACTGGCCAGCAAGGTACCAACTACAGCCAATTCAAGAAAAAAAGAAGAAGAGAGCGAAAAGAAGAGAAAAAATGAACCAAAACAAAAACCCCTAAGAAAAAACCACAACTAGAGAACTCTCTGATCAAAAGATAGAAAAAGCCGCACTGTATTGTAAGACATCCTCCTTGATTTGATGGGCGACGACAAGTTGATCATTCCCGGAATTTTGAAAAATTCGCCTATTTCTTTCTTTCCAAATATTCCACCAAAAATAGACTACTAGCCCATCAAATAACCTTCGTCTTGGCTTATCAATTCTGAGCCTACATCTTCTCCACCAAGTGTGTAACTGGCCATCATGGTTTAGGTTTGCTAAAGAGTTGAGATTGGTCCAATGTAACAAAGTCCGCCAAATGCTTTTTGAGTAACTACAATCTTTGCACAGGTGACTCGGGGTTTCCGGATCTGTGACAAAGAGGACAAATAGGGTTGTGATCCCATCCCCTCTTCTGCAAATTGTTAGCTATGAGGATCTTTTCATGTAGGAGCGTCCACGCGAAAAAACGACATTTAGGCTCCGCTTTTGCCTTCCATATTGCTTCAATTTTGATTCTAGACATGCTTCCATTGAACTGAGCTTGGTAGGCGCTACGGGTAGAGTATTCGCCATTGGCAGTCCAGCGCCATAATATTTGATCTTCATTTGCAACGTCCCTTACAACGTCACTGATGGCTTCCCACAGTGCCATCAATTCTTGAATTTCAGTACCTTCCTGAATCGGCCAGATATTGGATATCCATCTATTATCCTCTAGTCCCCTATTGACCGTGATATTCTTATGTCTCGTTTTTCTGAAAAGAGATGGTGCAATGTGACGAGGTGCCATCCTAGAGATCCAACTGGATTTCCAAAACAATGCCTTATTGCCATTGCCCATTGTGACCACCGTAGAGGCGTGAAATAAGTCCTGATCAATTTTATCACAGGAAATGTCCAGATCCACCCAGGCTCTGTCCTCATTTTTCCAGCTGTACCACATCCAACGCAGACGTAGTGCCCGTGCGAAGCGTTCTAAATCTAAGATCCCGAGGCCTCCCAAAGACTTGGGTCTCGCTGTGACTTGCCAATTGATTAGACAATGACCACCACTCGAATACTCTGGGCCATCACCCTTCCAAAGAAAACTTCGTCGGATACGATCAATCCTCTAAATGACCCATTTTTTAGGTGGGAACACTGTTAAGTGGTAGATAGGTTGAGATGATAGCACCGTCTTTACTAGTGTTTCTCTACCAGCTTTTGATAGGAGCTTACCCTTCCAACCGGCTAGTCTAGCACCAATCTTATCAATTAGAGGCTGTACCTCAATCTGTCGAAGTTTCCTAGAGTGTAAAGGTAGACCCAAGTATTTTCCAGGGAAGGTCGAGATCCTCCCAGGAAAAAGATGAATGAGTGCGCTGACCGTATCCGATGGACAACGAATTGGAAAGATTTTCGTTTTTGCTGGGTTAAACTTGAGGCCTGAGCAATTAGTGAAAATTGTCAAGAGTTGTCGTAAATTTTGCAGCTCCGTATGGTCCGGATTGGCAAAAATTCCAGCATCATCAGCATAAAGCGAGCAACGCAAACGAGCTGATCTGGGTAGCACCGGCTTTAAAAATCTTAATCTTGCTACTTGCTCAATCATTTTTTGTAGGGGGTCAATGGCCAAGATGAATAACATAGGCGAAAGCGGATCGCGTTGCCGTAGCCCCCGAGCATGTTTAAACTTATTGCATGTACGTCCGTTGACTAGAACTCTAGACGATGATGTAGCCAAGATGGCCGCAACCCAATCCCTCCACTTTTGGCCAAAACCCAGGGCCTTCAAGACATCTAGAAGGTAAGGCCAGCTCAAAGAGTAAAAAGCTTTCGATATATCCAATTTAATAAAAAGAGCTGCCTTATTGCTCTTGTGAAGACTACGAATAACATTCTGCACGTAGAGGAAATTGTCATGAATGCAGCGTTTCTTTATGAAAGCATTCTGTGAGGTGGACACGAGCTTATCAAGCATTGGGGCCAGACGGTCAGCCAACACCTTAGTAATAATTTTAGCCAGGCTGTTGATCAGGCTGATCGGCCGAAACTCACTGAACTCTGTAGCTCCATCTTTCTTTGGAAGCAGAACAATGTGCGCCTCATTTATGAGTTGTAACTTTGAGGTTTTATGGTTATGGAAATCTTGTAATGCCTTAATCAAGTCGACCTTGATAATTTCCCAACACTTTTTGTAGAAGATCCCAATGAAGCCATCAGGCCCTGGGGAGCGGCTCGCTGGTAAAGCCTTAATTAAGTCAGTGATCTCTTGGTCAGTGAATGGGGCTTCCAAATGTGAAAGGTCATAGGGTATGTAGTCGAGGGATGACCAGTTAAAAGCCATGGTCCTAACAGAGCTCTTCCCTAGAACATTCTGGAAATGTGAGAATGTCGCCTCTTCTTTTTCTTCCTAAGTGAATGCCATTCCTGAGCTAGTGTTGATGTTCGTGATATAAATTTTTTTCCGCCTGACCGTTGCATGTATTTGGAAAAAGAGGTGTTTGTGTCCCCTTGGCGAATCCACGATAGTTTGGAATGTTGCTTGGCCCTGGATTTTTGGATGGCTGCTAATCCAAGGGCCTTTGTTTTAAGATAGTGACGGAACTCCAGTTCCTCCCCCTGAGAGTTGTCTGTCTTCTTGTGCCCACTCCAGAAGTAGCAGAGTTACTTGCACCATTGCCAACTTGAAAGTCGCCTAAAGGGGGGTGAATAGGGCGAAACTGAAATTTTCAAAGTTAATCACAACTACAAGCCGGGTTAGCGTTAGAAATAAAATCGAGTTCGCTAGAGAGGGTGAAAAACAAATCGCAAGTAAATAAGAAGTGTAACACGCGGATTTGTTTTACCGAGGTTCGGTTCTCGCAAACCTACTTCCCGTTGAGGAGGCCACAAAGGCCGGGTCTTTTTCAACCCCTTCCCTCTCTCAAACGGTCCCTCAGACCGAGTGAGCTTTCTCTTCTCAAATTAACCGGGAACAAAACTTCCCCACAAGGACCACCACACAATTGGTGTCTCTTGCCTCGGTTACAAGTGAGTATTGATCTCAAGAAGGAATGAGAAAGAAGAAAGCGATCCAAGCGCAAGAGCTCAAAAGAACACAACAAATCACTCTCACTAGTCACTAAAGCTTTTGTGGAATTGGGAGAGGATTTGATCACTTGGGTGTGTCTTGTGTTGAATGCCTAGCTCTTGTAAGTGGTTGGAAGGTTGAAAACTTGGATGACTTGAATGTGGGGTGGTTGGGGGTATTTATAACCCCAACCACCAAACTAGCCGTTTGGTGGGGCTGTCTGTCGCATGGTGCACCGGATAGTCCGGTGCACACCGGACAGTGTCCGGTGCGCCAGCCACGTCACCAGGCCGTTGGGTTCCGACCGTTGGAGCTCTGACTGCTGGGCCCGCCTAGATGTCCGGTGGCACACAGGACATGCACTGTAGAGTGTCCGGTGCGCCACTTCGCGCGTGCCTGACTTCTGCGCGCTCTGGCGCGCATTTAATGTTTCTGGAGGTGACCGTTGGCGCGAAGTAGTCGTTGCTCCGCTGGCTCACCGGACAGTCCGGTGTACACCGGACACGTCCGGTGAATTATAGCGGAGCAAATTCCCGAAGCTGGCGAGTTCCAGAGACGCTCTTCCTTGGAGCACCGGACACTGTCCAGTGTACACCGGACAGTCCGGTGAATTATAGCGGAGCGCCTCTAGATTTTCCCGAAGGTGAGGAGTTCAGCATGAAGTCCCCTGGTGCACCGGACACTGTCCGGTGCGCCAGACCAGGGCACACTTCGGTTATCCCTTGGTCCCTTTGTTGAACCCAATTCTTGGTCTTTTTATTAGCTAAGTGTGAACCTTTGGCACCTGTATAACTTATACACTTAAAGCAAACTAGTTAGTCCAATTATTTGTGTTGGGCAATTCAACCACCAAAATCAATTAGGAACTAGGTGTAAGCCTAATTCCCTTTCAATCTCCCCCTTTTTGGTGATTGATGCCAACACAAACCAAACCAAGTATAGAAGTGCATAATTGAACTAGCTTGCATAATGTAAGTGCAAAGGTTGCTTGGAATTGAGCCAATATTAATACTTATAAGATACGCATGGATGGTTTCTTCATTTTTAGCATTTTGGACCATGCTTGCACCATATGTTTTGTTTTTGCAAATTCTTTTGTAAATCCTTTTCAAAGTTCTTTTGCAAATAGTCAAAGGTAAATGAATAAGATTTTTGCGAAGCATTTTCAAGATTTGAAATTTTCTCCCCCTGTTTCAAAATGCTTTTCCTTTGACTGAACAAAACTCCCCCTAAATGAAATCCTCCTCTTAGTGTTCAAGAGGGTTTTAGGATATTTATTTTGAAAATACTATTCTCTCCCTTTTTGAACACAAGGAGATACCAAATTGAAAAATCATACCAATTGAAAAAACTCTTTTTAAAATGAGGTGGTGGTGCGGTCCTTTTGCTTTGGGCTAATACTCTCTCCCCCTTTGGCATGAATCGCCAAAATCTGAGTCATTAGAGCCCTTAAATTACTTTCTCCCCCTTTGGTCATAAATAAATGAGTGAAGATTATACCAAAGACGGAGTCCTTTTGCTTTGGACTCAGGCTCTCTCCCCCAAAGATGGAGAGTTGCCCGGAGCGACGGCGAAGGATGAGTTACGGAGTGGAAGCCTTTGTCTTCGCCGAAGACTCCAATTCCCTTGGACTTGAAAACACATTAGTCATAGCATATGAAAGAGACATGATCAAAGGTATATGAATGAGCTAAGTGTGCAAATCAACAAAAGAAATTCCTAGAATCAAGAATATTTAGCTCATGCCTAAGTTTGTTAAAAGTTTGTTCATCAAGTGGCTTGGTAAAGATATCGGCTAATTGATCTTTAGTGTTAATATATGAAATCTCGATATCTCCCTTTTGTTGGTGATCCCTTAGAAAATGATACCGAATGGCTATGTGTTTAGTGCGGCTATGCTCAACGGGATTATCCGCCATGCGGTTTGCACTCTCATTATCACATAGAAGAGGAACTTTGGTTAATTTGTAACCGTAGTCCCTAAGGGTTTGCCTCATCCAAAGTAGTTGCGCGCAACAATGGCCTGCGGCAATGTACTCGGCTTCGGCGGTAGAAAGAGCTACGGAATTTTGCTTCTTTGAAGCCCAAGACACCAAGGATCTTCCCAAGAACTGGCAAGTCCCCGATGTGCTCTTTCTATTGATTTTACACCCCGCCCAATCGGCATCGGAATAACCAATCAAATCAAAAGTGGATCCCCTAGGATACCAAAGCCCAAACTTAGGAGTATAAACTAAATATCTCAAGATTCGTTTTACGGCCGTAAGGTGAGCTTCCTTAGGGTCGGCTTGGAATCTTGCACACATGCATACGGAAAGCATTATATCCGGTCGCGATGCACATAAATATAGCAAAGAGCCTATCATCGACCGATATACCTTTTGTTCCACGGACTTACCTTCCGTGTCAAGGTCGAGATGCCCATTGGTTCCCATGGGTGTCTTGATGGGTTTGGCATCCTTCATTCCAAACTTGCTTAGAATATCTTGAGTATACTTTGTTTGGCTTAGGAAGGTGCCCTCTTGGAGTTGCTTTACTTGAAATCCTAAGAAATACTTCAACTCCCCCATCATAGACATCTCGAATTTCTGTGTCATGATCCTACTAAATTCTTCACATGTAGACTCGTTAGTAGACCCAAATATAATATCATCAACATAAACTTGGCATACAAACAAGTCATTTTCAAGAGTTTTAGTGAAGAGTGTAGGATCGGCCTTTCCGACTTTGAATCCATTAGTGATAAGGAAATCTCTAAGGCATTCATACCATGCTCTTGGGGCTTGCTTGAGCCCATAAAGCGCCTTAGAGAGTTTATAGACATGGTTAGGGTACTCACTATCTTCAAAGCCGGGAGGTTGCTCAACATAGACCTCTTCCTTGATTGGTCCATTGAGGAAGGCACTCTTCACGTCCATTTGATAAAGCTTGAAGCCATGGTAAGTAGCATAGGCCAATAATATACGAATTGACTCAAGCCTAGCTACGGGTGCATAGGTTTCACCGAAATCCAAACCTTCGACTTGGGAGTATCCCTTGGCCACAAGTCGAGCTTTGTTCCTTGTCACCACACCATGCTCGTCTTGCTTGTTGCGGAAGACCCATTTGGTTCCTACAACATTTTAATTAGGACGTGGAACTGAATGCCATACCTCATTCCTAGTGAAGTTGTTGAGCTCCTCTTGCATCGCCACCACCCAATCCGAATCTTGTAGTGCTTCCTCTACCCTGTGTGGCTCAATAGAGGAAACAAAAGAGTAATGTTCACAAAAATGAGCAACACAAGATCTAGTGGTTACCCCCTTATGGATGTCCCCGAGGATGGTGTCGACGGGGTGATCTCGTTGGATTGCTTGGTGAACTCTTGGGTGTGGCGGCCTTGGTTCTTCATCCTCCTTGTCTTGATCATTTGCATCTCCCCCTTGATCAATGCCGTCATCTTGAGGTGGCTCATTTTCTTGATCTTGCCCTTTATCAACTTGAGCCTCATCCACATTTTGAGTTGGTGGAGATGCTTGTGTGGAGGAGGATGGTTGATCTTGTGCATTTGGAGGCTCTTGGGATTCCTTAGGACACACATCTCCAATGGACATGTTCCTTAGCGCGATGCACGAAGCCTCTTCATCACCTATCTCATCAAGATCAACTTGCTCTACTTGAGAGCTATTAGTCTCATCAAACACAACGTCACAAGAAACTTCAACTTGTCCAGAGGACTTGTTAAAGACTCTATATGCCCTTGTGTTTGAATCATATCCTAGTAAAAAGCCTTCTACAGTCTTAGGAGCAAATTTAGATTTTCTACCTCTTTTAACAAGAATGAAGCATTTGCTACCAAAGACTCTAAAATATGAAATATTGGGCTTTTTACCGGTTAGGAGTTCATAAGATGTCTTCTTGAGGATTCGGTGTAGATATAACCGGTTGATGGCGTAGCAGGCGATGTTGACCGCCTCGGCCCAAAACCGATCCGATGTCTTGTACTCATCAAGCATGGTTCTTGCCATGTCCAATAAAGTTCTATTCTTCCTCTCCACTACACCATTTTGTTGTGGCGTGTAGGGAGAAGAGAACTCATGCTTGATGCCCTCCTCTTCAAGGAAGCCTTCGATTTGTGAGTTCTTGAACTCCGTCCCGTTATCGCTTCTAATTTTCTTGATCCTCAAGCCGAACTCATTTTGAGCCCGTCTCAAGAATCCCTTTAAGGTTTCTTGGGTATGAGATTTTTCTTGCAAAAAGAATACCCAAGTGAAGCGAGAATAATCATCCACAATAACTAGACAGTACTTACTCCCGCCGATGCTTATGTAAGCAATCAGGCCGAATAGGTCCATGTGTAGGAGCTCCAGTGGCCTGTCAGTCGTCATGATGTTCTTATGTGGATGATGGGCACCAACTTGCTTCCCTGCTTGGCATGCGCTACAAATCCTGTCTTTCTCAAAATGAACATTTGTTAGTCCTAAAATGTGCTCTCCCTTTAGAAGCTTGTGAAGATTCTTCATCCCAACATGGGCAAGTCGGTGGTGCCAGAGCCATCCCATGTTAGTCTTAGCAATTAAGCATGTGTCGAGTTCAGCTCTATTAAAATCTACCAAGTATAGCTGACCCTCTAACACACCCTTAAATGCTATTGAATCATCACTTCTTCTAAAGACAGTGACACCTACATCAGTAAATAGACAGTTGTAGCCCATTTGACATAATTGAGAAACAGAAAGCAAATTGTAATCTAAAGAATCTACAAGAAAAACATTGGAAATTGAATGGTCAGGAGATATAGCAATTTTACCCAATCCTTTGACCAAACCTTGGTTTCCATCCCCGAATGTGATAGCTCGTTGGGGATCTTGGTTTTTCTCGTAGGAGGAGAACATCTTCTTCTCCCCTGTCATGTGGTTTGTGCACCCGCTGTCGATGATCCAACTTGAGCCCCCGGATGCATAAACCTACAAAATAATTTTAGTTCTTGACTTTAGGTACCCAAATGGTTTTGGGTCCTTTGGCATTAGACACAAGAACTTTGGGTACCCAAACACAAGTCTTTGACCCCTTGTGTTTGCCCCCAACATATTTGGCAACTACCTTGCCGGATTTGTTAGTTAAAACATATGATGCATCAAAAGTTTTAAATGAAATGTCATGATCATTTGATGCACTAGGAGTTTTCTTCTTAGGCAACTTAGCACGGGTTGGTTGCCTAGAACTAGATGTCTCACCCTTATACATAAAAGCATGGTTAGGGCCAGAGTGAGACTTCCTAGAGTGAATTCTCCTAATTTTGCTCTCAGGATAGCCGGCAGGGTAGAAAATGTAACCCTCGTTATCTTGAGGCATGAGAGCCTTGCCCTTAACAAAATTAGACAATTTCTTAGGAGGGGCATTAAGTTTGACATTGTCCCCCTTTTGGAAGCCAATGCCATCCTTAATGCTAGGGCGTCTCCCACCATAGAGCATGCTTCTAGCAAATTTAAATTTCTCATTTTCTAAGTTATGCTCGGCAATTTTAGCATCTAGTTTAGCTATATGATCATTTTGTTGTTTAATTAAAGTCATGTGATCATGTATAGCATTAATATCAATATCTCTACATCTAATGCAAATAGTAGTGTGTTCAACGGTAGATGTAGAGGGTTTGCAAGATTTTAATTCTACAACCTTAGCATGTAATATATCATTTCTACTTCTAAGGTCGGAAATGGTAGCATTGCAAACATCAAAAATTTTAGCCTTAGCAATCAATTTTTCATTTTCATCTCTAAGGCTAGCAAGAGAAATGTTCAATTCTTCAATCTTAGCAAGTAAATCATCATTATCATTTCTAAGATTGGGAATTGAATCATTACAAGCAATAGAATCAACCCTAGCTAACAAGTTAGCATTTTTATTTCTAAGGTTGTCTATAGTCTCATGGAAAGTGCTTAGCTCACTAGATAATTTTTCACATTTTTCAACTTCTAGAGCATAAGCATTTTTAATTTTAACATGCTTTTTGTTTTCCTTGATTAGGAAGTCCTCTTGGGAATCCAAGAGATCATCCTTCTCATGGATGGCACTAATTAATTCATTTAATTTCTCTTTTTGTTGCATGTTTAAGTTGACAAAAAGAGTACGCAAATTATCTTCCTCATCACTAGCATTATCATCACTAGAGGACTCATATCTAGTGGAGGATTAAGATTTAACCTTCTTCTTTTTGCCGTCCTTTGCCATGAGGCACTTGTGGCCGACGTTGGGGAAGAGAAGTCCCTTGGTGACGGCGATGTTGACGGCGTCCTCGTCGTCGGAGGAGTCGCTAGAACTTTCGTCGGAGTCCCACTCACGACAAACATGGGCATCGCCGCCCTTCTTCTTGTAGTACCTCTTCTTCTCCTTTCTTCTCCCCTTCTTGTCGTCGCCCCTGTCACTGTCACTAGAAATAGGACATTTTGCTATAAAGTGACCGGGCTTACCACACTTGTAGCAAACCTTTTTGGAGCGAGGCTTGTAATCTTTCCCCCTCCTTTGCTTAAGGATTTGGCGGAAGCTTTTGATGACAAGCGCCATTTCCTCGTTGTCGAGCTTGGAGGCGTCGATTGGTTGTCTACTCGGTGTAGACTCCTCCTTCTTCTCCTCCGTCGCCTTAAATGCGACCGGTTGAGCTTCGGATGTGGAGGGATCATCAAGCTCGTTGATCTTCCGTGAGCCCTTGATCATAAACTCAAAGCTCACAAAATTCCCGATTACTTCCTCGGGAGTCATTAGTGTGTATCTAGGATTACCACGAATTAATTGTACTTGAGTAGGGTTAAGGAAAATAAGAGATCTAAGAATAACCTTAACCATCTCGTGGTCATCCCATTTCTTGCTCCCGAGGTTGCGCACTTGGTTCACCAAGGTTTTGAGCCGGTTGTACATGTCTTGTGGCTCTTCTCCTTTGTGAAGCCGGAAGCGACCGAGCTCCCCCTCGATCGTTTCCCGCTTTGTGATTTTGGTGACTTCATCACCCTCGTGCGCGGTCTTGAGGACGTCCCAAACTTCCTTGGCGCTCTTTAATCCTTGCACCTTGTTGTACTCCTCCCTACTTAGAGAGGCGAGGAGTATGGTTGTGGCTTGGGAGTTGAAGTGCTCGATTTGGGCCACCTCGTCCTCATCATAATCCTCATCCCCTATGGATGGTACCTGTGCTCCAAACTCAACAACATTCCATATACTTTTGTGGAGTGAGGTTAGATGAAATTTCATTAAATCACTCCACCTAGCATAATCTTCACCGTCAAAGGTTGGCGGTTTGCCTAATGGAACGGAAAGTAATGGAGTATGTCTAGAAATGCGAGGATAGTGTAAGGGGATCTTACTAAACTTCTTGCGCTCATGGCGCTTAGAAGTTACGGAGGGCGCGTCGGAGCCGGAGGTAGAAGGTGATGAAGTATCGGTCTCGTAGTAGACCACCTTCCTCATCTTCTTCTTCTTGTCGCCACTCCGATGCGACTTGTGGGAAGAGGCTTTCTTCTCCTTCCCCTTCCCCTTTTTGCGGGACTCTTCCGATGAAGCTTTCCCGTGGCTTGTAGTGGGCTTTTCGCCGGTCTCCATCTCCTTCTTGGCGTGTTCTCCCGACATCACTTCGAGCGATTAGGCTCTAATGAAGCACCGGGCTCCGATACCAATTGAAAGTCGCCTAGAGGGGGGGTGAATAGGGCGAAACTGAAATTTTCAAAGTTAATCACAACTACAAGCCGGGTTAGCGTTAGAAATAAAATCGAGTTCGCTAGAGAGGGTGAAAAACAAATCGCAAGTAAATAAGAAGTGTAACACACGGATTTGTTTTACCGAGGTTCGGTTCTCGCAAACCTACTCCCCGTTGAGGAGGCCACAAAGGTCGGGTCTTTTTCAACCCCTTCCCTCTCTCAAACGGTCCCTCGGACCGAGTGAGCTTTCTCTTCTCAAATTAACCAGGTGAGAGCACCTAGAGGGGGGGGGGGTGAATAGGTGATCCTGTAAAACTTCAAAACTTAAGCCACAAAAACTTGTTAAGTGTTAGCACAATTATGGCCAAGTGGCTAGAGAGAACTCAAAACACGATAACCACAAGAAAGCAATCACAGAGTTGACACGGTGGTTATCCCGTGGTTCGGCCAAGTACGAAACTTGCCTACTCCACGTTGTGGCGTCCCAACGGACAAGAGTTGCACTCAACTCCTCTCAAGTGATCCAATGATCAACTTGAATACCATGGTGTTTTTCTTTCCTTTGATCTTTTCCCGTTTGTGAGGAATCTCCACAACTTGGAGTCTCTCGCCCTTACAATTGAGTTCACAAAGAAATACGGAGTAAGGTGGGAATGAGCAACGCACACAAGACTCGAAAATCAGAGCAACAACACGCACACAAGTCGCAACAAGAGCTCGCAATGCAACACAAAGAGTTCACAACTCCACAAGAGCTCTATATGCTATCACAATGAAACGCATGCGTGAGATTGATGTCTTGGTGCTTAGAAGAGTTGTAGGAATGCTTGGTGTCCTCCTCCATGCGCCTAGGGGTCCCTTTTATAGCCCCAAGGCAGCTAGGAGCCGTTGAGAACAAATCTGGAAGGCCATTCTTGCCTTCTGTCGTCGGGCGCACCGGACAGTCCGGTGCACACCGGACAGTGTCCGGTGCCCGATTCCTTTCCTTAATAGGCGCAGCCGACCGTTGCCGACCGTTGCAGATCTGGCGCACCGGACAGTCCGGTGCACACCGGACAGACCGGCGCTTCCTTCCGACCGTTGGCTCGGCCACGTGTCGCGCGCCGATCGCGCGGCCGACCGTTGGCTCACCGGACAGTCCGGTGCACACCGGACAGTCCGGTGAATTTTAGCCGAAGTCGCCGGAGAAAAACCCGAGAGCGGCCTCTTCGGCCGAGGCAGCCTGGCGCACCGGACACTGTCCGGTGCACCACCGGACACTGTCCGGTGCACCACCGGACAGTCCGGTGCCCCAGACCGAAACAGCCCCTTGGCTGTACACAGCCAAGTCTTCTCTTCTCTTCTTCTTTCTGTTTCTAACACTTAGACAAGATATTAGTACACAAAACTAATGTACTAAGGCTTAGAAACATACCTTTACTTGTGATTTGCACTTTGTTCAACCATGGGCATATTCTCACATTTAAGCACTTGTGTTTGCACTCAATCACCAAAATACTTAGAAATGGCCCAAGGGCACATTTCCCTTTCAATCTCCCCCTTTTTGGTGATTTATGCCAACACAACATAAAGCAACTAGGACAAGTGCAAAATCACTTCAAATAAAAACTCAAATTGGTTTTGATTCAATTTTGGCATATATGGATCATCCTTTGCCACCACTTGGTTTGTTTTTGCAAATCAAACTCAAATCTCTATTTCTATGTCAACCACACATGTTGAGGCATAAAGAGAGTCATTCCAAACGAGATTGATCAAAGATTTCAAAAACTCCCCCTAAATCCCATAATCAATACTTCTCCCCACAAGAAGCCAACTTTTCACAAAAGAGACAATAAGAGAGTTTTGAAAAAACAAAAGCTCTACTCTACTATTTTCAAAATCTCTCAAGTGGTAGCTGATCCATTTATCACTTTGGCCTTTATTTTCTCCCCCTTTGGCATCAAGCACCAAAACGGGATCAACTTTGGCCCTTTATAACCCCATTGCCTCACCAAAATCTTCAATTAAGAGCAAATGGCAATAAGAGTTCATGAGATGGACTTGGAATAAGTTACCCTCTCATCGGAGTGCAGTGGAAGTCTTTCATGGTCCAAGTCCACCTTTTCCCTTTCAAGCCTCCTTTGAGACTAAATCATCAAACTCAAACACATGGTTAGTCTCAAAGGGTCAAGTTGTAACACATCTCCCCCTAAACATGTGCAACACTTTGCAACGGACTTGTGAGGTCCAGGGAGTGTTTGTACAACTTGAGCATCATAATAAGCAACAAAATGCAAAAAGGAACATGATCAAAAGCATAAATACATGTATGCTACAATTCAATCCAGGTTCCGCGAATCTAAGACATTTAGCTCACTACGCAACCTGCAAAAGGTCTTCTCATCTAGAGGCTTAGTGAAGATATCGGCTAGCTGGTTCTCGGTGCTAACATGAAACACTTCGATATCTCCCTTTTGCTGGTGGTCTCTCAAAAAGTGATGTCGGATGTCTATGTGCTTTGTGCGGCTGTGCTCAACAGGATTCTCCGCCATGCGGATAGCACTCTCATTGTCACATAGGAGTGGGACTTTGCTCAGATTGTAGCCAAAGTCCCTGAGGGTTTGCCTCATCCAAAGTAGTTGCGCGCAACACTGTCCTGCGGCAACGTACTCGGCCTCAGCGGTGGATAGGGCAACGGAAGTTTGTTTCTTAGAATTCCATGACACCAGGGACCTTCCTAAGAATTGGCACGTCCCCGATGTACTCTTCCTATCGACCTTACATCCAGCATAGTCGGAGTCTGAGTATCCAACTAAGTCAAAGGTAGACCCCTTTGGATACCAGAGCCCGAAGCAAGGCGTAGCAACTAAATATCTAAGAATCCGCTTCACCGCCACTAAGTGACACTCCTTAGGATCGGATTGAAATCTAGCACACATGCATACGCTAAGCATAATATCCGGTCTACTAGCACATAAGTAAAGCAAAGAACCTATCATTGACCGGTATGCTTTTTGATCAACGGACTTACCTCCTTTGTTGAGGTCGGTGTGTCCGTCGGTCCCCATCGGAGTCTTTGCGGGCTTGGCGTCCTTCATCCCAAACCGCTTTAGCAGATCTTGCGTGTACTTCGTTTGGGAGATGAAGGTGCCATCCTTGAGTTGCTTCACTTGGAACCCAAGGAAGTAGTTCAACTCGCCCATCATCGACATCTCGAATTTCTGCGTCATCACCCTGCTAAACTCTTCACAAGACTTTTGGTTAGTAGAACCAAATATTATGTCATCGACATAAATTTGGCACACAAACAAATCACCATCACATGTCTTTGTAAAAAGAGTTGGATCGGCTTTCCCAACCTTGAAAGCATTAGCAATGAGAAAGTCTCTAAGGCATTCATACCATGCTCTTGGGGCTTGCTTAAGTCCATAGAGCGCCTTAGAGAGCTTACACACGTGGTCGGGGTACCGTTCATCCTCGAAGCCAGGGGGTTGCTCCACGTACACCTCCTCCTTGATTGGCCCGTTGAGGAAAGCGCTCTTCACATCCATTTGGAACAACCTGAAAGAATGGTGAGCGGCATATGCTAGCAAGATTCGAATTGACTCTAGCCTAGCCACAGGAGCAAAAGTCTCCTCAAAGTCCAAACCTGCGACTTGGGCATAACCTTTTGCCACAAGTCGAGCCTTGTTCCTTGTCACCACCCCGTGCTCGTCCTGTTTGTTGCGGAACACCCACTTGGTTCCCACAACATTTTGCTTCGGACGAGGCACCAGCGTCCAAACTTCATTTCTCTTGAAGTTGTTGAGCTCCTCCTGCATGGCCAACACCCAGTCCGGATCTAGCAAGGCCTCTTCTACCCTGAAAGGCTCAATAGAAGAGACAAAAGAGTAATGCTCACAAAAATTAACTAATCGAGAACGAGTAGTTACTCCCTTGCTGATGTCACCCAGAATTTGGTCGACGGGATGATCCCTTTGAATCATCGCTCGAACTTGGGTTGGAGGTGCCGGTTGCACTTCTTCCTCCATCACATGATCATCTTGTGCTCCCCCTTGATCACACGCCTCCTGTTGATGAACCTGTTCATCGTCTTGAGTTGGGGGTAGCACCATGGTCGAGGAAGAAGGTTGATCTCGTTCATCTTGTTCCTGTGGCCGTACTTCTCCAATCGCCATGGTTCGTATAGCGGCCGTCGGAACATCTTCTTCATCTACATCATCACAATCAACAACTTGCTCTCTTGGAGAGCCATTAGTCTCATCAAATACAACGTCGCTAGAGACTTCAACCAAACCCGATGATTTGTTGAAGACTCTATACGCCTTTGTATTTGAGTCATAACCTAATAAAAACCCTTCTACAGCTTTGGGAGCAAACTTAGAATTTCTACCTTTCTTCACTAGAATGTAGCACTTGCTCCCAAATACACGAAAGTAAGATACATTGGGCTTGTTACCGGTTAGTAGCTCATACGACGTCTTCTTGAGTAGGCGATGTAGGTAGACCCTGTTGATGGCGTGGCAAGCAGTGTTGACGGCTTCCGTCCAAAAGCACTCGGGGGTCTTGAACTCTCCTAGCATCGTCCTCGCCATATCGATGAGCGTCCTGTTCTTCCTCTCTACCACACCATTTTGCTGTGGTGTGTAGGGAGCGGAGAACTCGTGCTTGATTCCTTCCTCTTCAAGGAACTCCTCCACTTGAAGGTTCTTGAACTCGGATCCGTTGTCGCTCCTTATTTTCTTCACTTTGAGCTCAAACTCGTTTTGAGCTCTCCTGAGGAAGCGTTTGAGGGTCCCTTGGGTTTCGGACTTTTCCTGTAAAAAGAACACCCAAGTGAAGCGGGAAAAGTCATCAACAATAACTAAACCATACTTACTTCCTCCTATGCTCAGATAGGCGACGGGTCCAAAAAGGTCCATATGCAGCATCTCCAAGGGTCTTGATGTCGTCATCACATTTTTGGTGTGATGAGAGCCTCCCACCTGTTTCCCTGCTTGACAAGCTGCACAAGGTCTATCTTTTTCGAATTGAACATTAGTTAAACCTATCACGTGTTCTCCCTTTAGAAGCTTGTGAAGGTTCTTCATCCCCACATGTGCTAAGCGGCGATGCCACAGCCAGCCCATGCTAGTCTTAGCTATTAAGCATGCATCTAGACCGGCCTCTTCTTTTGCAAAATCAACTAAATAAAGTTTGCCGTCTAATACACCCTTAAAAGCTAGTGCACCATCACTTCTTCTAAAGACAAACACATCTACATTTGTAAATAGACAGTTATACCCCATATGACATAATTGACTAACAGATAGCAAATTATATCCAAGACTCTCTACTAAAAATACATTAGAGATAGAATGTTCATTAGAAATTGCAATTTTACCTAACCCTTTTACCTTGCCTTGATTCCCATCACCGAATATGATTGAATCTTGGGAATCTTTATTCTTGACGTAGGAGGTGAACATCTTCTTCTCCCCCGTCATATGGTTTGTGCATCCGCTGTCGATAATCCAGCTTGAACCCCCGGATGCATAAACCTGCAAGGCAAATTTAGGCTTGGGACTTAGGTACCCAACTCATGTTGGGTCCTACAAGGTTAGCACAAATATTCTTAGGGACCCAAATGCAAGTTTTATCTCCCTTGCATCTTGCCCCTAACTTCCTAGCAACAATTTTCTTATCCTTTCTACAAATAGCAAAGGAAGCATTTAAAGCACAATAAATTGTAGAGGGTTCATTCACTACTTTTCTATGAACATTTGCAACATTTCTTTTAGGAACAACATTTTTCCTAGTAACATTTCTATCATACACATATGAAGAACTAGGAGCAAACATGGCATGAAAATCATAAACATGTGAATCATTACAAGCATTTCTAGCATGTCTCCTATCATGGTACATGAAAGCATGATTCTTCTTAACACTATTAGCCATAGGAGCCTTCCCTTTCTCCTTGGTGGAGATAGGAGTCTTATGGCTTGTTAAGTTCTTGGCTTCCCTCTTGAAGCCAAGCCCATCCTTAATTGAGGGGTGTCTACCAATAGTGTAGGCATCCCTTGCAAATTTTAGTTTTTCAAATTCACTCTTGCTAGTCTTAAGTTGGGCATTAAGACTAGCTAATTCATCATTCAGTTTTGAAATGGAAACTAAGTGTTCACTACAAGCATTAATATCAACATCCTTACACCTAGTGCAAATTTCAACATGTTCAACACAAGAGTTGGATTTTTGTGCTTCTTCTAGTTTAGCATTTAAGTCATCATTAATGCTCTTTAATTTAGAAATTGAATCATGGCATGTAGACAATTCACAAGCAAGCATTTCATTTTTCTTAATTTCTAATGCAAGGGATTTTTGAGCCTCTACAAACTTATCATGTTCTTCGTACAAGAGATCCTCTTGCTTTTCTAGTAGCCTATTCTTATCATTTAAGGCATCAATCAATCCATTAATTTTGTCAATCTTAGATCTATCTAAGCCTTTAAATAAACATGAATAGTCTATTTCATCATCACTAGACTCATCCTCACTAGAAGAAGCATAAGTAGAGTTTCGAGTACTTACTTTCTTCTCCTTAGCCATGAGGCACGTGTGATGCTCGTTGGGGAAGAGGGATGACTTGTTGAAGGCGGTGGCGGCGAGTCCTTCGTTGTCGGAGTCGGACGAGGAGCAATCCGAATCCCACTCCTTTCCAATATGAGCCTCGCCCTTTGCCTTCTTGTAATTCTTCTTCTTTTCCCATTTTCCACTCTTCTTTTCCTGGTCACTATCATTATCGGGACAATTAGCGATAAAGTGACCAATCTTACCACACTTGAAGCATGAGCGCTTCCCCTTCGTCTTGGTCTTGTTGGGTTGCTCCTTGCGACCCCTTAACGCCGTCTTGAAGCGCTTAATGATGAGAGCCATTTCTTCATCATTAAGCCCGGCCGCCTCAATTTGCGCCACCTTGCTTGGTAGTGCCTCCTTGCTTCTCGATGCCTTGAGAGCAATGGGTTGAGGCTCGTGGATTGGACCGTTCAACGCGTCATCGACGTACCTTGCCTCCTTGATCATCATTCGCCCGCTCACGAATTTTCCAAGTACTTCCTCGGGCGTCATCATCGTGTACCTGGGATTCTCACGAATATTGTTCACGAGATGAGGATCAAGAACGGTAAAGGACCTGAGTAGTAGGCGGACGACGTCGTGGTCCGTCCAACGCGTGCTTCCGTAGCTCCTTATTTTGTTGATAAGTGTCTTGAGCCGGTTGTAAGTTTGAGTTGGCTCCTCTCCCCTTATCATGGCGAATCGTCCAAGCTCGCCCTCCACCAACTCCATCTTGGTGAGCATGGTGATGTCGTTCCCCTCGTGAGAGATCTTGAGGGTGTCTCATATCTGCTTGGCATTGTCCAAGCCGCTCACCTTATTGTACTCTTCCCTGCACAAAGATGCTAAGAGAACAGTAGTAGCTTGTGCATTTCTATGAATTTGTTCATTTATAAGCATAGGACTATCCGAGCTATCAAATTTCATTCCATTCTCCACAATCTCCCATATGCTTGGATGGAGAGAGAATAAGTGACTACGCATTTTGTGACTCCAAAATCCGTAGTCCTCCCCATCAAAGTGTGGGGGTTTGCCAAGAGGAATGGAAAGCAAATGCGAATTCGAACTATGTTGAATACGAGAATAATCAAATGAAAAGTTCGAATTGACCGTCTTTTTGTAGTCGTTGTCATCATCCTTTTGGGAAGAAGTAGATTCATCACTATCGTCGTAGTAGATGATCTCCTTGATGCGCCTTGTCTTCTTCTTCTTCCCTTCCTTCCGCCTTTGCCCCGAGCCGGAGTCGGTAGGCTTGTCGTCCTTCGGCTCGTTGACGAAGGATTCCTTCTCTTTGTCGTTGATCACGATTCCCTTCCCCTTAGGATCCATCTCTTCGGGCGGTAAGTCCCTTTGTGAAGAGAACGGCTCCGATACCAATTGAGAGCACCTAGAGGGGGGGTGAATAGGTGATCCTGTAAAACTTCAAAACTTAAGCCACAAAAACTTGTTAAGTGTTAGCACAATTATGGCCAAGTGGCTAGAGAGAACTCAAAACACGATAACCACAAGAAAGCAATCACAGAGTTGACACGGTGGTTATCCCGTGGTTCGGCCAAGTACGAAACTTGCCTACTCCACGTTGTGGCGTCCCAACGGACGAGAGTTGCACTCAACTCCTCTCAAGTGATCCAATGATCAACTTGAATACCACGGTGTTTTTCTTTCCTTTGATCTTTTCCCGTTTGCGAGGAATCTCCACAACTTGGAGTCTCTCGCCCTTACAATTGAGTTCACAAAGAAATACGGAGTAAGGTGGGAATGAGCAACGCACACAAGACTCGAAAATCAGAGCAACAACACGCACACAAGTCGCAACAAGAGCTCGCAATGCAACACAAAGAGTTCACAACTCCACAAGAGCTCTATATGCTATCACAATGAAACGCATGCGTGAGATTGATGTCTTGGTGCTTAGAAGAGTTGTAGGAATGCTTGGTGTCCTCCTCCATGCGCCTAGGGGTCCCTTTTATAGCCCCAAGGCAGCTAGGAGCCGTTGAGAACAAATCTGGAAGGCCATTCTTGCCTTCTGTCGTCGGGCGCACCGGACAGTCCGGTGCACACCGGACAGTGTCCGGTGCCCGATTCCTTTCCTTAATAGGCGCAGCCGACCGTTGCCGACCGTTGCAGATCTGGCGCACCGGACAGTCCGGTGCACACCGGACAGACCGGTGCTTCCTTCCGACCGTTGGCTCGGCCACGTGTCGCGCGCCGATCGCGCGGCCGACCGTTGGCTCACCGGACAGTCCGGTGCACACCGGACAGTCCGGTGAATTTTAGCCGAAGTCGCCGGAGAAAAACCCGAGAGCGGCCTCTTCGGCCGAGGCAGCCTGGCGCACCGGACACTGTCCGGTGCACCACCGGACAGTCCGGTGCCCCAGACCGAAACAGCCCCTTGGCTGTACACAGCCAAGTCTTCTCTTCTCTTCTTCTTTCTGTTTCTAACACTTAGACAAGATATTAGTACACAAAACTAATGTACTAAGGCTTAGAAACATACCTTTACTTGTGATTTGCACTTTGTTCAACCATGGGCATATTCTCACATTTAAGCACTTGTGTTTGCACTCAATCACCAAAATACTTAGAAATGGCCCAAGGGCACATTTCCCTTTCACCAGGAACAAAACTTCCCCACAAGGACCACCACACAATTGGTGTCTCTTGCCTCGGTTACAAGTGAGTATTGATCTCAAGAAGGAATGAGAAAGAAGAAAGCGATCCAAGCGCAAGAGCTCAAAAGAACACAACAAATCACTCTCACTAGTCACTAAAGCTTTTGTGGAATTGGGAGAGGATTTGATCACTTGGGTGTGTCTTGTGTTGAATGCCTAGCTCTTGTAAGTGGTTGGAAGGTTGAAAACTTGGATGACTTGAATGTGGGGTGGTTGGGGGTATTTATAACCCCAACCACCAAACTAGCCGTTTGGTGGGGCTGTCTGTCGCATGGTGCACCGGACAGTCCGGTGCACACCGGACAGTGTCCAGTGCGCCAGCCACGTCACCAGGTCGTTGGGTTCCGACCGTTGGAGCTCTGACTACTGGGCCCGCCTGGATGTCCGGTGGCACATCGGACATGCACTATAGAGTGTCTGGTGCGCCACTTCGCGCGTGCCTGACTTCTGCGCGCTCTGGCGCGCATTTAATGTTTCTGCAGGTGACCGTTGGCGCGAAGTAGTCGTTGCTCCGCTGGCTCACCGGACAGTCCGGTGTACACCGGACACGTCCGGTGAATTATAGCAGAGCAAATTCCCAAAGCTGGCGAGTTCCAGAGACGCTCTTCCTTGGAGCTCCGGACACTGTCCGGTGTACACCGGACAGTCCGGTGAATTATAGCGGAGCGCCTCTGGATTTTCCCGAAGGTGAGGAGTTCAGCATGAAGTCCCCTGGTGCACTGGACACTGTCCGGTGCGCCAGACCAGGGCACACTTCGGTTATCCCTTGGTCCCTTTGTTGAACCCAATTCTTGGTCTTTTTATTGGCTAAGTGTGAACCTTTGGCACCTGTATAACTTATACACTTAGAGCAAACTAGTTAGTCCAATTATTTGTGTTGGGCAATTCAACCACCAAAATCAATTAGGAACTAGGTGTAAGCCTAATTCCCTTTCACAACTGCAGCGAGATGTTGCCTATATTTTGCCTCCACCAAATCTTCAGTGCCTTAGCTGTCCGACGCATTTTGACATGGAAACGTAGAATGGCGTCGTCTGAATGAACTGGTTGTTCCCAAGTGCTTTGCACTATTTCCTTGAAGCTAGGCATGGAGGTCCAATATGATTCAAAACGAAAACCCTTGTAGAAATCCAAGGTAACATCCCCCTATAGGAGCAAAGGGGCATGATCTGAAGTCATGGACGCCAAAGCCTAGAGATCGGAATTGGGGAAAAGGTCCTGCCATTCTGTAGAGCAGAACACATGGTCGATGCGAGACATAGTAGGCGTGTCCTGTTCATTTGACCAAGTGTATCGACGACCCCTCATTGCTAGTTCCACCAATTGCAAGCCATCTATTACTCGTTTGAAACAGTTCATCATTTGAATATTAACCCTTGTGTTGTTTTTGTCGCTCATATGGTAAATTAAATTGAAGTCACCTAGAAGGAGCCATTTCGGGTGTATGATCTGTTTAAGGTGGGTGATCTCATCAAGAAAGAGAATCTTGTCCTGATCCGACTGTGGCCCGTAGACCCCTGTAATGGACCAATCTGTGCCATCAGCCAGTAATGTAATAGTAGCAGATACTGTGTGATTAGTCATATGCGGGGAGTGGAGTTGGAAAAAACGGTCAAGGGCTGCCAGCAAAATGCCCCCAAAGGTCCCAGTGGCTGGTAGCGCCACTGCTTGGGCAGCAAGACTCGGCCCCAAAATTTGACAAAGCAGTGTAGTAGTCCAATTAGCGATCTTAGTTTCTTGCAGGCAAACAATTGTTGCACCAGATGAGAAAATCATATTGTGTACACTCGCCCGCTTGGCAGCGTCATTTAGACCTCTCACATTCCAGCATAGCACCTTACAATTTGATTGCGACATTTAAAGAAAAAATCGACTACTAGATAAATGTTGCAATATCAACAAGGCCAAAGAGACTGACCCAATTCCCATGAGGCTGGCCGCAGAAGACCAAGTACAAAGCCAGGGACAGAAACAAGACAGGAAGGGAGGGAGAAACTGATTTTGCTCCCCCCAAGCTGACACCTTACTACGTTCCACACACTTGTAGGAAGGCCTAGTTTTAAAACTACCAAAAGGGAACAGACCCTGACACACAACCATTGTCAACACTCCAGAAGACTGTAACATGGATAAATATAGGAAGACGACCCTAATGAGCCAGCTCCACCATTAGACCAGCGCAGATGGGCAAGCCAAAACAGCTGGCGCGACTTTGGTGCCTCTGGCCTTCTTCAACTACTTCCCATTTTCCAGCAGGTTCTTGATGGCCTCAATCTTTCCTTTGGACAGTGGTTGATCAAAATGCTGCACAAGCTGTTGGACCAAATCATTATGTGAGTCAGCAACGTTAGGGGCCAAATCTTTTAACTTATGAGCAAGCAGTTCTTGGGCAATCTGAATCGCCCCTTTACCGTCTCGTTTTTTTGATTTGTTTGCTAGTCTTGTACTATGGCGAGTTACAGCGTAGGCAGCTGTTTTAATTGGCATTTGTGTGGAGGTGGAAGGTCCAGAAAATGGAACTGTTTTTGACAGCTGATCTTGGGGGGTTGAGGTTGGTTCTGAGGCTGCTCCCAGAATATGCAAAGGACTGTACCCATTTGTTTCATGTACATGAGGTTGTGGTAAGTCTGGTTCAACAGCAATATCAGAGGGTATATGGTTCAAGCTGTCTGTAGGGATAAGGTGAGGAGCAGAGTGATTGCTTTCATGAGCAAACCGGTTCAGACCAGTTCTATCAGGGTTTGTGAGAGGTGTTTGCGCAATCAGGGGAGGGGAAACTGGTCTTGTTATCGAACTGATAAAATCCACTAGGCATGGAGAAGGTTGTACCTCAGAAGGAAGCAGAGATGGTTCAGGAGCAGCAGTGTTGGCCGACAAATTTGAGCCATCCACCTCCATCATGGTTGGGGGACGCCGCACTCCCCACCCGAGCAACAGAATTCTGCCGCTCCTCGCACATCACCGAAGAGTTGTGCCCCCCTACAACACCAGAATAGAGGTGCTTCATCCAACATTGGGTCATGAAAAGCACAAGAGACAGTACTAGGGGTGTTAGAAATAAAAACAGAAGGCCCCCTCAGGTCACCAGTGATTGTCGCACCTAGAACAGTTGCGATGGGGGAGGCAAAAGAGACATTCTTGCCGATGCTTGGAGGCTTTAACGGGTAGGTACCCTTGTGCTGTGGTTCCACAACAGCCACCTGGTTGGAAAGCCAAGAGCCATGCCCCCAAAAATTTTGGGAAAGACCGCAGCTGCGATAGGAGGAACTGCCCCTAAAATGATGCTTGTTGTTGTTGGAATAGCAGTCATCAACAACCCCCTGACAATGAGAGCCTCTCCCATCCCACCAAGACCTGCTCCGAAGATGGCGACCTCCATGGCCTGGATCCTCCCTATCCTCATCATCCCTTCGGTGGTATCTTCCCTTCCTCCCTGCATCCTGATAAACAACCTTCACCCTTTTCTCTCCCAAAGAGTCAGGAACCCCATAATTACACTCGAACTCACGCCGCCTTCTGCGATCCTGAATGTTACGCCCTTCAATGAAAGATAGGTCCTCCACCACATCAACGTGAATTAGCAACTTATATGAAAGACCAAACTTAAGCCCCGTAGGCGCTGAGTGGTGCACTTGGAAATCAGGCGAAGGAAATTCATCTGGGTCAGTAATGGTTAGCCACACTTCCTTAGCAATACCACTTGGGTTGATACTCCAAGCCCACAAATCTTAAGTCCTAGTGCGCTCCCGACGACGGGTGTGCCCGTCTACATAATGGATTGAGCAAAGTTTTCCAATAACTTGGGACACGACCGATTCCTTCCAAGCATGAATAGGCACACCCTCAATGCGAAGGCGCACCCGAAATTCCCAACGAGCCAGCGATCCATACCTTTGCTCAGTCCATGCTTCAAAATTGAAAGTGTGGCCCCTGTGCGGAATTGCCCCTTGACGAACCACCCTCTATCGATCCCTAGAATCTGAGAAAATTACCAAGTACTGCTTCGGGTGATGCTTCAATACCTGCAGCCTCTCCTTGTGAATGCCTAACTGGTCCCAGAGAGCCGCCTCCACATGGGGTGGAGAGGTGTCATGGCTATTGCCATTAAGCTGACACACCGCAGCCCGCCCCACCAGAGAGTCGCGACTAAGCTTGATGTCGCCGGATGCTAAAACTGCACAGGTCTCCAGGTCTGGACGTGCCCTCGGGTCCCCAGGGTAAGCCATGGGCGGCGACCACCCCGTGAGCGCGCGAAGGTAGGAGGTGGGGTTGAGCTTGCTTGACTGCCGTGGGAGGGGAGGTACTGGCCTTGGCTGAAAGGAGCATGAAGAACTGTGAGGAGAGGATGGCCTTTTAAGCTTGGGGCACAGACGAGCTCGATGCCCAACCCCAAAGCAACGCCAGCATCTTGTTGGATTGGTGCACACCGCCACTCTATGGTCTTGGGCAAAACAATTAAGGCACCTCCCATCTGCATGCCTGATGAATTTCCTTCTGCTCTCCTCCCTGTCGGCCGATTGGAGCTGGCATGAATACTGATTTGATGGCCTATGCCTACGCCACCAGTAGGGAGGGCGGACTACCTCCCAACCATGAGTTAAATCCTTCCGAGCCTGGGCATCGGAGAGATCTGGCTACTGCTGGATTTGAATCGCTGGAGAAGATCTCGCTGACAGCTTGGTTGGTGAGCTTGAATGCCCTTCACTTGCCTTTCCTTTCCCCTTCTCATGCTCGCTGAATCTTGATGAGCGGGCTTCCGCCGCGGCATTGAAGGCGGACTCCGAAATTGCTGATACGACATGGTGGTCGTCTTCAGGATGAGAGACTTAAAGGCTGAGGTCCACTGATACACCTACCGCGGACGCTGGCGAGCCGCCCGAGAGGCCGCCCAGACCTCCCGCCGCGGATCCACAAGATCCCGCGGCCGGCCGAGGAGTAACTACGCTCCCCCGCAAGCGACCGCCATTAAGGACGCCGAAAGACCCATCACACGGAGAAACTGGAGCAGGGGCAGCCGGATCCGAGAGGCAGGGTGAAGGATTCACGGAGATGCGGCGGTAAACCTGATGGATTTTGGGTGGCCGGAATGGCTGTGGAGGGGGCGATGGGGGAGGCGGCGGAGGGAGCAGAGGGCGAGGCGACATACCTGCCCTTGCTTCAGAACCGGTCCACTAATAAATTCAAGGTATGATGTACCTGTATTTGACAATGACTGGCCGGACAACATCTTTGGTACGGAGAAGCATTGGCCTCAACATCCAGTGACCAGGAGCTCCAACTGGAGCTTGTGATGAGGCAGCTTTGACCAGTAATCTGAAATAGTGGGGCGTGTAGGTGATGGACTGTAGAAGTATCCAATGAGCCAAGTGAAGACTCCAGATGGCCTCTACGAAAAGAGCAAAATGCTATCTTGTTACTTTGATTTTGGACTCTGCATTGAGCATAGGCTCAGTTTGCACCCTAAATATGATTATGTGACCATTCTGAAACAGAACACGAGTAGTTCAAATCATATACTACTACATGATATATGGTAGCCGAGGCTAACATCCGACAATCCATTTTGCCAGAACAACTAGAAAAACTTCGTTTTTGAACAAGATGAAGCATTTTTTAAAATACTATCCTGGATAACAAGAACTCACACAAATCCCAGATTGCAATTCACGATTAATATAGTGGACGGTAAAGCATCAAGGCATCAAGCGCCAGAAAATCCTTCAAACATGTCATTGGCTTGACAATGATGATCCTTCAACTGAGAGCCAGAGAGGTGCTTGTGAAGCTTGTCTCTAATTGCCTGCAACTCTTTAAGAGCATCTCCGATTGGTGGGCGATCTATTGTTGTTTCATCTGAACAGGAAATTCCAACTTGCAGAATGGAATTGACGCAGGAGATTCTAGTGCTGCCAGAGCAAGACATGTTTGATTCATTGGTTTCTGTCTCAGTTAGTAGTTGTTGGTCCATGATGGTATTCACTCTGTCTGGAAATGCCATTTGAACGTACTTGCGGAGTCCAATGGCTTCTCCAAATTCACTGTCTGTTGGACTTTTTCCAGTGAAAATCTCCAGCAACAGTATACCAAAACTGTAGACATCCCCATGAGTGGAGACTTCATTACCCAGTCCATACTCTGAAACCAAACAAAAGGAGTTCTTCCTTATCAAGTTCGTTTTTACAACTACTTTTAATAAAATTCATTTAAAAATCCAAAAATCTTGTTTCACAGATATGAAATTTTCCAGTTCCTAGTTGTTCTCCGGTACATGAAATGGAACCTCATTGAATCATGCTAAGTGAAATACAAAGAGAGCTTTAAATTTAGATGGATGGGAATGCAAAGCTACCAAAAAAAAATAGAAGCATACCTGGGGCCGCATAGCCAATCGATCCTCTCATTGATGCCCAGCCACTTGATTTGTCTTTGTCTTGATGCAGAAACCTCGCAAGACCAAAATCCCCAACGTGAGCAACCATGTCACTATCCAGGAGAACATTGCTTGGTTTAAGATCACAGTGAATAATTGGTGTTGGCTTATATTGGTGTAGATAATCAACCGCAGATGCCACATCTATTACAATGCTTAGCCTTGCTGCCAGATCTAGCGATTTTTGTTCACCATCTCCTGTGTCCTGTGATATGTTTGTGCAGCCATTGGTCTAAATTTCCGTTTGGTAAAAACTCATACACAAGGGCCTTGAAGTCACGGCCCTGAAAATCAATACTGGAGCAGACTGTCAAGATCTTCACAAGGTTTCGATGCCGAGCGCATCTTAAAGTCTCGCATTCTGCAATAAAACTCTGAGTTGCGCCGCGTTGCATGAGGTTGAGAACCTTAACAGCAACAGCTATGTGCTGGCCGTCGCCTCTCATTCTCCCTTTGTAGACTGAGCCAAAGCTCCCTTCTCCTATGAGGTTCTCAGATGCAAAACCATTTGTTGCACTGGCCAATTCAGCATAAGGAACCCTCATATATTGCTGGTTTATGACAGAAATTTGTAGGTTTGCTTTCTTCTTCCGGCAGTTTTGGTAGAACACAGACAGCACAACTACTGATGTAACAAAAACAACCGCTCCGCATATTAGGGCTACCATGCCGAGCCTCTGAGGTGGCTTCTTGGTGGTGTGGTTTGAGCAGGGTGGTAATTTCAATTGAGGGATACCACCGCACAGGTCATCGTTTCCAGTAACTGTGATGACAGACGCATTGAGAAATACCCCATCTGTTGGAAGACCACCTTGGAATTTGTTAAATGAGAGGTTCAAGGAAGAAAGGCCTTTCAGGTTGCCAAGGATTTCAGGGATGGTCCCAGATAGATTATTGTAGGAAAGATCAAGCACCAAGAGACCCTTTAGATTTCCTAGTGAAAGTGGAATGGTCCCTTGGAGCAGGTTTCCAGATATGTTGAGATATTCCAAGCTTTGGCACTCGCCGATAGATATCGGAATTTCACCAGAAATCATATTGCTGGAGAAATCAAGTTCACCTAAATTTTTTAGATTACCCACTTCTAATGGCAATGTCCCAGATAGGGAATTGTGCGCAAGATCCATGAAACTTGACAGTGTTGATATGAAAAATAGTTCTTTAGGTATCGGACCAGAAAGATTGTTGTGAGAAAGATCCAAAACTTCTAAAGGACAGTTGCTGAGAGTAGAAGGTATAGCTCCACTAATCACATTACTACTGAGTGTGAGGATAGTAAGTTTAGTTAGATTGCCCAATGTTGCAGGAATGGATCCGGAGAAAGAATTATTTGAAAACATCAGTTCATTTAACTTCTTTAGTTTGCCAAGAGATGCTGGAATAGAACCTATGAGAAGATTATTTGCCATGTAAAGTTCATTCACGTTAATGAGGTTTCCTATTCCTTGTGTTATTGTTCCAGTTATGTCGTTTTCTCCTATGTTAAGATACTCCAACCGTGTCGAGAGATTACCAATTGAATTAGGGAGCGCACCTTGGAGACTGTTGGTATTAACATCTAAGAGTTTCAAATTGCTACAGTTGGTTAGACTTGCAAGAAAGTCCCAGTCAGCATCATTTCTTGCTTCAAACCAGTTTCCTGCTAACGCCACCACAGTCAGGTCCTTATGGGTTCCAAGGCATTGGGGTATTGTTCCTGACAAGGCATTGTTTGTTGCTTGAATTTGTTGAAGCATCGAAGCATTGCACAAGGATGGTGGGAGCATGCCTTGAAATTGATTATATGCTATAAGAAATTCATTTAGCTTTGGGAGCATGCTGCCCATATCAGGTGGAAACTTTCCAGTCAAATTATTGAATTGTACATTCAGAATCTGAAGAGAAGATATATTAAATATTGAAGGCGGCAAAGTGCTTTCTAGTTCATTATTATCTATGAAAAGTCCAGTCAGGGCTTGGAGGTTTCCGAGCTCATGAGGTATGGAACCTGAGAGTCTGTTGGACGAGAGAGAGAGGATTGTAAGCAGCTCAAGACTTCCTAAGGATTCTGGGATTTGACCAACTATACCATTTCTCTGAAGATCAATGATTTCTAGTGAAGAGATGTTTCCTAACCAAGATGGAATGGTTCCTTCGAGCTTGTTTTTTCCCAACTCAAGTTCAGTGAGAGATGATAGACCTTTCAGTGTCGGGATACGTCCTTCTAGTTCGTTGGAGGGGATTCTGAGCGATGTCAATGCTGAGAGGTTTCCAAGTGAACCAGGAATGGTTCCATAAAACTGGTTGAAACCTAGATCTAGAAAATTGAGATTGACAAGTGCTCCTATCTCCGTTGGAATTTCTCCTGTCAAGTTGTTAAATTTTAGGTTGAGCTGTTTCAGACTTAAAAGGCTTGCAATCTTGGAAGGAATTCTTCCAGTAAGCATATTGTGGGCAAGGTTGACTGACTGGACATTGCGCAATGAGCTGAGCTCGACTGGTATCCCTCCTTGCAATTGGTTGACATCGATCAAAATATTGACAAGGTGGCTGCAGTTGGAGAGTGACGACGGAATCTCCCCTTCGATGTAGTTGTAGCTAAGTTGCAGGTCCTCAAGGTCATGGAGATTACCTAGCTCTGGTGGCAGGATCCCATGGATGTGATTCGACGAAAGGTTGAGCAGCCTCAGGTACGTGAGGTTTCCCAACGCATGAGTGATGGTGCCAACAAGGTTGAGCTCGCCGAGGTCCAATGCCACCACACGGCCATGGCGGTGTCCTTTTAAGCC
Source organism: Zea mays (assembly GCF_902167145.1). NCBI lineage: Eukaryota > Viridiplantae > Streptophyta > Magnoliopsida > Poales > Poaceae > Zea > Zea mays. The sequence continues at coordinate 6,620,534 of NC_050105.1, read as the reverse complement.
ACACGACACGCCACGCCACCGGCACGTCGGGACAGACTGGTTGCCCCATGTCGCAAGGGCTCGGGACGGGTCACTCATTATGTGAGATTTGAACGACACGAGTGCGAAGTGGTCGGAGATGTTTGAGGTGGACGCTGGATGAGCTGCAAGTGAGGTCCCTGCCATGTTTATGGTAGAGCATGCTAGAGAGACGAGGGCGAGCAAGAGACACTCAAGGAGCAGCACCATTGTTGCTTGCGTTGACTGGGAAAGATTAGCTGGTCGTTTGTGTTATATAGGCTACCGGGCGGAGTTCATGCTGCTTTATATGGTTGGAGCCTTGGAGGTAGCAGGCACTTGCTACGAACTGCATCTTAGGTGGCGCCTAAGCGAGATAGACGAGCAAGGCGCCTAGGTGTTAGAGTGTCACCTAGATGCCTAGATGGCGACGACTTTAAAACATTGGTACCCAATATCCATCACTTCCTCAGCAAAACAATCTCTAAGCTTTGACAGATTTCAGTATCATGTTCTCATCATTGCTCAAACAAAGGAGAGGAAGATGAGGCTGTCTTCGGTAGCTCGTACATTTTGTCATACAGAATACTGTTTTTACCTGTTCAGAGTGAAGTTTAAAATAAAAAAATGAAATGAACCATCTTTGAGTTGAGTAAACTGGTGGAGACCTGCTGAAAAGCAAAAGACTGCGGACATCATTCCTAGGGTGGCGATGCCCATGAAGGCTGTTGTTCTCTGATCAAAACCTGATATTGCCAATTCTTTACAAGCGTTTACCGGTATTCCAGTTATGCTTTTATTTTGTTTAACATTATTTCCTTAGAATATTCTGTTTTTTTATTTTATAAGCAGCAAAACTAAGAGAGATAGCATATTTAACACAAAAAAATCTAAGATAGCATCAAAATTAGGTATGCAAATTGTCCTCTTAACTGATCCAGGCCATTACACCAGATTGCCAACGTACTACCTCCATTCACAAATATATGATATCGTTGATTTTTTTTTTCCGAAAGCTTTGATCAATTGTCTTCAAAAATGTAAAATTTTAAGTCAAGCATAGACTATCTTAAGTGATAAAACAAATTACAACAAAATAAATGATAACTCATTACTTTTTTGAATAAGACGAGTGCTCAATGTTTTTTAAAAAGTTAACAGTGTCATATATTTATAAACGTAGGGATTTTTTTTTATCTTGGTTCTGATCCGGTGAGTAAACAAGTGTGCTGCTCTTCTTTGCGTTTGAGGCATGTTGCTCAATAGTCAATATCTCCTACGAAGATTCTCAGAAGGACCTGCCGTTTATTAGTCGCCAAAGGTCATCTTCAGGTCATGAATACGTTGTTGGAGACGGTCTTAGCAGCGTCACTGTCGTACGTGACTCGCCTCCAGAAGACCATCTGTGGTATGTGAAGCATTTTCCTTTGTTTTGATTCAAGTCCATCAACCGATCAACGAAGCAACTTTCTGAACACAGACGGGTCAAGGGGTCATCAATTTTTAATATTATACTGTATATGATCACCGTGAGACTGTATAGTTTGGGTACTCTTGATTGATTGAAGTGATTTAAAAAGATTGAAGGGTGTTTAAATCCGCAATAGATCAAAATGTCCCCGATACCTTTTGATCCACTCTAATCCCTCGTTCCAAGAATACCCACACTAGGCCTCAATAGAAAAATGATACTATACCTTAAATTAATATAAACACTAGGCCTCAATAGAAAAATGATACTATACCTTAAATTAATATAAACAGTCAGATGCATTTATGCATAGATTTTTCTTAGTATATGATCTATACATATATCTATTCCTCTTCATAATTGATAATGATGCAATAAAAGACCAATAGCAACTGTTTTAGAATTAAACTCGTTGTTTTTCATGATTGTCAAATGTCAATATATGTTGCGATTTTTCCTGCGAAACCGTGCATTTTAAGTCAGCATGCCAAGGAGTCAGTGATATATTCTGTCTTCTGTATCAGTTGAAGTGTCACACAAAGTTCAGGAACTCACCAGCAGTTACGCATAATAAGTACTAGATTGAGATGCTCATGTGAACTTAGCTGATTGTTTTCTCTCTATTTATACGAGAGAATTCAGATTGCTTTTGATAATCTAAGGAAAATAGAAGATGATGACGTAGTCAACTAGAGTACAAGCAGAATCAGTCACGAACCAGTCCATTTGTCATTAAGGGTCCGGTAGGTTTGCGTCCAAATCGCACCAAGTCCAAATTATAGACTGAATAACTTCTGTCAACCGCCACTCCGACAGAAGTTTTGGGCTCACTGTCGTTGATTTCTGGTTGATATCCGTTAAACGATAGGAATTATTAATTTTTGTCGGTCTGTTGATGGGAGTTGTGGATTTTTGTCAGCCTGTCGACGAAAATTACCTTTGCACACAATAACTTTCGTCAGCCAGGGTATAGTTAACGAAAACCAATTCACTTTCGTCGGTCAGGGAAAAATCAACGGGGGACGGTTGACTTCCGTTGGCTAGGAAAAGATCGACGGAAATTAGCACGAGCGGTTAACCTCTGCTAGGCTGGCGGAAGTTAACTATTTTAGACCACAAATATTTACTTTCAATTTATTTTTCTACAAAAAAATCATATTAAATTCATACAATCACAACACATGATTAATACCATTTATTTTTCTAGGGAATTAGGTCTCTGATTCCAAATCTCAATTACACATGCAACCAAACAATAGAATTTAAGAAAGCTGATTCCAATTTCTAATTCTGAGCTCCAATATCTACGTCTAAACGTGGTATTATAAAAAATTGCATAGATGAAATATCTATAGAGCAAGTCAAATTATCAGTAGTACCCGTTACATAAAATCAAATGTTTAGTATCCGTCAGTCGGATGATTAGAGTTTTGGCTGCTACATATAGAAGGCTCATGTCACACCCGGATTTAAGGGACAAACCCGGGTGCGAATCAAATGTGTGCTAGGATCGAGTCTCACATATATGATAACTCATGGTACATAAACGAATATCACATCTTTACTCTATAATAGAGGTTATGTACAAAATACCTAAATAATCTCTACTACTTATTAAGGCTGCAATAGTAGTCTGCCTCTGACTTGTTCTGCCATGGATGGTTCTGCCCCGCTCTCGTTCTGCCATCTACGTGCCCCTACAGCCGTACACACCTCCTGCATGTGGGCCCACCCAGCGTGGGCCACGCATTCCCACCCAGCTCGCCTTCTCCTTGTCCAGCAAAAATTATCACGTTCGTACGAGTTGAACCTGGCCAGTTCAGCCACCAAACACAATATAGTTCAACATTAGAGCTCTTACTGTTAAGTCCGAACCAACGCTTATAAGCTGCTCTATGTCTTCTTTACTAGACAGTATGGTACTAAGTTTTTTGCAAGACAATACAACAACAGTGCAGACGTTCTGGGCAGAATTTTTGGTGCGGCCCATACTCCAGCTAGGTTTGGGGCGGCCCATACTCCAGCGACGACTCTCCCCCGTCGATCCATCGTCTGAACCCTTCCTCCCTCTCACCCTCTCTCAACCCGAAACCCTAGCGCTCTCCTCCCTCCTCCCCACGCCTCCATCTCTCTCACCCCTCTCCCTCAACCGCCCTGATTTGGTTACCCGAGCGCGCATGGTGGAGAGACGGGAACGCCGACGAGCGCGCCCGTGCTCACGCCTCTATATCCCCCTTCTCTCTCCCTCAACCACCCTGATCCAGATACACAAGTACATGCGTGGCAGAGAGACGGGAGCAATCTCCGGGATGATTCGGGCGAGCGCCTCACGTCCGCGGTTGTTGGGAGCTTCGCTCACCATCTCGTGCTCGCCTTTTACTCTGCTCATTCATCGGTAATGGGGTCGACGGCGTGGATCGAAACCGCCTTGGTGCCTTGGCATCATTCAACCGGCGCCGAGCTCCATCCGCAACAAACTCAAGAAAATAGTTCTTTAGGTATGGGACCAGAAAGATTGTTGTGAGATAGATCCAAAACTTCTAAAGGATAGTTGCTGAGAGTAGAAGGTATAGCTCCACTAATCACATTACTACTGAGTGTGAGGATAGTAAGTTTAGTTAGATTGCCCAATGTTGCAGGAATGGATCCGGAGAAAGAATTATTTGAAAACATCAGTTCATTTAACTTCTTTAGTTTGCCAAGAGATGCTGGAATAGAACCTATGAGAAGATTATTTGCCATGTAAAGTTCATTCAGGTTAATGAGGTTTCCTATTCCTTGTGTTACTGTTCCAGTTATGTCGTTTTCTCCTATGTTAAGATACTCCAACCGTGTCGAGAGATTACCAATTGAATTAGGGAGCACACCTTGGAGACTGTTGGTATTAACATCTAAGAGTTTTAAATTGCTACAATTGGTTAGACTTGCAAGAAAATCCCAGTCAGCTATGAAGAGAGGCGAAAGCAAAACTGGGATGATTTGAAGGCTGGCTGCCAGGCTCCTTTTATAGGGCCGAGTCCGCGACCAGATAGCTATCTTTGATCTTATCCGCCCGCGAAAATCTCGCGTTCAGTTTAGATTTTATAGCAATCGGTTAGGATTCTAAACTTAACAGCCAAGTAACCAAAAAATCAAACGGCAAAAGGAAGTCGCGCCCCCGCAAGGCGAGGGGACGGATTTTGGCGGACCATTCACGCGCATGTCGTGCGCCCGCGCCCTTTGCCCCGCCCCGCCCCGGCCAAGCGAGCGCGCGCGTGTGGCTCTCCACACTCTCTCTTCTCATCCATGACTTAGTGAGTGAGTGTGGCTTCCATATTTAAGCTAGCTCTACTCCACTAGAGCTAGCAATATGGTGCTATTGGTTCCACCATTCCCTAGCCATACACTTATATGGGCTTTTGTGATTTTCCTGGGATTTATTTGAATTTCTCAATTGGGCCTAGCCCATAAATCCTAACAATGTCTTTAGTAAAAAAAGAAGAAATAGATGATCTCTTGTATACATATAGATATGTGTGTTGTTCAAGGCAACTTAAGCATCTCCAAGGGGTACTTATCGAGTATCAACGAGTATTTCTATGATAGAACAACAAATAAAATCATATTGAATACAAATAATAAATTGATGGTGAAACAACAGTAAATTCACCAATCTCAATTACACAGTTTACTAGAACAACGTACCTTACTTCACGAGTGACAATATCTGTACTACTTATTAAGTAAGCAATAGTAGTCTGCCATTGACTTGTTCTGCCTTTGACCTGTTCTGCCATGGCTCTGGTTCTGCCATCTACGTGCCCCCACAGGCCATACATGCAGGTGTCCAGCAAAAATTATCATGCCCGCGCAAGTTGAACCTGACCAGTTCAGCCACCAACAGAGTTCTTATTGTTAAGTCCTAGCCAACGCTTATAAGCCGCTCCATGTCTCCTTTACTAGCCAGTATGGTACTAAGTTTTTGCAAGACAATACAACAACACAACAGTGCAGGCGTTTTGGGCTGATTTTTTGGTGTGGCCCATACTCCAGCTAGGTTTGGGGTGGCCCATAGTCGCGCGACAGCAGGAGTAGCAGTCTTCTTCTTCGGCCGTCCGCTGGCAGCCGAGCAGGCCCAAGTGGTGCGTCCTGTTCACCCACGACGCCTGCGTCGGCCCTGCCCGAACTGGCGTGCAGAGTAGTGCTCCACGACGCCACCACCACCTGCCCCAGCTGTGGGGGATAGACATCCCCGGGTCCACTAAAAGAGTAAAGGACCTCACGAAAGGCCCAAGGGCCCAATAAATCATGAGGTCATTCTTTCGTGGGCCTGGGGAGAAACAACCAGCAAAGCAGAACGACATGAGGCCGGATTGGTGCAAACCCGGACGGCCCACAGCGTCGAGTGAGTGACCGCAACAGATATCCGACTTTCCCGCGCTGGAGCCTCCATGCAATGAAGCCATGCGAGGATAAGTCGGCGAGGGTTACGTAGGGATAATCTCAAGAGGTTCACTATCTTTTAGCTACTTGTTGTTATCTTATCCACGTGTACTGCCCCACGGTCGAATATATAAGGCCTAGGGGGCACCCCTTCAGATCGATGGACCCTTTACTTAGCCACCCACGTCAACTCTCTGTATTCTCAATACAGAGTGCTCTCTTGTAACCACATTCACCAAGCATACTCACCAGGACGTAGGGTGTTACGCATCTCTAAGCGGCCCGAACCTGTAAACCTTGTCCACTGTCCCTCGTGCGATCGGCACGAACCATTTTGCTACAGTTGTCGACACCGTCCTACTCCTAAAACACCTTGAGGGGCAACCCCGGGTGTGCGGTCGGACCCAAAACACCGACAGCTGGCGCGCCAGGTAGGGGGTGTGTCGACGATCCAAGCTAGCTCAATGGCCGTCACCTTCTACAGCAAGATCACCCTACGTCCCGGATCCATATTCTGCTTCGGAACAATCTCATCTGTAGCGGACGAAGAAGGAATTCTGCACCGTATCGCGGATCCGTCGGAAAAGAAGTATCCCCCAACGAACTCCGAAAATACCGGAGAAGCACAACCTCCAGCTTTCCGGACGAAGATCGTCTCCGGAAAGTCGGGGGCCGAGGGCTCGCTGACCCGGAGAACTCCACTGCCTACCTCTCCGACAAAAGAGTGGACACAGATCGCAAGGAAGAAGGTAACCGGGGAAAAGCAAGTTGCTCTTTCTGTTCCTCATGCCTCAAAGGGGAATGAGAAGAAGGTCACCACGACAGCAGCACCATTCTACCCCGACGTCCTCTTCATCGGGAGAGTGGAGTCGCCTATCGTCTCCGACGACGAGCCGACCATACCCGGGGAAGAACCGCCTCAACGAGAGTCCCGACGACGGAGGAACCGGCGCAGGAACGTTCGACGACATCACGCGGCCGGAGAGCGGAATCCAGAGCAGCCTGTCTCGCGAGACGAGGTCTCGGAGATAGGAGAAACTCCGGAAGAACGCGTCTTCAGAGAACGAAGGAACTCCCGACGACGTGATCGCCGACGAGCTCAGGAACAGGCTGAGCAAGATGCAAGGCAGCGCCGGGAGAATCCATTCTTCGGGCGCAACCTAAATCCCGACTTCGCCCGAGCTATGAACACGCCGAGCAAAGTCGGAGGGGTATTGGCTCGGATAGCTGATGGACTTCCTCGGACTCCTGACGCCGAGGGCTACCGACGACTGTTCACCCAGGCGGCCAACCATCTTCTACCGCTTGCTCACCCGCCGAACGATCTACGACACGCCATCAACAGTCGCTGAGACGCGCGAAGCTCCATCAATGCTTCGCGCGAGCGGCGGCATGAGAACGAGATTCGTCGTCGGGAGGAGTACGACAGGGATCATGGCATCCCGACTCAGAGCCAAGCCACCGGAACTGAGTCAGCAACGGCCTCAACTGGCGGAACCACCCGGGGATGGTCGAGGAACCACAATCACAACTCCCCTCCCCGGGACAGACATCGTCCCCGACGACAGGAGGACACGTGCGGAGTGTCCGCTCTTACTCCGCGCCTTAGGGCCATCCAATGGCCTCCCAACTTCAAGGTATCCAATGTAGACAAATATGAACCTAAGCAGGATCCAGGGGGTTGGCTAGCCGTCTACACCACCGCTGCTCGAGCTGCCGGGGCGTCCGAAGACGTGATGACCGCGTACTTACCCATTGTCCTTGGGCAAGACGCGCTGCAATGGCTGCGACATCTACCCCGACACTGCATCGACGTCTGGGGCGACTTCAGTCGACGCTTCACCGCCAACTTCCAGTCCCTCTCCGACAAGCCGGCGCAACCGTGGGACCTCAAATCCATCAAGCGCCGGGGGGACGAGACTCTCCGGTCGTACCTCAAAAGGTTTCAGACCATGAGAAATCGTATCCCCGAGGTCACGGAGGCGGCCGTGATCGAGGATTTCTACAGAGGATCCAATGACTCGGCTTTCGTCCGAGCCATACTACAGAAGGCACCGACTACCTCCGAGGAGCTGTTCCGGGAAGCCGACCTCTACATCACCGCCGACGAGCGGGCCCAGGACCTCATTGGAGGAGCAAAGCCCGCACCGACAGCACCACGACACGACACGAACCAGCAACCCGACAAACGATGGGAGAAGAGGCCTCGCGAAGAAGTGCACGCCGCCGGACCACCTGCCTCTCACGCCCGAGGAGGACCTCGTGGAGGCGAACGCACGTTGGACGACATCCTCGACGCCCAGTGCCCGTACCACAAGGACATGCGCCACACTCTTCGTAACTGCCGAGACTTCAAGCATTCCGTCGGACACGACCGACCCTTCCAACCTCTACCTCCTCCTCCGCCGAGGGGAGGACCAGATGAACCACGACAACCCCATCAGCAGGAGGAAGGAGGAGGAGCTTTCCCACGCGTTGACAGGGAGGTCAACGTCATCTTCGGCGGACACGGATCGCAGGAGAACAGAAGACAGCAAAAGCTCAACGATCGCCAGATACTGGTGGCGACCACCGGTCCTCCCGCCCCATACCGGTGGTCGGAGCACCCGATCACCTTCACTCGGGCAGATCAATGGCTCAACTTTGACCATCCGGGCAAATACCCGCTTCTCGTCGATCCGGTGATCCGAGAGAGCCGGGTGAAGAAGGTGTTAGTGGACGGGGGGAGCAGCATCAACGTCACCTTCCCCCGGACACTCCAAGGCTTGGGAGTTCACCTCAAAGAGCTCCACGAGTCGGACACTCCTTTCTTCGGCATCGTGCCGACAGAAGGGGAATACCCGCTGGGCCACATCTACATGCCGGTCACCTTCGGAACTCCGGAGAACTAAAGAACCGAGTTCCTGAGGTTTGAAGTGGCGAACTTCGACTGCGGGTACAACGCCATCATCGGAAGGCCGGGATTGGTCAAATTCATGGCCATTCCGCACTATACATACATGATACTGAAGATGCCAGGATCGCAAGGGATCATAACTGTGCGCGCCGACTTCCAAGGCGCCGCAGAATGTTTCCGAGTGGCCATCCAAGCAGCCCTCACCACCAAGCCGTCAACGGTCCCTTCTACACTAGCGAACTCTAAGCCTGAGGAGGACCTCGCAGTACCGGCAAACGAAGCTCAGGCCGCGACCTCTATGCGGCCGACTAAAGAAACCAAGCGAATCAATCTGGGGTTCACTGATGAGCGCAAGACAGCCATCATCAGCTCCAGCTTGGACGACAAATAGGAAAGCGCGCTCGTCCAGTTCCTGCAAGATAACCGAGATGTATTCGCATGGCAACCTGCGGATATGCCGGGAGTCCCAAGAGAACTGGCCGAGCACAAGTTGAAGGTTTATCCCCAGGCAAGGCCGATCCGGCAAAAGCTACGTCGTTTCACGCCCGACAAGAGAGAGGCCATTCGCACTGAGTTAGCTTGCTTGGTCGCGGCTGGATTCATTAGAGAAGTGTTATGTTGGGGGCCTTCGGCTTCCGAAGGTCCTCAAAAACATGATTTAACAGTGTTTCTAGAGTGTAATGTGTGAACAGGTACCTTCGGACTTATGTCAAAGAGGGAGAACCTCAAAAGATACGAAGGTTGGCAGTGCCGAAGCTGTGAAGCAGGAAAGCTTCGGCATGTTCGCAGAAAAGGGAACCGACTTAAAGATGAAAAGGCCATTTAGACCTCGATAGATTGCTATGGAATTATCACCAAATGTAAAGGGCATGTATGTAATTTTGTATGGGTTGTATCCCGTGCCTATAAATAGGTGAACAGTACCCCCGTACTGTTCACGCTGACTTGGCATTTGCTTTTGCGTCACGCTTGTACTTTTTATCTTCTCTCAGGACCGAAGGTACATTTGTAATTTGAAATCATTTCTATTTTTCCATGTTAATAAAATAGAAATGATTCTATGATGATGCTTATATTATATTTCATGCTTTATATGAATCCTTCGTCATTACTTGTTATGTTCACGAAGGTATGTCTCTTATGACCTTCGTCCGAAGCTCATTATTTCCCGAAGGGACATAATGCTTCGAAGGACGAAGGACTTTAACACTTAACACTTTTTATGTTGCCTTGTTCTTAACTCTTAGCATTTGAGAACAAGTCCCCAACATTGGCGCCCACCTCCGGTGAACTCACTTCCATTTCCTGAGCTTTTCGACACCTTCGGCAAGCATCAGCTTCGTCATGCCGCCGAAGAAGGCTTCAGCACCAGGGGCTGGCACGCTGCAGCCGCTGGACCCCAATCAAGACGTCCTTTCTCTCAGAGAGGCACGAAGCCAGAAGAGGAAGGCTACCAGTCCAACACATCCGGAGGATGATCTAGATCAGGAGATTCAGAATCTAGAAATCCTTCAGCAGCAGGTTCAACGCAGGAAGGAGAAGATGGCCAGGCTAGCTGAACTGCAGAGGCAGATAGATGAAGCCTCTGAAGAAGTTCGTCATCTTGCTCAGGATGAGCAACACCGAAGGCCTCAGCATCAAGACCTTCATCAGGAGGGCTTTCACAACGAAGACGACTGGTATGACAATTTCCATCGTGGGAATTTTGTTTTTGATGATACTTCTCCCCTGTCTGCTGAGTTACAGGCTACACCTTGGCCTCCGTCCTACAAGCCGCCTCAGCTCCCCGTATTTGATGGCCATTCAGACCCGAAGCAGTTCTTGATGAGCTACGAAGCAACAGTGTCTTCGTACGGTGGCAATGCTTCAGTCATGGCCAAATCTTTCGTTATGGCTGTCAGAAGTGTTGCTCAAACCTGGTATTCCTCCCTTCGACCAGGAACGATCACTTCATGGCAGAAGCTGAAGGATTTGTTGTTAACCAGTTTTCAAGGATTTCAGACGAAGCCGGTCACTGCTCAGGCTCTGTTCCAGTGCACTCAGGACCACGAAGAATACCTTCAGGCATATGTCCGAAGGTTTCTGCGTCTAAGGGCACAGGCGCCGACAGTGCCCAATGAGATTGTCATTGAGGCCATGATCAAGGGGCTTCGGCCAGGGCCATCAGCGCAGTATTTTGCCAGGAAGCCACCACAAACGCTGGAGAAGCTGCTCCAGAAGATGGATGAATATATTCGAGCTGACAATGATTTTCGCCAAAGAAGGGAGGAGGCCTTCAGATTTTCTGAGATGACCAGGGGCTTCGGAGGAAGATTCTATCCGAAGCATGTCAGATCAATTCACAATTCCAATCAAAATGATGATAAGGGGAGCCAGCAGCAAAGGCCACAGTACTCCTCACAGACTTTGGGGCAACAGCAAAGCTCCTTTCGACCACCAGCTCCAAGAGGCAGAGGCGCCAGGGGCTTCGGCGGAAGATTCGGGGATCAACCCAGAAGAATATTTTGCTTATTCTGTGGTGAAAACAAAGGTCATACTACCAGGATGTGTCATGTTACCATTCAGAAGCAAAAAGAGATAGCCGAAGCTGCCGCGCAACAGGCTCAGCCGAAGCAGGTCATGCACACTGCTTCGTATCATTCGCCCTACATCCCAGAATATGTGGGCAACCATCCTGTAGTCTCTGCTGCTTCGGCAAGTCAGCCTTCAGCTTCCTGGCAACAGCCCCCGCCTCCACCTCCGTTGCAACAAGGCCAGCAGCCAGAAGGGAGCCAATATGCTCCACATCAAAGGGACTTCAGAGAACAGTCCGAAGCTCGCACGGTCAACAGCACCGTACCAGAGTCAAAACACATCTATTGACAAATATCCTACCTTAATAGCAATCTTTTTCATTCAGTTTTATTTTTTCTAATAAAGGACATTGTTTAGGTTTCATGTAATTAGTTTCGTTGATTCCTACAAGAAAAATATGTTTTCTTCACAGGTTTGTGATAATAAAAAGGACCTTCGGACTATCGAAAATCCTTCGAAGCAACAAAAAGTCGTTCTAAGGAACGCAGAGTAAGTCTGACGAAGTCACAAAAAGTCGTTCCGAAGGGAGCGCAGTGTAAGTTTTCTGCTCCAAAGTCGTTCCAAAAGGAATGCAGAGCATACAGCGAAAAGTCAACGCTGATACCGCCTAAGTAAAAGGCGAAGAAGCTCCAAAGACGTTCCTAAGGGAATGCAGAGCTTATACCGCCTAAGTAAAAGGCGAAGAAGTTCCAAAGACGTTCCTAAGGGGATGCAGAACTTACAGCGAAAAATAAACGCTGATTCCGCTGAAGTAAAAGGCGAAGAAGCTCCTAAGGGAGGCTTATAATGAAAAAGTCAGTATTGATACAAAAGATTGTGCCCCATTGCAGGAATGTGTGTATCTTCGGCACAAAATATCATTTTGCATAACATAACATCATCACATCATTTTGCATAGCATAATCATCATACATCATGCTGCATGTGGCACAAGAAGGGGGCATGTTATCGATCTTCGGAAAATGCTTTGAAAAGGGGCAAATCATGCCAAGTTACAGGGAGAAACAATATTGATTTTCGAGGTATAGCTTCGGAGATTATTTTTACGAAGCTTGGATATTTCTTATCAGAACACTATGGATATTGTCGTGATAAATGATAAATTCTTCTTCACGAAGCATGAAAAGAAGGGAAGGTGTTTTTTCGTCGAAGACTCAAAAATGGTACGTGTTTAAAGTTTCATGCATCGTAAAGAATTGAATCATAAAACAAGTATATTACATACAGGATTACAGAATATTACACAAATCATATATCAAATGTTTTTTGCAATAGCACTTAGTCTTCCCTAAGTACTATCTCTGCAGCTTCGTTCAGCAGTCGATCGACAACCTGATCCATGATAGCTTCGGCCATCTTTTTAATTTCGTCGTCATCTTTAGGCTGAGGGCCCGAAGATGCTTGAGTAGGATCTGAGTGAGGACGGGACACGACTACATTACTATTACAAATCGCAAACAGATCTTAAAAGCCTAAAGATTACAACACGGTAAAAACTATTATTTAGTACCTAATTGACCTTCGGGCTCTGTGCTCTTTTTAGCAGCCTTAGCCACTTCTCTAGCATCATGGATGCCCCTTTCACTTCTCTGAATAATTTCTCTTGCCATTTCTCGGCCACCGTTATCCCAGATATCAGTAAAAAACTTTCCACCAATTATGCTAGCTTCGGCCGAAGGATCTTTTGTATCTTCAAAGGACAAAGCAGCTTCGGACTGTGCTAAAATTTTCACATGCTCACAGCCCTTCTTCTCTAAAATGGTGGCAATCCCTCTGGCGCCAGAGAAGGCACATATATCTCCTCGGCTATTTAAAATTTCTTCGAAGGCTTCAGCTTCGTGGTCAATCCATTCAATGACACTTTCGGGATTGCCCCTCAAAAAATTTTCTTCACTTGAGAATGCGCCGACTTTGGCGAAGCTAGCCTTTAATTTTTTAACACAATCTACAGATTTATTGTAGCATTTTTTTTTGGACGAACGAAGCTCTTCAACAGTCACTTCTAGATGATCTGCCCATTGATCGCTGAGTTCACGCTTTGTTTCTTCAAGTATACGTTCTTCTTTGGCTCTGGCCAGTTGTTTCCGAAGGTCTTCAATTTCGCGTTTCTGAGCTTCAGCTTGACTTTTGAAAGCAGCTTCGTCCTCCTTTATTTTATCTATCAATGAGTATAATATTTTGTCTTTTTCGAGACCTTCGTTCCTCAGTTCAATTACTTCGGAACGAAGGTTGCTCAGGGCTATAGTACATCCTTCGTCCTCAGCATCTTTCTGTGCTCTGAGGGCATTGCTGAGTATCAGGCCCTGCAGACAGGAATATGTCTGTGTCAATAGTTTTAAACAAACGGAAAATTTTGAATTCAACAAAAATATAAGAATTCCATTTGTCGCACCTTTAAACTGTTGTAAGCTAGGCTGTCAGCCAGATCGTTCTTTGACAGCACCGAAAGTCCGTCTTCTAAAGTTGGAAATCCGAAGCTTCTGCTCATCTCCCGACAGACAGAAATTTCCTTGCTGTCGGGGAGGCAATACAAGAAATCTTCTTCTCCATTGCCATTAAATATCAACGCCCCCTTTGGATATTTCAACTTTTGGGCATAGTGTTGGGCCTCTTGTTCTTCTTTTTCTGTTAATTTTTTCCCCGAGGCATGACGAAAAATATAATCACGAATTTTGGATGCTTCGGGGGTAACAACACCAGTTCCTTCAGCAAAAGTTGGCTTTGTTATTTTTTCTGCCTCACTTTCCAAGGTTTTTGCCTTTGAGGGCTCTGAGGGCCCAGCTTCGGCTTCAATATCTTGCTCTGGAGCTTTAGAACCCGAAGCTTCGACTGTTGTTTCAGGAGTGACGGCAACCTTCTTCGGAGGGGTGCTTGAAGATTTGATCGTTTCCAGCACATCTAGCACATTAGCCATTCTCCTTCTTTTCGGAGTCACTGCTGGCACTTTTTGATTACTTACTGTTTCAATGTTTGCCACAGGACTCAAAACTTCTGATGTTTTGGAGTCCTCGGTTGCTTCCTTTACCTCTTCCATTTTTTCTGTGAATGGCGCTTCGGCCTTCTCTTTCGTTTCTGGTAACAAAATTTTTGATTGCTCCAATTTTGTCTTCGTTGGTATTTCGGCTGTTTCTGTGACTTCTGGCAGCAAAGTTGGCTCGGCTGGTTTTTCAGCTTCGGTGGCCGAAGAAGTCTCTCCGGTAAACTCAGGCACCGAAGCTGGTTCAATATAACGCGGTCGATAAGTAAGAACCTTTATCTTCTTCCTTTTCGGTTCTGGCTCGCTAGGAGCAGCTGCAGTTTCTTCTTTTGCAGAGGTTGTATTTTTCTCTTCTGCCTTCGAATGGGGTAGCAATAGTCAGGGTAGACAAACCCGATGGCATCAAATACCCGATTCAGCCTTTTCTTTTTTCGGCCTCCGAAGGCTGCTGACATTGCAGTATCTTCGGCCTTCGAGTATGTCCCAAGCAGCTCATCACTTAAATTGTCAATGCTTTTCAACCACTCATCGTCTGGCTCAATAAATTTATCTTCAAATTTAAAAGTGTACTTAAACCTGACAAGTCCACCTTCGTCGGCCTCTTTAACGGTTTCTTGTGGCATTTCCCATTTCTCCACAAGCGGCCACACCCTGAAGGCAATATGCTCTTGTACTAAGTCCCTTGTTCCTATAAAAGAGCAGACAACGCCGAAGGCTCTTTGGCACTCTTCGGCGGCTTCGTTCATTTCAACCTTCGGCCTCCGAAGGCCGAAGCTTTGCCAAATAGGACGCATAATTATACCTTTGATGTCTTCTCGTGCTGATAAGTCATTCTTCACATAAAACCATTCTGTCATCCAATCCCCGGGCCATCTCTTCCGAAAGGTTGGTACGGGACAGCTTGCCCCGGACCGAGAGACGAAGCTGTAGCAGCCAAAGTTGTTATGGTACTGTTCTTTGCCCCAAGGCTTTGTTTCATATAATAATTCATGAACATTACAGAAGCTTCTGGCGTCAGGCTTCAGACCTTGGCTTCTCGCGGCCCACACGAAGATATTTAGCCTTATAATTGCCTCGGGAGTAAGTTGATGAAGATAGACTTCGAAGATTTTCAACACCTCCACGACGAAGCTGCTCAAGGGGAATCGCAATCCAGCTTTCAAAAAGCTTCGATACACCACAACTTCATTTTCTTCAGGGTGTGGACAAGTTTTTTCCCCTTCGTCCGCCCTCACAATGGACAGATCCCAGAAATACCTTCCTCTCATATTAACAAGATGATTCTCTTTGATAGTTGATTTACCATAAACTGAATGGCTTGGTCGCCAGGGGCGATCTTCGGAGTCTTCGCCACCGCTGTCCACATCATAACTTTCACTGTCACCAGTATCTTCAGACAGCCCTTCCAGAATTTCCCTGGTGATCTTTTCTGTGTTGGTCTTCGACATTGCTATAAGAAACCCTAAGTTCTTCTCTTCATCAAGACTCAGCTTCATCTCAGCAGCAGCCTTCTTAGCAGCTTCAGACATCTTCGGAAACACTAAAAAACTGTTTTTAAAAGCCGAAGCTTCAAAGCTAAAAACTTAGCAGATCACAGTGCACAAGAGCTAAAAAATGAGTGAGCAGGAGTGGTTGGCCAGAAAGCGTGCAAAATAAGTTTGCGGTATGGCCGTATTTATACGCTTGATGCGTTGAAAGTTGAAAGACCCCACTTGTCATTGAATGTTGCTATTCTAGCAAAGGGAAGGTGTTTTTTCGGACCTTCGGCATAAAGCCTTCGTTCATATCGCAATCTGAATTTATTATTTCAAACAAATTAATATTGCGAGGGGCTACTGTTGGGGGCCTTCGGCTTCCGAAGGTCCTCAAAAACATGATTTAACAGTGTTTCTAGAGTGTAATGTGTGAACAGGTACCTTCGGACTTATGTCAAAGAGGGAGAACCTCAAAAGATACGAAGGTTGGCAGTGCCGAAGCTGTGAAGCAGGAAAGCTTCGGCATGTTCGCAGAAAAGGGAACCGACTTAAAGATGAAAAGGCCATTTAGACCTCGATAGATTGCTATGGAATTATCACCAAATGTAAAGGGCATGTATGTAATTTTGTATGGGTTGTATCCCGTGCCTATAAATAGGTGAACAGTACCCCCGTACTGTTCACGCTGACTTGGCATTTGCTTTTGCATCACGCTTGTACTTTTTATCTTCTCTCAGGACCGAAGGTACATTTGTAATTTGAAATCATTTCTATTTTTCCATGTTAATAAAATAGAAATGATTCTATGATGATGCTTATATTATATTTCATGCTTTATATGAATCCTTCGTCATTACTTGTTATGTTCACGAAGGTATGTCTCTTATGACCTTCGTCCGAAGCTCATTATTTCCCGAAGGGACATAATGCTTCGAAGGACGAAGGACTTTAACACTTAACACTTTTTATGTTGCCTTGTTCTTAACTCTTAGCATTTGAGAACAAGTCCCCAACATGTTACATCCCGAGTGGTTAGCCAACCCTGTTCTTGTACTCAAAAAGAATAAAGTGGATTGGCGCATGTGTGTTGATTATACTGATCTCAACAAACACTGTCCGAAGGATCCTTTCAGGCTCCCGAGGATAGATCAGGTGGTGGACTCCACCGCCGGATGTTCTATGCTGTCTTTCCTGGATTGCTATTCTGGATACCATCAGATTAGTCTAGCAAAGGAAGATGAAGAAAAAACGGCATTCATTACTCCGTTTGGTGCTTTCTGTTATACCTCCATGCCGTTTGGCCTCAAAAACGCTGGAGCAACTTACCAGAGAGCCATTCAAACATGCTTGGCTGATCACTGGGGCAAGCGTGTGGAGGCCTACGTGGATGACGTGGTAATCAAAACACGGGACTCAAAAAACTTCATCGAAGACTTACAACTGGTTTTCAACAGTCTGAGGCGGTATAGATGGAAGCTTAATCCCGAGAAATGTGTTTTCGGGGTACCAGCAGGAAAGTTGCTCGGGTTTATCGTCAGCCACCGGGGAATTGAAGCTAATCCAGATAAGATTGAAGCTATCATGAAGATGGAAGCACCTCGATCGCAAAAGAAGGTTCAGCGACTTACTGGATGTATGGCAGCTCTGAGCAGATTTATATCCAGGCTAGGAGAAAAGGGTTTGCCATTTTACAAGCTACTCAAGAAGGTGGATAAGTTTCAATGGACTTCAGAAGCACAAGAAGCTCTAGATGCTCTGAAAAAATTCTTGACAACACCACCAGTACTGAAACCACCCCGGCAAGCTACGTCAACTCAACCAGCTGAAGATTTGCTACTGTATATCTCTTGCACGACTCACGTGGTAAGCACCGCGTTGGTAGTCGAGCGAGTAGAAGGAGGACATGCCTATCTAGTACAACATCCTGTTTACTTCATTAGTGAAGTCCTAGGCCCCTCAAAGAAAAAGTATCCTCAAGTTCAGAAGCTATTATACGCAGTACTTCTAACTGCCCGCAAGCTGCGTCACTACTTTGACGACCACAAAGTCATAGTAGTTACAAGTTTTCCAATAGGGGATATTTTTCACAACAAGGAAGCCATCGGTCGAATAGCCAAGTGGGCTTGCGAGCTGGGATCTCATGACATCGAGTTCCGACCTCGCACTGCCATCAAGACTCAAGCACTGGTTGATTTCGTATCAGAGTGGACCGAACAACAAGTACCAGACAACCCGGAGACTGCAGAAGTATGGCAAATGTATTTTGATGGCTCACTGAAGCTGCAGGGAGCAGGAGCAGGGATTCTCTTCACTGCGCCTAGAGGCGAACACCTCAAGTACGCCCTCCAGTTGCTATTCCCGGCCTCCAACAATGCAGCCGAGTATGAAGCTTTGATCCATGGATTGAACATTGCCATATCGTTGGGCGTCAAAAGATTAATGGTATACGGAGACTCTCTGGTAGTCATCAGCCAGATAAACAAGGAGTGGGATTGCTCAAGTGATTCAATGGGAAAATACTGCACTGCCGTCCGAAAGCTGGAAGATAAATTCGAGGGTCTGGAGTTTCATCATGTAGAAAGAGATCGGAACACAGCAGCCGATGTACTGTCCAAGCTAGGGTCCAGTCGAACTCAGGTCCCACCCGGAGTTTTCGTGCAAGAAATTCTGCAGCCGAGTATCTCAGTGGATCAAACAGAAGAGTGCAACATCATAGATCAACCCGAGTCAGACCCTGATGACTGGAGAAGGACGATCATTAAGTATATAAAGAATGAAGAAGAACCAGACGACAAGAATTCGGCAGAGCGCATTGCAAGACAGTCGGCTCACTATACACTTATTGGGGAGACATTATACAGAAGGGGTGCATCAGCCGTTCTCATGAGGTGCATTCTTCCGTCCACTGGGAAGCAACTTCTGGAGGAGGTCCATGCTGGGCAATGTGGAATACATGCAGCCTCCAGAACACTAGTCGGGAAGGTCTTCAGGTCAGGATTCTATTGGCCAACAGCAAAGAACGATGCAGCCGAGTTAGTTCAGAGGTGCGAAGCCTGCCAATACTTGTCAAAGCAACAACACATGCCAGCACAGCAACTGCAGACCATACCAGTAACTTGGCCTTTCGCATGCTGGGGACTGGATATGATTGGACCTTTCAAGAAAGCTCAAGGGGGACACACTCATGTATTGGTAGCAATTGACAAATTCACTAAATGGATAGAGTTCAAGCTCATTGCCTCTTTAACCTCTGCTAAGGCCGTGGAATTCATACAAGACATAATATTCAGATTCGGGATACCAAACAGCATCATAACTGATTTAGGACCAACTTCATAGGTTCAGAATTCTTTGACTTCTGCGAGCAAAAGAGCATTCAGATCAAGTACGCATCTGTAGCACATCCAAGAGCCAACGGGCAGGTTGAGCGAGCCAACGGAATGATATTGGAGGCACTCAGGAAAAAGGTCTTCGATAAGAATGAAAAATTCGCAGGAAAGTGGATAAGAGAATTGCCTTATGTTGTTTGGAGCCTAAGAACTCAACCTAGCCGAGCCCTGCATGGAAACACTCCTTTCTTCATGGTCTATGGGTCAGAGGCAGTGCTACCTGCTGATCTCAAGTTTGGGGCGCCAAGGTTGATCTTCGAAAGCATAGCAGAAGCTGAGGCCACCAGGCTGGAGGACATTGATGTACTTGAGGAAGAACGGCTGAATGCGGTAATCCAATCAGCACGGTACCAGCAGACTCTAAGGCGCTATCACGACAAGGCTGTGCGGCCACGGTTCTTTTCAGTAGGAGACCTCGTCCTCCGCCGAATTCTAACAGGGAAGGGACGACACAAGTTATCACCCTTATGGGAAGGACCCTTCATAGTAGCAGAAGTCACTCGGCCCGGATCATATCGCCTCACTCAGATGGATGGCACAAAAGTTGGGAACTCCTGGAACATAGAGCACCTCAGAAAGTTTTATTCCTAGCTGTATTTCAAAACTGCTGGGGCGACAATGTATTCTGTAAAGTGGAAATATGTCATCAATAAAGAGAGATTTCAAAGATACTCAGTTCGTTTACGATTGACTTGCATTCTTACTTAACTCGGGGTGACCACTATGCCCTGCAAACGGAGCAATCGACTTAAGTCGGCAACGACTTAAGGCGGTGCAACATGCTCACGCTTACTTAACTCGGGGTGACCACTATGCCCTACAAACGGAGCAATCGACTTAAGTCAGCAACGACTTAAGGCGGTGCAACATGCTCACGCTTACTTAACTCGGGGTGACCACTATGCCCTACAAACGGAGCAATCGACTTAAGTCAGCAACGACTTAAGGCGGTGCAACATGCTCACGCTTACTTAACTTGGGGTGACCACTATGCCCTACAAACGGAGCAATCGACTTAAGTCAGCAACGACTTAAGGCGGTGCAACATGCTCACGCTTACTTAACTCGGGGTGACCACTATGCCCTACAAACGGAGCAATCGACTTAAGTCGGCAACGACTTAAGGCGGTGCAACATGCTCACGCTTACTTAACTCGGGGTGACCACTATACCCTACTAACGGAGCTATCGGCTAAAGCCAGTGGCGACTTAAGCCGGTGCAACATACTCGCGCCTATGTAATTCAGGGGATGACTTCCATATCCCGCAAACAAATTTCATAATCATCATGCGTCATTTCATTACCGCAAATTTACGAACCAATAAATTCTGATACAATAAGAGAGTAATTATGTCATTCGAATGATAAACTGATGTCCTCTAACAAATACTCGATCATGCTAACCGCGCGCTCAGAGCACGCAAAATGTTTCTCTATTTCGCAATGTCTTTCTCAGGAGCGGCCGACGAAGAAGGGCGACTCGAGGAATCAGGGGCAGCATTCACGTCAGCTTTTATGTCTTCAGGAACAACCACGCCGGGTCTCCTCATTAAGATTCGTCCCGCCCGAATAGCCTTGTCCATGGCTTTATCGCGCTGGGCTTTGAGAGTAGCAGCAGTTTCTTCGACAACTTTAGCAGCCAGCCGAGCAGCCTCTAACTCCTGGGCAATGGATTTCTTGGAGGCTCGGAGTTCTTTGATGGTGGCATCCTTTGCTGATATCAATTGCTTAAGGCGGGTCACTTCGTCCGCAGATTCCTGCAGCTTACAACGTTGATTGTCCAGTTCCTCCATTGTAAAACGGTGACTCCTCTCCAAGATTGACAGCGAGTTGCTAGAATCACGATACAATCTGTCAAGGTTGTCACGAGAAGTAGCAAGGATACGCTTTTCTTCCTGCAAACAAAAATCAACTCCTTCAGAAACCAAGCAAGTAAATAGGAACATAGCAAGGCAAGGCACAGTTTTGTAAGTTACCTTTTCAGAGTCAAGCCGAGCATGAAGAGAAGAACTCAGGGCATTGGCGTCATCCAAGGCAGCGGAGACCTGATTTAGTTCAGTTTGGCTCTGAGAGTACTTCTCCTCGAAGTCAGCGCACCGTTGAACCATTTTAGCCTGATCTCGGGAATATTTTTCCTCAAGAATTGCAATCTGCCGAGTCATTCCTAGCAAGAGGTAATCAAACAAAACGAGGTCAGAAGGTAAAACAGTCCACAACAAAGGCGAAGAGAAGAAAAAGGGCACTAACCAATGTTAGTTGCCTCCAACTCGGATACACGACGATGAAGTGACACTGGATTCCAACACGCAAGAGACGAAGCCACTTCTGGGACGGAAGCACCCTGCAATCTCAGCTGGCTAGCCATCCCATCCACCAAAGCCTGATGAGAAGAATAGATGAACATAATGACAAAAGTTCATGCAAAGTAAAGATCAAGCTAAAATACAACACAATACCTGGAGGTTGGAAAAGAACGAAGGGATCCCCAAATCAGGAGAAATCAGCTGATAACCAGGCGCAAGGCCACCACCCGAAGCAGCTTGCAACGAACCAGTAGGAATCAGCTCAGTACCTTCAACAGAGCCAAACGCCCGATCAGCGGGGACGCTGCCCTCTAAAGCGACTCCCTGGTCCAATGTTTGAGCTACCACCATGCAGCCAGAATGTGGAGGTGATCCCGCGTGAACGTCCATGGAAGTGCAGGAAGGAGACCCTGCTTGGGCACCCTCGGGGGCTGGGTCATAGTTGGCACTGCCCACTTGAGCCGGATCATCCCCGGCAGCACCCTCGGGGGCTGGGCAGTGGCTTACACTCTTCACCCGAGCTAAGTCATCCCCGGCGACATCCTCGGGGGCTGGGCATGGGTCAGCACCATTCTTGAGGTCCAGACTCTCCGCAGTAACCACCTCTAAGGTTGACGGGCCTTCAGCCACTTCCATGGGACCAGGACAATCCAAGTCAGCATCCCGACCCTCGAGATCGCGCTCTAAGGTCGACGAGGCACGGGATGACCTCAACCCAGCATCAGGCACGGCAGCGCAAGCCTCCGTTGCATCATCATCCACTGGCTCTGATAACAAGTCCTCTGGGACCATATCCTCAAGAGTTTGATCAAAGTTGGCCAGGGACAGTTCTTGCAGACCAATGAGGGCAGACAAAGCAGGAGAAGGAACTCCACTACTTTCACCGCTGGCGATGAACTGCCGACTATTTTTCCGAGTTAAAGGAGCCTCATTTTCTTCCTCCTCATCTTCCACAGTGACAGCACAAGCAGCACCCCCATTGGGATCAGCAACAGATGGAGCACCCACATTGGGATCAGTAGCAGTTTGGGTACACCCATTGGGGTCAGCGTCAGTAAGTCCAGTCGCAGGCACTTCTTCAGTAGCAGGAACTGAGGTACCAGCGTCCTCATCAAAACTGGATACTCGCCGGAGGCGTCTTCTTTTCTTCTTTTGCTCATCAGCAGAAGGCTCAGGCTGATTGGTTCGGCTAGGGCGCCTCGGGCGAGTACTGACAGGTTTCTGGACATCCAAAGTTATATCAACCTCTGGAAGGGGCACCACTGCCAACGTACCAGCAGGAGCAGCGTCGGAGGAATCCTCAGCTAGCAGATCAAGCATGGCATTTATATCCGCATCACTAGGGTTCAGGGGCACCTCAAAATGGACCTGTCGTTCGTCATCAGGAATCTCCCCAAGCGAAGCAACCAAAGTACTGACTTCTTCAGCAGAGGGTCGCACTCTAAGGCCCAAACTGCCATCAGTCACAGGCGGATTTGACACAAAAAGGGTGAAGGCTTTGGGAGGAGGCAGGTTCCAGGCTGAGTATGCCACTGGAGCACCAACATTTGACACCTTACCCCTGAGGATCATTTCAAGTCGGCTTACCAAGTCTACAGAAGGAATTCTCATATTGGTAACCCGAGTTGAGTCGGCTAGCCCTCGATACAGATATGCTGGATAGGCCCTGTCTTTCAGTGGCTGAATGTTCTTGAAAACAAAGTCAGCAACCACAGCTTCAGCTGTCAGACCTCTCTCTTTCAGCAGTCCAACTTCAGTTAGCAACACACCTGCCTCAGCCACTTCCTGATCTGTAGGAGACTCGGTCCAGCTCGGAGTGCGAACGTATGGCTGTCTTCCCGACCGGGAGGGGAGAGAATTTCCATAATTATCAACTATGAACCACTCTAGACGCCACCCCTTAATACTGTCCTTGAGGGGAATCTCAAGATACTCAGTTTTCCGCCCGCGACGCATCTCCAAACTGGCACCTCCGACCAACTGATGTTGTCCCCCGGCCATCCCAGGGCGACAATGATACAAATACTTCCATAAACCGAAATGCGGCAGCACGCCAAGAAAGGCTTCGCATAGGTGAACGAAAATGGAGATTTGCAGAATGGAATTAGGGTTCAAATGGGTCAAGTTAATGTGGTAGAAATCAAGGAGGCCACGGAAAAAGGGAGAGATGGGAAGGCCGAGGCCGCGGAGAAGAAAAGGAGCGTAAACTACAGACTCGTGGGTATCCTCTATCGGGACAGTAGTCCCGTGGCAAATCCGCCAAGAACAGAGTTCCCGCGGAGGAAGAACCCCGATGGATACGAGGTGGAGAAGTTCAGCTTCGGAAATGATGGACATATGGTTATCTGCGAAAGGCAACTGGCTGTTGGGGTCGATCGGATGGATCACCGCAGCAGATGAGCTCGCAGTCTTCCTCTTGGGCGCCATCTCGATTTCACCAGCGAGCAGAGTAGGAGGCGAATGGCAGAGAGAATTCGGAAGCGGGAATGCAAGAACTAGGGCACGGAAAGCAAAGGCGGCTAAAAGCGCAGCTCTTATGGGATATTCTCGAGCCAGATACCGTTTCAAAAAGTGCCCAGTCATCACCCGGCGGTTATTTCCAAAACCCCAGCATGCCACGTGGTCATCCGGCAGTTATTTCCAAAAAGACGATGCGCCACCTCATCACTCGGTTATCATCCTCAAAATAGCTCATGCGGCCTGCTATCACTCGGCGTTGACTCTAAAACGCTGATTTCATATTCAGTCGCTCGGCATTACCTCTAAAATGCCGACGTCACCATCCAGTCACTCGGCGTTGCCTCTAAAACGCTGATCTCGTGTTCAATCGCTCGGCATTACTTCTAAAATGCCGACGGCGACCTTCAATCACTCGGCGTTGCCTCTAAAACGCTGATCTCGTGTTCAATCGCTCGGCATTACTTCTAAAATGCCGACGGCGACCTTCAATCACTCGGCGTTGCCTCCAAAACGCTGATTTCGTATTCAGTTGCTCGGCATTACTTCTAAAATGCCGACGTCGACCTCCAGTCACTTGGCATTGCCTCTAAAACGCTGATTTCATATTCAGTTGCTCGGCATTACTTCTAAAATGCCGACGTCGAACCCCAGTCACTCGGCGTTGCCTCTAAAACGCTGATCTCGTGTTCAGTTGCTCGGCATTACTTCTAAAATGCCGACGTCGAACCCCAGTCACTCGGTGTTGCCTCTAAAACGCTGATTTCGTATTCAGTTGCTCGGCATTACTTCTAAAATGCCGACGTCGACCTCCAGTCACTTGGCGTTGCCTCTAAAACACTGATTTCGTATTCAGTTGCTCGGCATTACTTCTAAAATGCCGACGTCGACCTCCAGTCACTTGGCGTTGCCTCTAAAACGCTGATTTCGTATTCAGTCGCTCGGCATTACTTCTAAAATGCCGACGTCGACCTCCAGTCACTCGGCGTTACCTCTAAAACGCTGATTTCGTATTCAGTCGCTCGGCATTACTTCTAAAATGACGACGTCGACCTCCAGTCACTCGGCGTTGCCTCTAAAACGCTGTTTTCATGTTCAGTTGCTTGGCATTACTTCTAAAAATGCCGATGCCGACCTCCAGTCACTCGATGTTACTTCTAAAACGTTGATATCATATTCAGTCACTCGGCGTTGCCTCTAAAACGCTGATACAATGATCAGTTGCTCGGCGTTGCTTCTAAAAACGCTGACACAATCTTCAGTTACTCGGCAGTTACTTCTACAAGCGCCGACACCACCTACAAAGTTACTCGGCAACCATTTCAGAAAACATCAGTTCAATGCCAAACGCCATTCTTTCATTCAAAGGGAAGTTAATAAACTTACAAATCAACTCTTCGCGAGTTGATACTCCCCTACTATTACTACATTACATTACTACTACTACACTACGCTATACTACTCTACATTACTACTACATTATTCTAACTATACTATACTATACTAATATCTAAGAAGACCAGTGGCGTCTAGCCACTGGCCCTGCCCCTGCTGCCGCCGCCGCCCTTGGTGCTGCCCTTGCTGCTGCCGCCTTTGGTGCTGCCCCTGCTGCTGCTGCCGTCACCGTCCCTGCCGCCGTCGCTGCTGCCCCTGCCACTGCCGCTGCCGTCGCCACCGTCGTCGTCGTCGCCATCGTCGTCGTCGTCGTCCTCGTCCTCGCCGCCGCCGTCCGAGTCCTCCTCATCCGAGGAGTACTCCGACTCATCCGAGCCCTCGAGCCCGGAGCGCTCAACGGCCCGGATGTATGTCCAGACTTCCGCGGCTATCCCCTGGGAGTCGTCCGAGTCATCGGACGACGCCGGGGGAGAGACGGGAGCCGGAGATCCCTCGGACTCGGAGGAGAACTCCTCCTCCGAGTATTCCGAGTCACCGAAATCCTCCGATGGAGGAGTTGGTTCGCGCTTGCGCTTGTTACTCTTGCCCATGGCGGAAGCAGACGAGAGAGAAGAGAAGGAAGCAGTAAAGAACAGCGAGGAGATGTGAAAAAACCAGAAAGGCAACGGCGTTATTTATAAAGGGAGAAGGCAACCGCTCACCTCCAACCGCGGTCACTGAACAGTCGCAAAGCATTCAATAAGCACTTCCACCCGTCTGAAGACACGTCAGGCGGCTGACGCCGTTTCATGCAACACTACACCCATTGGGACTCCAGTCAACAGCGCAAAGGATATGATTACACTCGCCGTCCCATCACATTACTACTCAGAAGCACCGACTAAAACACTCAGCGTACCAAGCCGTCCCTTGCCCACACCCATTGGGGGGACGCCCAGGAATTATCAGTATATTTTTCAAAACGGTCACATTTGTGCAGGGCACGCAGTGAATACCTCAAGACAAAAATGAGATATCAGTAAGGATCAGAGGAAAGCCAAATATAGCCAGCGAAGTACAAGATATGGCCGACAGAAGCGACGTGAAGACTAGACAGAGAACGTTCATCAAACGTCCAATCAGTCGCAGAAGCAAATAAATTGCACTACCTAGCAAGATATGGATGGATTGCGAACTCGGCTGCAAAAGACAAAATACATGCTGACCTCTGAAGCATAATATTGATGACATAGTGCGGATGACATCGTACCAATTTTTTACAAGCAGAAAGGATAATCTTCAGCAAAAGGACACAAAAGGAAGACCTTCGAGTGGTTTATCCTCAAAAATCCACTTGAAGGTCGGGGGCTACACCCATTGGGTGCACCTCTGGTGCACCCCATGGATTATCATTCCAAGCCGAGATAGTGCCGATTTCTAAAGCGTGGGACAAGATTAAAAAATCCAACCCTCAACCAAAATGAAGGAACACAAATGGAAATAATCTCTACTGAAGACCTTCGAGTAGATTATTTTCTAAAATCTACTCGAAGCTCGGGGGCTACACCCATTGGGTGCACCTCCGGTGCACCCAATGAAGTTCAGAATCCTACAAATTGGAATGCCGACCTCTAAGGCACAGACATGAAACTAGGCTTTGGTCAACGAGTGATCGGAGCAGGAGAAGACAACAGGAAGCCATCTTTCTTCAAATCACCTGCAAGCTGAACTTGGGATCTTCGGGTTGATTACCTCTAAATTAACCCAAAGATCGGGGGCTTGTGGGGGATAGACATCCCCGGGTCCACTAAAAGAGTAAAGGACCTCACGAAAGGCCCAAGGGCCCAATAAATCATGAGGTCATTCTTTCGTGGGCCTGGGAAGAAACAACCAGCAAAGCAGAATGACATGAGGCCGGATTGGTGCAAACCCGGACGGCCCACAGCGTCGAGTGAGTGACCGCAACAGATATCCGACTTTCCCGCGCTGGAGCCTCCATGCAACGAAGCCATGCGAGGATAAGTCGGTGAGGGTTACGTAGGGATAATCTCAAGAGGTTCACTATCTTTTAGCTACTTGTTGTTATCTTATCCACGTGTACTGCCCCACGGTCGAATATATAAGGCCTAGGGGGCACCCCTTCAGATCGATGGACCCTTTACTTAGCCACCCACGTCAACTCTCTGTATTCTCAATCCAGAGAGCTCTCTTGTAACCACATTCACCAAGCATACTCACCAGGACGTAGGGTGTTACGCATCTCTAAGCGGACCGAACCTGTAAACCTTGTCCACTGTCCCTCGTGCGATCGGGACGAACCATTTTGCTACAGTTGTCGACACCGTCCTACTCCTAAAACACCTTGAGGGGCAACCCCGGGTGTGCGGTCGGACCCAAAACACCGACACCAGCAGCGGTACGCTCCGACAACGGCGACCATGGCGGTGCGGGCGCGGGGGCTGGGGAGTCTGTTCCCTGCTAGATCCAGTAGATGGCCGACTCATCGAGGCCCTCCGTGAACATCATCTGCGCCGGTTGTCTGCTCGGCTGCAGTGGATTAGGTGAGCGGGATTCAGGTAGAGGATTGTTTAGTTTGGGATTCTAGGTTCCTCGCTCCCGTGCCGGAGAGCGGCGGCGCGGCGCGTCGCGAAGAGGAAGGTGCGGAAGCGGTCCGAGCGGCGCACCTACCTGGTGGCCGTCGTGATGTCCAGCCTCGGGGTCACGTCCATGGTCGTCGCCGCCGTGCTGTGACGGAACCTCCCAAGTAATTAGGCCCACCTACAGTTGTCCTTGTCTAACAGACATCAGACACCCTGTAGATGTTCCTAAATCACTTGACAAGCTCGGTATCCTTCCTTACCTTACCAGGAACGTCTCACCCGTCTTGCAGACATTACAGAACATCGGAGATAAAGACATGCGGAAGCAATTACATAAACTTACATTTATTTCAAAAGCAAGCTTGGGTTATGTTATTACAGACCAGAGCTAATAGTGAGTGCAGAGTAGTAATATTATACAAACCAGGGGAGGTACAAACTCCTCCCGAGAAGCTAAAAAGCAAAAGATCCTAAGTGGAGGACCGAGTCCTCCCGCACTTCAATCTTAATTTTCTTCTTTTGGAACCACCTTGGCACAGAAGCAGCAAAAGTCTGCTACTTCCTCACCTAAAAACAACAAAGGGATAAACCCTGAGTATGGAATTACTCAGCAAGTCTTACCCGACTAAAGAAAAGACTCTCAAGGGTATGCTGGTTATGTGGGAGTCAAGGTAAGGCTTTTCAATCGTCAATGACTCTGTTTTTGCAGAAATGCTTACTAAAGTGGATCCTTAAAAATCCAATTTTATTAGTCAAGTTAGGTAAAATTACCTGCACTAGAGTTCTTTCTACCCTAGTTCAATCACTGGTCCTGCACTAGCCAATTTCTTAACAAAAGCCCATCGTCTTAAGTGGAATGCTACGTGTAGGGTAGTGACCAAGTCTTCATAACCGCGAAGGTACGGCGATCCGAATCGATTATACTCAGCTGAGGATCTCCAATCACACGACATATGTAGCACTTAACCCTTGCATATGTCAACCCACCACTGGGGTTCTTAAGACCGGATCAGGTTCACGCAGACCGAGAGCACAGATACACCACCGTCCAGCCTCTTGCCACGGAGGGTACACGCTACTCTCGCCACCGCTCCACGCCCATCTCGTGTTGTCTTATTCCGGCCTTAGTCTGCCCGAGGCAAGGCTTACCCATGACGAGGCATGTGACCAGTTAAAGGGTCCTCGATCATCAAGCCTACATCGACAAGGTCCTTAATCGACTCAGACGGAGACACTACACCGAGACTCTCTTCTCGTGCAAGTCACCCGCCCGGTCTCAGCTTAATCATTTAACCCCAAAGGTTGGTACCTGGCAGAGGTACATCTTTTCCGATGTTGAATCCATCACGGCCGTGATGGATTCACCATCAAATTTTCGAAAACACCCCACCCACTTTTGCCACATCATCTTTTGTAAAACAAAACATTTTGTTTTCTAAAGCAAGGCTAAGCATCAAAAATCTTTTGTAAAACGGGTGATCAAGGAAGGTAATCAAATTTAAGGAAGGTAATGCAGGAATCGTTTTATCAATCAACTCCTATCACCTAATGCATCAAGCAAGTGAGAAAGATTTAAAAACATCAAGGAGGTGGCAAATGCACCGGGGCTTGCCTTCGTTTACAGGTGATTCGGGTTCGGATCCACAGATATCGAAGTAGAAACTATTCCCGGCCTGGGATTCCGAAGGTGGTGGTGTCCTGTCTTCGGGGACTTCTACCTCTTCTTCACGTTCTAATCATAACCATACATAAGTATAAGAATGGATGCCATGGGATGCTCATGAGGATGCAAAGATAGCATAAACTTATTATTTATGTCTTGAATACAACTTTCCTTCACGGAGTTCCGGGAACTTAGGGTTTCCGGAGTCGGTAAAGGAGTTCATAGGGCAGGGGGGGTGTTTTAGGGTTTGGTGATCAAACAAGGTCCAAATCAATTCAAACTTTACCCAAGGTCTCTAAATAGTGTATAACACTCATATAAAAATTTTGGGCATTTTAGGACTTACCAATTATTTTCTAAAAATCTATACCCAAGACTTTTAACTACTTTAAATACCTTAAAATTTCTTATTTCCACTAAAAATCACAAACTTATTTTTATTAAATACTATGGAAAATAACAAACCTAGGAAAATTAGTTTCACAATTTTAGCATTTTTCTACATTTTTCTACATATTTTTAAAGATCCACTGAAAAAGAAAAAGAAAACGTTGAAACAGTGATGGGCCGTTTTTGGCCCGGGATAGCCCAACGCAATAGGAAATCCGGGTCGCGCGTCCACGCGCGCCCGCGCGCTCTGGCGGATTTGCGAAAACGCCCTCAGGGTTTTCACTAATTGGAATCCGGTTTCGTTACTGTTGTCCAGGGTCACTGACCATTTACGGAAAGGTCCCTCTACTTTCTTTTCTTCCCCACGAGTACCCCTGGTCACAGCGTGGTTGCCGCCGAGCACCAAGCGACTTGTTCCGGCCTCGATTGGCGGTGGCTATCTAAAATGGCTACGGAATGGGCATTCCCGACCTAAGGCGATCCGAGAACACCCATCAATTTCAACTGGCACACCTACAAAATGTTCTGTCCACGCTTATGGCGGAAGCAGGGACGTCGAGCCCGTGTTCTTAATTATCTACGCCCGAATTGGTCAAACGGATGCTACGGTGAGCTTTAAGTGCCTACACAGCTGCTAAAACAAGGCTTGAATTGGACAGGGACTTACCAGAGAGGGTTGGTCACGGACGAACTGTTCTTGGCGGCGCGGCGGACTGAATTGGGGAGAAACGGCGTCGCGGTGTACTCGGGTCAAATTGAGGGCGGGGATTGAGGCTATACGACGACAAGAGACTCTAGTTTTACTGTGCTCAACCAATTTGGAAAGAGGGGGCAGAGGCTGCACGAATTTCTGCTTCGGTTCAACCTACGGTGTGCGCGATGCTCATACCTCGCCGCGGAGCATGGCTATTTATAGCTGCGTCGGCCCAGTGGTCACCTTGCGGCCGAGAAGAGCATCACTAAGGCATGTCGACCACGTCGGTAAAAGGTACAGGGAGGGAGAACTACGGCATGTGCGCCACCGCGGCGGAATTTCACTGAGTCACGGCGGTCGCCGGTGAGTAACCTCGGCCGAGCTCAGGGAATGGTGCCACGTACGAGCTATTCTTCCCCGACGTTATCCACTCCCTACTGCGCACAAACCCGGACGGCGGCGGCGTGAATCTTGGCACAAAGAGGTCACCGGCGGTGAGCAAGCCGCGTTGGCAACCATATCTGTTCAGCTACTGTACCATGGCGAGCCCCTATTCAGAACCGCTGACAGAGCAAGTTCAAGTCACATTTTCTCTCTGTTTTCCTTAGCAACACATCCAAGGCTCTGCATGAAAGTTGTAGTGCTACATACCAGCTACAACTTGATTATAGGACTTGAACACATTTGAGCACTAGACCAAGGTCAAACTGGCTCTCAAACTTGGGTCTAGGCCACTGTTAGTCTGAAATTCAGACAATACTAGCCTGACAGCCTGACTTCAGGCTTGATTATCTCCAAAATTTTCTTAACAACTGTGCTCACACCTTTTAGCAAAGTTGTACTCCTATAGTTGGGCTACAATCTTGGTGTGGTGACCTAATATGAATTCTCACTCTTTTAAAAGCTACACAGCCCCAAAGTTGGGCCTATAACCCTGATTTCAGACTTAGCATTAGGAATCAAAGTTGGGGTCCTTTTTGCAAATGAGTCCAAAACTCAGGGTTTGGCTTGTAAATTCACATATTTGTGAACCAAATGACTTTATATGTCTAAACATAGTAGTTTTTACACTTTAGTCCAAAGGTTCATCATTTTTGCACATAAGCCCCTAGGGTTTAGACTTAGGGTTTCCCAGGGTTCCAATTAGGGTTTCTGGTATCCCAGGGGTATAAAAGTGATTCAAGTTTATTCTTAGGGTCATTTTATGACTTTTACCCTAAAGTCTTTGGGTTTTCTTAACTTGGGTTAAGTTTTACCCCTTTAACCACTATTTAGGGTTAAGTCCTTTAACCAGGGTTCTATTTGCAAAAACATAAAACAATACAACTTGTTTGAAATTTTTACCTAGTGAATGCACTCTAGGTATGTCAAACATATGCAATGCCAATGCTCATGATGCCATGCTCAAGTTTTAGTTATAGTAACACCAGGGGTGTTACATCCTTCCCCCCATAAAAGAATCTCGTCCCGAGATTAAAAATCCTAGGGTAGGGAATGGTAAAGGAAACACATCACATTTTTATTTCTTTAATTTTGGTACAAGGCAGGGGTGATGTGGGGGTTACTTCTTTATTACAACAGCTATACAGGCTTTACAATTTACATGAGGCTAGAAAGCCTGGGAAATTCTTTTCTAAAAAGTCTTGGGTTTCCCATGTAGCCTCATCTTCCGAATGCTGGTTCCACTGTATCTTGTAAAACTTGAGAGTTTTTCTTCGGGTAACCCTGTCCTTTTGATCCAGAACTCGAATAGGATGTTCCAAGTATGTTAAATCTGGTTCCAGGACAACATCAGTCACTTCAACGGTTCGATCAGGAACCCGAAGACACTTCTTCAATTGTGACACGTGGAACACATTATGCACAGCAGACAATGTTTCGGGGAGTTGGAGTCGGTATGCCACTGGTCCACATTGCTCAAGCACCAGGAATGGACCAATGTACCTGGGTGCAAGCTTTCCCTTTACCCCGAAACGCGATACACCTTTCATTGGTGAGACCTTTAAGTAGACGTAGTCTCCTTTCAGGAAATATAGGGGCATTCGCCGTGTGTCTGCATAACTCTTCTGACGAGCTTGTGCTTTCTTCAGATTATGAATAATTTTCTGAACTTTATCCTCGGCTTCTTTCACCAGATCAGGTCTAAAGAAGCACCTCTCACCAGGTTCAGACCAATTTAGCGGAGTCCGACACCGTCGTCCATATAAAGCTTCAAAGGGTGCCATCTTGATACTTTCTTGGTAGCTATTATTATATGAAAACTCCACTAAAGGTAAACATTCATCCCATTTTAGTGAGAAATCCAGGACACATGCCCGCAGCATATCTTCAAGTATTTGGTTCACTCTCTCAGTTTGTCCACTGGTTTGAGGATGATAGGCCGAACTGTGGAGCAGTTTAGTACCCAGGAATTTATGAAGTTCTTCCCAGAATTTAGATACAAATTGTGGTCCACGATCCGACACTATAGTCTTTGGAACACCATGCAAACTGAGAATACGGGCGATGTACAACTCCGCATAGGTATTGACGTGATATTTTACCTTGACCGGGAGAAAGTGGGCGATCTTGGTAAATCGATCAGTGATAACCCAAATAGAGTCATACCCTTTGGCCGTCCTGGGCAGTCCCACAATAAAGTCCATACTGATGTCTTCCCATTTCCATGTTGGGATTGGCAAGGATTGTAATGGACCAGCAGTTTTCATGTGTATGGCCTTGACACGTCTGCAAGTGTCACACTTCGCCACATAGCGTGCAATTTCAATCTTCATTTTTGTCCACCAGTAATGTTGCTTTAAGTCTTGATACATCTTAGTGCTTCCAGGATGAATAGAATAGCGACTAAGATGTGCTTCATCCAGAATTTGCTGGCGGAGTTCTTCGTTCTTTGGCACTACTATGCGGTTTTTAAACCATATCACACCTTGATCGTATTCCTTGAAACACTTGGCTACTCCAGCCTTTATCTTCTCTCGAATGTGCTTCATACCCAAATTATCCTTTTGAGCATCAATTATTCTTTGCAAAATGATTGACTCAAGCTCTAACTGATTCAGAGTCCCTTATTGGATGATTCCCAGGTTTAGCTTTTCCATTTCCTGACACAAAGTGTTCTCGGAGGTCTTCGCCATAAGACAGTGACAGGAAGTCTTGCGACTCAACGCATCTGCCACCACATTGGCCTTGCCTGGGTGATAATGGATCTCCAATTCATAGTCTTTGATAAGCTCAAGCCATCGTCTTTGTCTCATATTTAACTCTGACTGGGTGAAGATGTACTTCAAACTTTTATGATCTGTATATATGTGACAGATATTACCCAGCAGATAATGACGCCAAATCTTTAGGGCATGAACCACAGCAGCTAGCTCCAGATCATGAGTTGGATAGTGCTCCTCATGCCGGCGCAACTGCCTTGAAGTATACGCAATCACTCGGCCCTCTTGCATCAGTACACAGCCGAGCCCACTGCCAGATGCATCACAATATACATCAAAAGGCTTAGTGATGTCCGGTTGAGCCAATACCGGAGCAGTGGTTAATAGTGTCTTCAATTGCTCAAAGGCTTCATTACACTTAGAAGACCAATTGAACTTAATGTCATTCTTCAATAAACTTGTGATTGGCTTCACAAGCTTAGAAAAATCTGGTATGAATCTGCGATAATACCCAGCTAGTCCAAGAAAACTCCGGACTTGGTGAACAGTTGTTGGGAGTTTCCACTCCAGAATATCTTTGACCTTGCTAGGATCTACCGCAATTCCTTTAGCTGATAACACGTGCCCCAAGAATTGAATTTCTTCCAGCCAGAACGCGCACTTACTGAACTTGGCATATAACTGGTGTTCCCTCAGGCGCGTCAATACAATCCGTATTCACCTGGTCGATGGCATACTGCGACAGGTGATTGAACTTGTTGAGATATTGAGTGACGGTATCTCCGCCTTGTTGTAACTTCATAAATTCCTCTTGTTTCATATGCAGCACTCCTTCGGGGATGTAGTGTTCACGGAAGGCTGCTTTAAACTCATCCCAGATGACTTGATGGTTGACAGGTTGAATAGCCACAAAATTTCCCCACCAGGTACTGGCAGGACCACGGAGTTGTTGTGCGGCAAATAACGGCTTCTGCGTTTCTGAGCAACGGAGAAGACCAAACTTTTGTTCAATAACCCGAATCCACTCGTCAGCTTCTAGGGGATCCTCTGCCTTGACGAATAGAGGTGGACGGGTTTCAGAAAAGTCCAGATAGGTAGTCTCACGAGGGCCTTGCGGATAACCTCTTCCCGCCTGCTGCTGGAATTGTTGCTGACCCGCCATTTCCCTAAGGAAGCGGGTATTGTCTGCGATGGCATTCACCAAGGCGGCGATCGCCTCGGCTAACGTGGGAGGAACTGGAGGTGGGTTTGGGGTAACATCCCTGCGCCCAGAAGTTCCAGCTGCGTCCTGTCCTCGAGTCCTGGTCGGCATCTGTGGCAAAAACATTTGAAGTAACATAATGTGCCAGAGAAAACCTTCCATTTTACATTACTATAAAAAGTAATGATACAGACTCGATATTACATAACAGGATACAATACCCATTATACAAAGGTTCAACCTATTATACAACAGTACATCCTACAATACCCTACAATACCCTACTCTACTTCTATTACACCTTTATTCCTGCTTGCCATTACTCTTGGCGGCTTCATCGTCAGGTGTGGGAGTCCAGACATCAACCAACCTCAAAGAAGGAGGGGGCTCAAAAAGGTCTAACTCCCCACCCAGCGCACGTCCCGCAACGTGAGATGGTCCAACTTCTGCCTCAGCAGGTGGTGCAGGCTCACTTGGGTGTAATTGTGAGTATAGTATATGGACTTCCTCGTGCAACGTATTGCAGTAAACCTGCAGGTTATCAACAGTCGAGCTAAGTTCTTTAATTCGGGCCTGAGCCCTTGCTTCCTTAGCACACATTAGCAAACGAGACTGTACGGCCCAGTCAAGTGCTAAGTCTCGATCAGCGAGTTGATCCTGCAAGTGTCGGATGTCCCTTCTCAGTTCATTGATTCTATCTCCGTCGGCGACCCAAGCATCAGTCCTATGTTGCAGCGCTGCTTGAAGTCGACTCACACGGGCTTCAAGATCTCCGATGGGGTCATTACTTCCACTGCTGCTGCTTTCATGTCGGGGAGCCAATTGATGCCGAGGCACCCCAATTGGTCCCGTGGACTTGCGTGCTGTTAGCCTGGTACGTGGCGGCATCTTTTCTAAGGGGGAAATGTTATTAGTAAGATTCTTAGCATGATGCATGTATAATTACAGAATCAACCTTAGTCGATTCAACCTTCTATACGTTGCACTCTTCCTATCTGGTCTTTAAGATAGACTCTTCAGAATACTTAGGTAAGAAGAGAAAAGAGTTCTTAGGTAAGACTTTTGAAAATCCTTTTGAAGATGCCTCATAATATCTGCAAAGAAAGGCTACGCTCCGATACCAGCTGTGACGGAACCTCCCAAGTAATTAGGCCCACCTACAGTTGTCCTTGTCTAACAGACATCAGACACCCTGTAGATGTTCCTAAATCACTTGACAAGCTCGGTATCCTTCCTTACCTTACCAGGAACGTCTCACCCGTCTTACAGACATTACAGAACATCGGAGATAAAGACATGCGGAAGCAATTACATAAACTTACATTTATTTCAAAAGCAAGCTTGGGTTATGTTATTACAGACCAGAGCTAATAGTGAGTGCAGAGTAGTAATATTATACAAACCAGGGGAGGCACAAACTCCTCCCGAGAAGCTAAAAAGCAAAAGATCCTAAGTGGAGGACCGAGTCCTCCCGCACTTCAGTCTTAATTTTCTTCTTTTGGAACCACCTTGGCACAGAAGCAGCAAAAGTCTGCTACTTCCTCACCTAAAAACAACGAAGGGATAAACCCTGAGTATGGAATTACTCAGCAAGTCTTACCCGACTAAAGAAAAGACTCTCAAGGGTATGCTGGTTATGTGGGAGTCAAGGTAAGGCTTTTCAATCGTCAATGACTCTGTTTTTGCAGAAATGCTTACTAAAGTGGATCCTTAAAAATCCAATTTTATTAGTCAAGTTAGGTAAAATTACCTGCACTAGAGTTCTTTCTACCCTAGTTCAATCACTGGTCCTGCACTAGCCAATTTCTTAACAAAAGCCCATCGTCTTAAGTGGAATGCTATGTGTAGGGTAGTGACCAAGTCTTCATAACCGCGAAGGTACGGCGATCCGAATCGATTATACTCAGCTGAGGATCTCCAATCACACGACATATGTAGCACTTAACCCTTGCATATGTCAACCCACCACCGGGGTTCTTAAGACCGGATCAGGTTCACGCAGACCGAGAGCACAGATACACCACCGTCCAGCCTCTTGCCACGGAGGGTACACGCTACTCTCGCCACCGCTCCACGCCCATCTCGTGTTGTCTTATTCCGGCCTTAGTCTGCCCGAGGCAAGGCTTACCCATGACGAGGCATGTGACCAGTTAAAGGGTCCTCGATCATCAAGCCTACATCGACAAGGTCCTTAATCGACTCAGACGGAGACACTACACCGAGACTCTCTTCTCGTGCAAGTCACCCGCCCGGTCTCAGCTTAATCATTTAACCCCAAAGGTTGGTACCTGGCAGAGGTACATCTTTTCCGATGTTGAATCCATCACGGCCGTGATGGATTCACCATCAAATTTTCGAAAACACCCCACCCACTTTTGCCACATCATCTTTTGTAAAACAAAACATTTTGTTTTCTAAAGCAAGGCTAAGCATCAAAAATCTTTTGTAAAACGGGTGATCAAGGAAGGTAATCAAATTCAAGGAAGGTAATGCAGGAATCGTTTTATCAATCAACTCCTATCACCTAATGCATCAAGCAAGTGAGAAAGATTTAAAAACATCAAGGAGGTGGCAAATGCACCGGGGCTTGCCTTCGTTTACAGGTGATTCGGGTTCGGATCCACAGATATCGAAGTAGAAACTATTCCCGGCCTGGGATTCCGAAGGTGGTGGTGTCCTGTCTTCGGGGACTTCTACCTCTTCTTCACGTTCTAATCATAACCATACATAAGTATAAGAATGGATGCCATGGGATGCTCATGAGGATGCAAAGATAGCATAAACTTATTATTTATGTCTTGAATACAACTTTCCTTCACGGAGTTCCGGGAACTTAGGGTTTCCGGAGTCGGTAAAGGAGTTCATAGGGCAGGGGGGGTGTTTTAGGGTTTGGTGATCAAACAAGGTCCAAATCAATTCAAACTTTACCCAAGGTCTCTAAATAGTGTATAACACTCATATAAAAATTTTGGGCATTTTAGGACTTACCAATTATTTTCTAAAAATCTATACCCAAGACTTTTAACTACTTTAAATACCTTAAAATTTCTTATTTCCACTAAAAATCACAAACTTATTTTTATTAAATACTATGGAAAATAACAAACCTAGGAAAATTAGTTTCACAATTTTAGCATTTTTCTACATTTTTCTACATATTTTTAAAGATCCATTGAAAAAGAAAAAGAAAACGTTGAAACAGTGATGGGTCGTTTTTGGCCCGGGATAGCCCAACGCAATAGGAAATCCGGGTCGCGCGTCCACGCGCGCCCGCGCGCTCTGGCGGATTTGCGAAAACGCCCTCAGGGTTTTCACTAATTGGAATCCGGTTTCGTTACTGTTGTCCAGGGTCACTGACCATTTACGGAAAGGTCCCTCTACTTTCTTTTCTTCCCCACGAGTACCCCTGGTCACAGCGTGGTTGCTGCCGAGCACCAAGCGACTTGTTCCGGCCTCGATTGGCGGTGGCTATCTAAAATGGCTACGGAATGGGCATTCCCGACCTAAGGCGATCCGAGAACACCCATCAATTTCAACTGGCACACCTACAAAATGTTCTGTCCACGCTTATGGCAGAAGCAGGGACGTCGAGCCCGTGTTCTTAATTATCTACGCCCGAATTGGTCAAACGGATGCTACGGTGAGCTTTAAGTGCCTACACAGCTGCTAAAACAAGGCTTGAATTGGACAGGGACTTACCAGAGAGGGTTGGTCACGGACGAACTGTTCTTGGCGGCGCGGCGGACTGAATTGGGGAGAAACGGCGTCGCGGTGTACTCGGGTGAAATTGAGGGCGGGGATTGAGGCTATACGACGACAAGAGACTCTAGTTTTACCGTGCTCAACCAATTTGGAAAGAGGGGGCAGAGGCAGCACGAATTTCTGCTTCGGTTCAACCTACGGTGTGCGCGATGCTCATACCTCGCCGCGGAGCATGGCTATTTATAGCTGCGCCGGCCCAGTGGTCACCTTGCGGCCGAGAAGAGCATCACTAAGGCATGTCGACCACGTTGGTAAAAGGTATAGGGAGGGAGAACTACGGCATGCGCGCCACCGCGGCGGAATTTCACTGAGTCACGACGGCCGCCGGTGAGTAACCTCGGCCGAGCTCAGGGAATGGTGCCACGTACGAGCTATTCTTCCCCGACGTTATCCACTCCCTACTGCGCACAAACCCGGACGGCGGCGGCGTGAATCTTGGCGCAAAGAGGTCACCGGCGGTGAGCAAGCCGCGTTGGCAACCATATCTGTTCAGCTACTGTACCATGGCGAGCCCCTATTCAGAACCGCTGACAGAGCAAGTTCAAGTCACATTTTCTCTCTGTTTTCCTTAGCAACACATCCAAGGCTCTGCATGAAAGTTGTAGTGCTACATACCAGCTACAACTTGATTATAGGACTTGAACACATTTGAGCACTAGACCAAGGTCAAACTGGCTCTCAAACTTGGGTCTAGGCCACTGTTAGTCTGAAATTCAGACAATACTAGCCTGACAGCCTGACTTCAGGCTTGATTATCTCCAAAATTTTCTTAACAACTGTGCTCACACCTTTTAGCAAAGTTGTACTCCTATAGTTGGGCTACAATCTTGGTGTGGTGACCTAATATGAATTCTCACTCTTTTAAAAGCTACACAGCCCCAAAGTTGGGCCTATAACCCTGATTTCAGACTTAGCATTAGGAATCAAAGTTGGGGTCCTTTTTGCAAATGAGTCCAAAACTCAGGGTTTGGCTTGTAAATTCACATATTTGTGAACCAAATGACTTTATATGTCTAAACATAGTAGTTTTTACACTTTAGTCCAAAGGTTCATCATTTTTGCACATAAGCTCCTAGGGTTTAGACTTAGGGTTTCCCAGGGTTCCAATTAGGGTTTCTGGTATCCCAGGGGTATAAAAGTGATTCAAGTTTATTCTTAGGGTCATTTTATGACTTTTACCCTAAAGTCTTTGGGTTTTCTTAACTTGGGTTAAGTTTTACCCCTTTAACCACTATTTAGGGTTAAGTCCTTTAACCAGGGTTCTATTTGCAAAAACATAAAACAATACAACTTGTTTGAAATTTTTACCTAGTGAATGCACTCTAGGTATGTCAAACATATGCAATGCCAATGCTCATGATGCCATGCTCAAGTTTTAGTTATAGTAACACCAGGGGTGTTACATCCTTCCCCCCATAAAAGAATCTCGTCCCGAGATTAAAAATCCTAGGGTAGGGAATGGTAAAGGAAACACATCACATTTTTATTTCTTTAATTTTGGTACAAGGCAGGGGTGATGTGGGGGTTACTTCTTTATTACAACAGCTATACAGGCTTTACAATTTACATGAGGCTAGAAAGCCTGGGAAATTCTTTTCTAAAAAGTCTTGGGTTTCCCATGTAGCCTCATCTTCCGAATGCTGGTTCCACTGTATCTTGTAAAACTTGAGAGTTTTTCTTCGGGTAACCCTATCCTTTTGATCCAGAACTCGAATAGGATGTTCCGAGTATGTTAAATCTGGTTCCAGGACAACATCAGTCACTTCAACGGTTCGATCAGGAACCCGAAGACACTTCTTCAATTGTGACACGTGGAACACATTATGCACAGCAGACAATGTTTCGGGGAGTTGGAGTCGGTATGCCACTGGTCCACATTGCTCAAGCACCAGGAATGGACCAATGTACCTGGGTGCAAGCTTTCCCTTTACCCCGAAACGCGATACACCTTTCATTGGTGAGACCTTTATTTGGACCACATTCGCCTAAATGTCACATCTCTATGCCTGTGGTTTATTAACGGAACCGATAAGGAACTTGGAAGACCATATTTGGCGGCGCGTTCGGGAGAGGGGGATCTTTGGCTGAGCCGAGGTGTTTGTGAATTGTGATATGTCTTTGGTTAAAAAAGTGAAATGGATGTATATATATATATAAATACACATATGTGTGTTGTTCAAGGCAACTTAAGCATCTCTCCAAGGGTTTCTTATCGAGTATCGACGAGTATTTTTATGAGGCTATCTCCAGGAGATCCCCTATCTCATCCTTATTTCAAACTTCATTGTGCAAACAGTGTCATCTACAGTTTCACGTTCCCTATTTTACACGATATGCTAAAGACAGTCCGGCAGAGAAACAAATAAAACCATATTGATAACAAATAATAAATTGATTGTTAAGCACGAGTAAATTCACCAATCTCACTTACATAGAGTTACTAGAACAATATACCTTACTTCACAAGTGACAATATATTATAGATGTATAATTCATTGGCATACTCATACAAATAACACAATACTAAAAGTAAAGTAGCAACCAACAATTTATACAATTGCTTGTTCAGTTATACATAAAAAAAACTGTCATCACAATTCGATGTTCATGTTTCTTGCTATTAGATCAATAATGATGGTTTGAATATATACTAACGATAAAAAATTAACCCGCATTCATGGTAAGACTATCATCCTTTCCAACTCATTTTCTGCATTTTTCAGTATGTCAACAATAGCCTTGCAACATATGACGATTTTTTTTGTCGGGGACCATAATTAGGGGTACCCCCAAGACTCCTAATCTCAGCTGGTAACCCCCATCAGCACAAAGCTGCAAAGGCCTGATGGGCGCGATTCAGGTCAAGGCTCCGTCCACTCAAGGGACACGATCTCGCCTCGCTCGAGCCCAGCCTCGGGCAAAGGCAGCCGACCCAGGAGGATTCACGTCTCGCCTGAGGGTCCCCTCAAGCAACGGACGCACCTTCTTCGGCTCGCACAAGGCCCAGGCTTCGCGGAGAAGCAACCTTGGCCAGATCGCCACGCCAACTGACCGTATCGCAGGAGCATTTAATGCAAGGATCGACTGACACCTTATCCTGACGCGTGCTCCTCAGTCGACAGGGCCGAAGTGACCGCAGTCACTTCGCCGCTCCACTGACCGACCTGACAGGACAACAGCGTCGCCTGCCCTGCTCCGACTGCTGTGCCACTCGACAGAGTGAGGCTGACAGCAGCTAAGTCCAGCCTCGGGCGCCATAGGAAACTTCGCCTCGCCCGACCCTAGAGCTCGGGCTCAACCTCGACGCCGGACGACGGACTCCGCCTCGCCCGACCCCAGGGCTCGGACTCATCCTCGACCTCGGACGACGGACTCCGCCTCGCCCGACCCCAGGGCTCGGACTCAGCCTCGACCTCGGACGACAGACTCCGCCTCGCCCGACCCCAGGGCTCGGACTCAGTCTCGACCTCGGAAGACGGACTCCGCCTCGCCCGACCCCAGGGCTCGGACTCAGCCTCGACCTCGGACGACGGACTCCGCCTCGCCCGACCCCAGGTCTCGGACTCAACCTCGACCTCGGAAGACGGACTCCGCCTCGCCCGACCACCGGGCCCGGACTCAGCCTCGACCTCGGAGGAGCCTCCGCCTCGCCCGACCTCGGGCTCGGACCGACCACGTCACAGGAGGGGCCATCATTACCCTACTCCTAGCTAGCTTAGACTACGGGGAACAAGACCGGCGTCCCATCTGGTTCGCCCCGGTAAACAAGTAATGATGACACCCCGCGTGCTCCATGACGACGGCGGCTCTCAGCCCATTACGAAAGCAAGGAGACGTCAGCAAGGATCCGACAGCTCCGACAGTTGTACTTCCACAGGGCTCAAGCGCTCCTCCGACGGCCACGACATCACATGAACAGGGCACCAAAACCTCTCTGACAGCCACGACGGCATGTACTTAGGGCTCTGGCTCCTCTCTGCTAGACACGTTAGCACATTGCTACACCCCCATTGTACACCTGAGCCCTCT
Organism: Zea mays; assembly: GCF_902167145.1. Lineage (NCBI taxonomy): Eukaryota > Viridiplantae > Streptophyta > Magnoliopsida > Poales > Poaceae > Zea > Zea mays. Next base: position 6,577,698 of record NC_050105.1, on the reverse strand, counting down.
CCTTATGTCTATAAAAGAAAGGCCCAGGGCTCTCGTATGATAAGATGGCCGCGCGGGAGAACGGGCCGACGCACAAGGCTCTCGCTCTCTCTCTCCCACGCGAACGCTTGTAACCCCCTACTGCAAGTGCATCCGCCCTGGGCGCAGGACAACACGAGGCCACGGTTTCCCCTTACTATTTTCCCCCTTGTGTCCCATCTCGCGCCGACCCATCTGGGCTGGGACACGCAGCGACAATTTACTCGTCGGTCCAGGGACCCCCCGGGGTCGAAACGCCGACAGTTGGCGCGCTAGGTAGGGGCCTGCTGCGTGTTGACGAACAGCTTCTCGTCAAGCTCCAGATGGGTAGTCTCCAGCAACCTCTCCAACCCGGGACGATGCTTTGTTTTGGGAATCTTGAGTTCATGTCCCTCGACGGCAGCTACGACATGATACTCCTTCCTCCGCCGCGCGACAACGACAATGGCGGCCGTCAGCCCGCCCGCCGGTGGCGGAATCGACGACGTCTTCCCCACGTGGCGGAAGAGCAACATCCGAGTCTGTCCCGTCACCTTCCCCGCCGACGGAGGAGGAGGCGGGGCAGGCATGGCCAAGCAGGAGGCGGCACCTCGTCGGCTGTCGAGCGAGTCGACGGCGCTGGCGCCCCAACGGGGGACACGTCGGGCGTTGACCTCGCGTCTGAGACGAAGACGAGCGTCGTCTCCCCGCAACACGCCAACCCCAAGCTGACGGACGACGCCAGCACGCTCGCGAAGGACTTGCTGGGCGTTAACCTCATACTTGAGACAACGGTGCAGTCCGTCCCTGACGCGACCTCGTCATCATCCGTCGATCAAGAGGTATCGTCTGTTTCCCATCCCATGCCTTTTAGATTCAGTTGCGACCCACCAAGCGACCCCGCTTCGATGGACGCTTTCATAAAGGCATGTCCAAACCCTCCGGGGTATCATATGCGGTCAACCTGGGACCGACTGACGGCCGTCTCGACCTACGGGCCCCTGGGTTCCGAGGGAGATGACGAGCCCGACTCTGGTTGGGATTTCTCCGGGCTCGATAACCTGAGTGCCATGCGGGACTTCATGACCGCATGTGACTACCGCCTCTCCGATTGCTCCGATAGTAGCCACAGCCTCGGCGACGAGGACTGTGGCCCAAGTCGCGAATGCTTCCACGTCGATCTAGGGGGTCTCGACGAAGGCAACCATCTTGGTATGCCGGAGGATGGTGATCCCCCTAGGCATGCACCTCGCGTTGACATCCTTCGGGAGCTAGCTGTGGTCCTAGTCCCTGCGGGGGGTCAGGACACACAGCTCGAGCAAATCCGCGAGATGCAAGCCAGGCTCGACGAGGAAGCAGGACAACTTGTGCAGCTTCGGCAAAATATCGGGCAGGAGTGGGCAGGCCGGGCACCGGCCGGAGAAGGGCGTCATCTGGCCCAGGACGTCCAGCACCGCATTGCCGACGATGCCAGGGCAAGGCTGCCCCCAGCTTACCGAGGGGCGGCGTATCCAGGGAGAACTCAAGAATCTCCTGGAGGATGCCGCGGTCCGACGAGCCGAAAGCTCTGCCTCTCGAAGGTAGGGGTACCCCCCGGAGCATCGCGCCGCGACTTCCCGATTCATGCGGGAAGCCTCGGTCCACACCAGGCGAACGCGGAACACAGTGCCTGCGGCCCCGGGTCGCCTCGGCAACAAGCACCATCGCCGCGACCGTTGAGCCCACCTCGACGAGAAGGTGCGCCGAGGCTACCACCCCAGGCGTGGGGGACGCTACGACAGCGGGGAGGATCGGAGCCCCTCACCCGAACCACCCGGTCCGCAAGCTTTCAGCCGTGCCATACGACGGGCGCCGTTCCCGACCCGGTTCCGAACCCCGACTACCATCACCAAGTACTCGGGGGAGTCAAAGCCGGAACTGTGGCTCGCGGACTACCGACTGGCCTGCCAGCTGGGTGGGACGGACGATGACAACCTCATCATCCGCAACCTTCCCCTGTTCCTCTCCGACGCCGCCCGAGCCTGGCTGGAGCATCTGCCTCCTGCGCAGATCTCCAACTAGGATGACCTAGTCAAAGCCTTCGCGGGCAACTTCCAGGGCACGTACGTGCACCCTAGGAACTCCTGGGATCTCCGAAGGTGCCGCCAGCAGCCGGGAGAGTCCCTGCGGGACTACATCCAGCGATTTTTGAAGCAGCGCACCGAGCTGCCCAACATCACCGACTCGGATGTCATCGGCGCGTTCCTCGCCGACACCACTTGTCGTGACCTGGTGAGCAAGCTGGGTCGCAAGACTCCCACTAGGGCGAGCGAGCTGATGGACATCGCCACCAAGTTCGCCTCTGGTCAGGAGGCGGTCAAGGCCATCTTCCGGAAGGACAGGCAGCCTCAGGGGTGCCAGCCGGAAGACGTCCCCGAGGCATCCGCTCAGCGCAGCACCAAGAAGAAGGGCAAGAAGAAGTCACAAGTGAAACGCGACGCCGCCGACGCAGACCTTGTCACCGCCGCCGAGCACAGGAACCCTCGGAAGCCTCCCGGAGGCGCCAACCTGTTCGACAAGATGCTCAAGGAGTCGTGCCCCTATCATCAGGGTCCCGTCAAGCACACCCTTGAGGAGTGCGTCATGCTTCGGCGCTACTTCCACAAGGGTGGGCCACCGGTGGAAGGTGGCAGAGCCCACAACAATGACAAGAAGGAGGATCACAAGGCAGAGGAGTTCCCGAGGTCCACGACTGCTTCATGATCTACGATGGGCAAGTGGCGAACGCCTCGGCTCGGCACCGCAAGCAAGAGCGTCGGGAGGTCTGCTCGGTGAAGGTGGCGGCGCTAGTCTACCTAGACTGGTCCGACAAGCCCATCACCTTCGACCAGGGTGACCACCCCGACCGCGTGCCGAGCCCGGGAAAGTACCCACTCGTTGTCGATCCCGTCATCGGCAACATCAGGCTTACCAAGGTCCTCATGGACGGAGGCAGCAGCCTCAACATCATCTACGCCAAGACCCTCGGGCTCCTGTAGATCAATCTGTCCTCGGTCCGGGCCGGCGCGGCGCCCTTTCATGGGATCATCCCCGGGAAATGCGTCCAACCCCTCGGACAACTCGATCTGCCTGTCTGCTTCGGGACTCCCTCCAACTTCCGAAAGGAAATCCTCACGTTCGAGGTGGTCGGGTTCCGAGGAACCTACCACGCAGTACTGGGGAGACCATGCTACGCCAAGTTCATGGTCGTCCCCAACTACACCTACCTCAAGCTCAAGATGATGGGCCCCAACGGGGTCATCACCGTCGGCTCCACGTACCGACACGCGTACGAATGCGACGTGGAGTGCGTGGAGTACGCCGAGGCCCTCGCCGAATCCGAGGCCATCATCGCCGACCTGGAGAGCCTCTCCAAGGAGGCGCCAGATGCGAAGCGCCACGCCGGCAACATTGAGCCAGCTGAGACAGTTAAGTCTGTCCCTCTCGACCCCAGCAACGACGCCTCCAAGCAGATCTGGATCGGCTCCAAGCTCGACCCCAAATAGGAAGCAGTGCTCGTCGACTTTCTCCGTGTGAACACCGAGGTTTTTGCGTGGAGTCCCTCGGACATGCCTGGCATACCGAGGGATGTCGCCGAGCACTCGCTGGATATTCGAGCTGGAGCCCGACCCGTGAAGCAGCCTCTGCGCCGATTCGACGAAGAAAAGCGTAGAGCCATAGGCGAGGAGATCCACAAGCTGATGGCTGCAGGGTTCATCAAAGAGGTATTCCATCCTGAATGGCTTGCCAACCCTGTGCTTGTGAGAAAGAAAGGAGGGAAATGGCGAATGTGTGTAGACTACACTGGTCTAAACAAAGCATGTCCGAAAGTTCCCTACCCTCTGCCTCGCATTGATCAAATCGTGGATTCCACTGCTGGGTGCGAAACCCTGTCTTTCCTCGATGCCTACTCAGGGTATCTGAAAGGGAATTAGGCTTACACCTATTTCCTAAATGATTTTGGTGGTTGAATTGCCCAACACAAATAATTGGACTAACTAGTTTGCTCTAGTGTATAAGTTATACAGGTGCCAAAGGTTCACACTTAGCCAATAAAAAGACCAAGTATTGGGTTCAACAAAAGAGCAAAGGGACAACCGAGGCACCTCTGGTCTGGCGCACCGGACTGTCCGGTGCACTAGAGGACTCCAACTCAAACTCGTCACCTTCGGGAAAATCCAGAGGCGCTCCGCTATAATTCACCGAACTGTCCGGTGTACACCGGACAGTGTCCGGTGCTCCAAGGAAGAGCGGCCTCAGGAACTCACCAGCTTCGGGAATTCGCAATGGCTAGTCCACTATAATTCACCGGACATGTCCGGTGTGCACCGGACTGTCCGGTGTGACAACGGGGCAACGGATATTTCGGCACCAACGGCTACCTGCAGCGCATTAAATGCGCGCCAGCGCGTGCAGAAGTCAGGCACGCCCATACTGGCGCACCGGACACTCTACAGTACATGTCCGGTGCGCCACCGGACATCCAGGTGGGCCCAGAAGACAGAGCTCCAACGGTCGGAACCCAACGGCTTTGGTGACGTGGCTGGCGCACCGGACATGTCCGGTGTGCACCGGACTGTCCGGTGCACCATACGACAGTCAGCCCCACTAAACGGCTAGTTTGGTGGTTGGGGCTATAAATACCCCCAACCACCCACCATTCATTGCATCCAAGTTTTCACACTTCCAACCACTTACAAGAGCTCTAGCATTCAATTCTAGACACACTCAAGAGATCAAATCCTCTCCAATTCCACACAACGCCCTAGTGATTAGAGAGAGAGATTTGCTTGTGTTCTTTCGAGCTCTTGCGCTTGGATTGCTTTCTTCTTTCTTGATTCTTTATTGCGATCAAACTCACTTGTAATTGAGGCAAGAGACACCAATCTTGTGGTGGTCCTTGTAGGAACTTTGTGTTCCAAGTGATTGAGAAGAGAAAGCTCACTCGGTCCGAGGGACCGTTTGAGAGAGGGAAAGGGTTGAAAGAGACCCGGTCTTTGTGACCACCTCAACGGGGAGTAGGTTGGCGAGAACCGAACCTCGGTAAAACAAATCCACGTGTCTCACTCCTTATTCGCTTGCGATTTGTTTTGCACCCTCTCTCGCGGACTCGATTATATTTCTAACGCTAACCCGGCTTGTAGTTGTGATTATTTTTGAGAATTTCAGTTTCGCCCTATTTACCCCCCCTCTAGGCGACTATTAATTGGTATCGGAGCCCGGTGCTTCATTAGAGCCTAACCGCTCGAAGTGATGTCGGGAGAACTCGCCAAGAGGGAGATGGAGATCGGCGACAAGCCCGCTACAAGCCACGGGTCGACTTCATCGGAAGAGTCCCGCAACAAGAGAAAGGAGAAGAAAAGCTCCTCCAACAAAGGGAAGGGGAAGGAGAAGAAATCCTCTTCCCACAAGTCTGATCGGAGAGGCGACAAACACAAGAGGATGAGGAAAGTGGTCTACTACGAGACCGACTCTTCATCACCATCGACCTCCGACTCCGATGCACCGTCCGTTACTTCTAAGCGCCAAGAGCGCAAGAAGTATAGTAAGATTCCTCTACGCTATCCCCATATTTCTAAACGTACTCCTTTGCTCTCTGTTCCATTAGGCAAACCACCGGTTTTTGACAGTGAAGATTATAATATGTGGAGTGACAAAATGAGGCATCATCTAACCTCACTCCACACAAGCATATGGAATGTTGTTGAGTTTGGTGTACAGGTACCATCCGTAGGGGATGAAGACTACGACTCGGACGAGGTGGCCCAAATTCACCACTTTAACTCCCAAGCCACTACTATACTCCTCGCCTCTCTAAGTCGAGAGGAGTATAATAAGGTGCAAGAGTTAAAAAGTGCGAAGGAAATTTGGGACGTACTCAAGACCGCGCACGAAGGAGATGAGGTGACAAAGATCACCAAGCGGGAAACGATCGAGGGGGAGCTCGGTCGCTTCATGCTTCACCAAGGGGAGGATCCACAAGCCATGTACAACCGCTTGAAGACCTTGGTGAACCAAGTGCGCAACCTCGGGAGCGAAAAATGGGATGACCATGAGATGGTCAAGGTTATTCTTAGATCCCTCGTATTTCTTAACCCTACACAAGTTCAATTAATTCGAGGTGATCCTAGATATAAGCTAATGTCTCCCGAGGAAGTTATAGGAAAATTTGTGAGCTTTGAGCTAATGATTAAAGGCTCAAAGAAAATCATCGAGCAAGGCACCTCCTCCACACCCGAAGCACAACCGGTCGCATTCAAGGCGACGGAGGAGAAGAAGGAAGAGTCTACATCGAGTAGACAACCCATCGACGCTTCCAAGCTCGACAACGAGGAGATGGCGCTCATCATCAAGAGCTTCCGTCAAATCCTCAAGCAAAGGAGGGGGAAGGACTACAAACCCCGCTCCAAGAAAGTGTGCTACAAATGTGGTAAGCCCGGTCATTTTATTGCAAAATGTCCAATATCTAGTGACAGTGACAGGGGCGACGACAAGAAGGGCAAGAGGAGAGAAAAGAAGAGGTACTACAAGAAGAAGGGCGGTGATGCCCATGTTTGCCGGGAGTGAGACTCCGACGAGAGCTCCACCGACTCCTCCTCCGACGAGGACGCCGCCAACATCGCCGTCACCAAGGGCCTCCTCTTCCCCAACATCGGCCACAAGTGCCTCATGGCAAAGGACGGCAAAAGGAAGAAGGTTAAATCAAAATCCTCCACTAAATATGAATCTTCTAGTGATGATAATGCTAGTGATGAGGAAGATAATTTGCGTACCCTTTTTGCCAACCTTAACATGGAACAAAAGGAAAAACTAAATGAGCTAATTAGTGCCATCCATGAAAAGGATGATCTCTTGGACTCCCAAGAGGACTTCCTAATCAAGGAAAATAAAAAGCATGTTAAGGTTAAGAATGCTTATGCTCTAGAGGTAGAAAAATGTGAGAAATTATCTAGTGAGCTAAGCACATGCCATGACACTATTGCCAACCTTAGAAATGAAAATGTGAAATTAAGTGCTAAGGTTGATTCTCATGTTTGTAATGTTTCAACTTCCAATCCTAGAAATGATAATGTTGATTTACTTGCTAGGATTGATGAGTTGAATATTTCTCTTGTTAGCCTTAAAGTTGAAAATGAGAAATTGCTTGCTAAGGCTAAAGATTTTGATGTTTGCAATGTTACTATTTCTAACCTTAGAAGTGAAAACGATATATTACATGCTAAGGTTGTAGAATTAAAATCTTGCAAACCCTCTACATCTATTGTTGAGCATGTATCTATTTGTACTAGATGTAGAGATGTTCATATTAATGTTATTCATGATCACATGTCCTTAATTAAACAACAAAATGATCATATAGCGAAATTAGATGCTAAAATTGCCGAGCATGACTTAGAAAATGAAAAATTCAAATTTGCTAGAAGCATGCTCTATAGAGGGAGACGCCCTAGCATTAAGGATGGCATTGGCTTCCAACAGGGAGACAATGTCAAACTTAATGCCCCTCCTAAAAGATTGTCTAATTTTGTAAAGGGCAAGGCTCCCATGCCTCAGGATAACGAGGGTTACATTTTGTACCCTGCCGGTTATCCCGAGAGCAAAATTAGGAGAATTCACTCTAGGAAGTCTCACTCTGGCCCAAATCATGCTTTTATGTATAAGGGTGAGACATCTAGTTCTAGGCAACCAACCCGTGCTAAGTTGCCTAAGAAGAAGACTCCTAATGCATCAAATGATCATGACATTTCATTTAAAACTTTTGATGCATCATATGTTTTAACTAACAAATCCGGCAAAGTAGTTGCTAAGTATGTTGGGGGCAAGCACAAGGGGTCAAAGACTTGTGTTTGGGTACCCAAAGTTCTTGTGTCTAATGCTAAAGGACCCAAAACCATTTGGGTACCTAAAGTGAAGAACTAAACTTGTTTTGTAGGTTTATGCATCCGGGGGCTCAAGTTGGATCATCGACAGCGGGTGCACAAACCACATGACAGGGGAGAAGAAGATGTTCTCCTCCTATGAGAAAAACCAAGATCCCCAACGAGCTATCACATTCGGGGATGGAAATCAAGGTTTGGTCAAAGGATTGGGTAAAATTGCTATATCCCCTGACCATTCTATTTCCAATGTTTTTCTTGTAGATTCTTTAGATTACAATTTGCTTTCCGTATCTCAATTATGTCAAATGGGCTACAACTGTCTCTTTACTTATATAGGTGTCACTGTCTTTAGAAGAAGTGATGATTCAATAGCATTTAAGGGAGTGTTAGAGGGTCAGCTATACTTGGTAGATTTTGATAGAGCTGAACTCGACACTTGCTTAATTGCTAAGACTAACATGAGTTGGCTCTGGCACCGCCGACTAGCCCATGTTGGGATGAAGAATCTTCACAAGCTTCTAAAGGGAGAACACATTTTAGGACTAACCAATGTTCATTTTGAGAAAGACAGGGTTTGTAGCGCATGCCAAGCAGGAAAGCAAGTTGGTGCCCATCATCCACATAAGAACATCATGACGACCGACAGGCCGCTTGAGCTACTCCACATGGATTTATTCGGCCCGATTGCCTACATAAGCATCGGCGGGAGTAAGTATTGTCTTGTAATAGTGGATGATTATTCTCGCTTCACTTGGGTATTCTTTTTGCAGGAAAAATCTCAAACCCAAGAGACCTTAAAGGGATTCTTGAGACGGGCTCAAAATGAGTTCGGCTTAAGGATCAAGAAAATAAGAAACGACAACGGGACGGAGTTCAAAAACTCTCAAATTGAAGGCTTCCTTGAGGAAGAGGACATCAAGCATGAGTTCTCCTCTCCCTACACGCCACAATAAAATGGTGTAGTAGAGAGAAAGAATAGAACTCTATTGGACATGGCAAGAACCATGCTTGATGAGTACAAGACTTCGGATCGGTTTTGGGCCGAGGCGGTCAACATCGCTTGCTACGCCATCAACCGGTTGTATCTACACCGAATCCTCAAGAAGACATCTTATGAACTCCTAACCGGTAAAAAGCCCAATATTTCATATTTTAGAGTCTTTGGTAGCAAATGCTTTATTCTTGTTAAAAGAGGTAGAAAATCTAAATTTGCTCCTAAGACAGTAGAAGGCTTTTTACTAGGATATGATTCAAACACAAGGGCATATAGAGTCTTTAACAAGTCCTCTGGACAAGTTGAAGTTTCTTGTGACGTTGTGTTTGATGAAACTAACGGCTCTCAAGTAGAGCAAGTTGATCTTGATGAGATAGGTGAAGAAGAGGCTCCATGCATCGCGCTAAGGAACATGTCCATTGGGGATGTGTGTCCTAAGGAATCCGAAGAGCCTCCAAATGCACAAGATCAACCACCCACCTCCACGCAAGCATCCCCATCAACTCAAAATGAGGATGAGGCTCAAATTGATGAAGGACAAGATCAAGCAAATGAGCCACCTCAAGATGATGGCAATGATCAAGGGGGAGATGCAAATGATCAAGACAAGGAGGATGAAGAACAAAGGCCGCCACACCCAAGAGTCCACCAAGCAATCCAACGAGATCACCCCGTCGACACCATCCTTGGCGACATTCATAAGGGGGTAACCACTAGATCTCGTGTTGCACATTTTTGTGAGCATTACTATTTTGTTTCCTCTGTTGAGCCACACAGGGTAGAGGAAGCACTACAAGATTCGGATTGGGTGGTGGCAATGCAAGAGGAGCTCAACAACTTCACTAGGAATGAGGTATGGCATTTAGTTCCACGTCCTAACCAAAATGTTGTAGGAACCAAGTGGGTTTTCTGCAACAAACAAGATGAGCATGGTGTGGTGACAAGGAACAAAGCTCGACTTGTGGCCAAGGGATACTCCCAAGTCGAAGGTTTGGATTTCGGTGAAACCTATGCACCCGTAGCTAGGCTTGAGTCAATTCGTATATTATTAGCCTATGCTACTTACCATGGCTTCAAGCTTTATCAAATGGACGTGAAAAGTGCCTTCCTCAATGGACCAATCAAAGAAGAGGTCTATGTTGAGCAACCTCCCGGCTTTGAAGATAGTGAGTACCCTAACCATGTTTATAAACTCTCTAAGGCACTTTATGGGCTCAAGCAAGCCCCAAGAGCATGGTATGAATGCCTTAGGGATTTTCTTTTAGATAATGGCTTCAAAGTCGGAAAGGCCGATCCTACTCTATTCACTAAAACTCTTGAAAATGACTTGTTTGTATGCCAAATTTATGTTGATGATATTATATTTGGATCTACTAACGAGTCTACATGTGAAGAATTTAGTAGGATCATGACACAAAAGTTCGAGATGTCTATGATGGGGGAGTTGAAATATTTCTTAGGATTTCAAGTGAAGCAACTCCAAGAAGCCACCTTCCTAAGCCAAACGAAGTATACTCAAGACATTCTAAGCAAGTTTGGAATGAAGGATGCCAAACCCATCAAGACACCCATGGGAACCAATGGGCATCTCGACCTCGACGAGGGAGGTAAACCCGTCGATCAAAAGGTATACCGGTCGATGATAGGTTCTTTGCTATATTTATGTGCATCTCGACCGGATATTATGCTTTCCGTATGCATGTGTGCAAGATTCCAAGCCGACCCTAAGGAAGCTCACCTTACGGCCGTAAAACGAATCTTAAGATATTTGGTCTACAGTCCTAAGTTTGGGCTTTGGTATCCTAGGGGATCCACTTTTGATTTAATTGGTTATTCGGATGCCGATTGGGCGGGGTGTAAAATCAATAGAAAGAGCACATCGGGGACTTGCCAGTTCTTGGGAAGATCCTTGGTGTCTTGGGCTTCAAAGAAGCAAAATTCTGTTGCTCTTTCTACCGTCGAAGCCGAGTATATTGCCGCAGGACATTGTTGCGCGCAACTACTTTGGATGAGGCAAACCCTTAGGGACTATGGTTACAAATTAACCAAAGTTCCTCTTCTATGTGATAATGAGAGTGCAATCAAAATGGCGGATAATCCCGTCGAGCATAGCCGCACTAAACACATAGTCATTCGGTATCACTTTTTAAGGGATCACCAACAAAAGGGGGATATCGAGATTTCTTACATTAATACTAAAGATCAATTAGCCGATATCTTTACCAAGCCACTTGATGAACAAACTTTTAACAAACTTAGGCATGAGCTAAATATTCTTGATTCTAGGAACTTCTTTTGTTGATTTGTACACATAGCTCATTTATATACCTTTGATCATGTCTCTTTCATATGCCATGACTAATGTGTTTTCAAGTGAGTTTCAAACCAAGTCATAGGTATATTGAAAGGGAATTGGAGTCTTCGGCGAAGACAAAGGCTTCCACTCCGTAACTCATCCTTCGCCATCACTCCGAGCAACACTCCGTCTTTGGTATAATCTTCACTCATTTATTTATGACCAAAGGGGGAGAGAGTAATTCTAAGGGCTCTAATGACTCCGTTTTTGGCGATTCATGCCAAAGGGGGAGAAAGTATTAGCCCAAAGCAAAAGGACCGCACCACCACCTAATTTTAAAAATGTTTTTCAATTGAAAATTTCAAATTGGTATCTTATTGTGTTCAAAAGGGGGAGAAAGGTAGTATTTTCAAAATCTATATCAAAACCCTCTTGAACACTAAGAGGAGGATTTCATCTAGGGGGAGTTTTGTTTAGTCAAAGGAAAAGCATTTGAAACCGGGGGAGAAAACTTCAAATCTTGAAAATGCTTCACAAAAATCTTATTCATTTACCTTTGACTATTTTGCAAAAGAACTTTGAAAAGGATTTACAAAAAGAATTTGCAAAAAACAAAACATGTGGTGCAAGCGTGGTCCAAAATATTAAAAATGAAGAAACAATCCATGCATATCTTATAAGTATTTATATTGGCTCAATTCCAAGCAACCTTTGCACTTACATTATGAAAACTAGTTCAATTATGCACTTCCATATTTGCTTTGGTTTGTGTTGGCATCAATCACCAAAAAGGGGGAGATTGAAAGGGAATTAGGCTTAGACCTATTTCCTAAATGATTTTGGTGGTTGAATTGCCCAACACAAATAATTGGACTAACTAGTTTGCTCTAGTGTATAAGTTATACAGGTGCCAAAGGTTCACACTTAGCCAATAAAAAGACCAAGTATTGGGTTCAACAAAAGAGCAAAGGGACAACCGAAGGCACCTCTGGTCTGGCGCACCGGACTGTCCGGTGTGCCACCGGACAGTGTCCGGTGTACCAGAGGACTCCAACTCAAACTCGTCACCTTTGGGAAAATCGAGAGGCGCTCCGCTATAATTCACCGGACTGTCCGGTGTACACCGGACAGTGTCCGGTGCTCCGAGGAAGAGCGGCCTCAGGAACTCACCAGCTTCGAGAATTCGCAACGACTAGTCCACTATAATTCACCGGACATGTCCGGTGTGCACCGGACTGTCCGGTGTGACAACGGAGCAACGGATATTTCGGCGCCAACGGCTACCTGCAGCGCATTAAATGCGCGCTAGCGCGCGCAGAAGTCAGGCACGCCCATACTGGCGCACCGGACACTCTACAGTACATGTCCGGTGCGCCACCAGACATCCAGGCGAGCCCAGAAGACAGAGCTCCAACGGTCGGAACCCAACAGCTTTGGTGACGTGGCTGGCGCACCGGACATGTCCGGTGTGCACCGGACTGTCCGGTGCACCATACGACAGTCAGCCCCACCAAACGGCTAGTTTGGTGGTTGGGGCTATAAATACCCCCAACCACCCACCATTCATTGCATCCAAGTTTTCACACTTCCAACCACTTACAAGAGCTCTAGCATTCAATTCTAGACACACTCAAGAGATCAAATCCTCTCCAATTCCACACAACGCCCTAGTGATTAGAGAGAGAGATTTGCTTGTGTTCTTTCAAGCTCTTGCGCTTGGATTGCTTTCTTCTTTCTTGATTCTTTATTGCGATCAAACTCACTTGTAATTGAGGCAAGAGACACCAATCTTGTGGTGGTCCTTGTAGGAACTTTGTGTTCCAAGTGATTGAGAAGAGAAAGCTCACTCGGTCCGAGGGACCGTTTGAGAGAGGGAAAGGGTTGAAAGAGACCCGGTCTTTGTGACCACCTCAACGGGGAGTAGGTTTGCGAGAACCGAACCTCGGTAAAACAAATCCACGTGTCTCACTCCTTATTCGCTTGTGATTTATTTTGCACCCTCTCTCGCGGACTCGATTATATTTCTAACGCTAACCCGGCTTGTAGTTGTGATTATTTTTGAGAATTTCAGTTTCGCCCTATTCACCCCCTCTAGGCGACTATCAGTATCACCAAATCAGGATGAAAGAGTCCGACCAGCTCGCGACTTCTTTTATCACACCTTTCGGCATGTATTGTTTTACCACTATGCCATTCGGTTTGAGGAATGCGGGTGCGACATACCAAAGGTGCATGAACCACGTGTTTGAAGAGCACATTGGTCGAACGGTCGAGGCTTACGTCGATGACATCGTAGTCAAGACGAGAAAGGCCTCTGACCTCCTCTCCGACCTTGAAACGACATTCAAGTGTCTCAAGGCGAAAGGCGTAAAACTCAATCCTGAGAAGTGTGTCTTCGGAGTCCCCCGAGGCATGCTCCTGGGGTTCATCGTCTCTGAGCGGGGCATCGAGGCCAACCCGGAGAAAATCGCGGCCATCACCAACATGGGGCCCATCAAGGACTTGAAAGGAGTACAGAGGGTCATGGGATGCCTTGCGGCCCTGAGCCGTTTCATCTCGCGCCTCGGCGAAAGAGGCCTACCTCTGTATCGCCTCTTAAGGAAGACCGAGCGCTTCACTTGGACCCCCGAGGCCGAGGAAGCCCTCGGGAACCTAAAGGCGCTACTTACCAGCGCGCCCATCCTGGTGCCCCCCGCTGCCGGAGAAGCCCTCTTGATCTACGTCGCCGCTACCACTCAGGTGGTCAGCGCCGCGATCGTGGTCGAGAGACGAGAAGAGGGGCACACATTGCCCGTCCAGAGGCCGGTCTACTTCATCAGTGAAGTACTGTTCGAGACCAAAATCCGCTACCCGCAATCCAGAAGCTACTGTACGCGGTAATTCTGACGCGGTGAAAGTTGCGACACTACTTCGAGTCTCATCCGGTGACTGTGGTGTCATCCTTCCCCCTGGGAGAGATCATCCAGTGCCGAGAGGCCTCGGGTAGGATTGCAAAGTGGGTGGTGGAGATCATGGGCGAAACAATCTCGTTCGCCCCTCGGAAGGCCATCAAGTCCCAAGTTCTGGCAGACTTTGTGGCTGAATGGGTCGACACCCAGCTTCCAGCAGCTCCGATCCAACCAGAACTATGGACCATGTTTTTCGACGGGTCGTTGATGAAAACAGGAGCGGGGGCGGGCCTGCTCTTCATCTCACCCCTCGAAAAGCACCTCCGCTACGTGCTGTGCCTCCATTTCCCGGCGTCCAACAACGTGGCCGAGTACGAGGCTCTGGTTAACGGGTTGCGCATCGCCATCGAGCTAGGGGTCCGATGCCTCGACGCTCGTGGCGACTCGCAGCTTGTCATCGACCAAGTCATGAAGAACTCCCATTGCCGCGACCCGAAGATGGAAGCCAACTGCGATGAGGTTCGGCGCCTGGAGTACAAGTTCTACGGGCTCGAGCTCAACCACATCGCCCGACGATACAACGAGACTGCGAACGAGCTGGCTAAGATAGCCTCGGGGCGGACAACGGTTCCCCCGGACGTCTTCTCCCGAGACCTACATCAACCCTCAGTCAAGACCGACGACACGCCCGAGCCCGAGAAGGTCTCGGCCCGGCCCGAGGCACCCTCGGCTCAGCCCAAGGCACCCTCGGCCCCCGAGGGTGAGGCATTGCATGTCGAGGAAGAGCGGAATGGGGTCACGCCTAATCAAAACTGGCAGACCCCGTACCTGCAATATCTCCACCGAGAGCTACCCCTCGACAGAGCCGAAGCTCGGCGACTGGCGCGGCGTGCCAAGTCGTTCGTCTTGCTGGGTGACGGGAAGGAGCTCTACCACCGCAGCCCCTCAGGCATCCTCCAGTGATGCATATCCATCGCCGAAGGTCAGGAGTTATTACAAGAAATACACTCGGGGGCTTGCGGTCACCATGCAGCACCTCGGGCCCTCGTTGGAAATGCCTTCCGACAGGGTTTCTACTGGCCAACCGCGGTGGCCGACGCCACTAGGATTGTACGCACCTGCCAAGGGTGTCAATTCTACGCAAAGCAGACCCACCTGCCTGCTCAGGCTCTGCAAACAATACCCATCACCTGGCCGTTTGCTGTGTGGGGTCTGGACCTCGTCGGTCCCTTGCAGAAGGCACCCGGGGGCTACACGCACCTGCTAGTCGCCGTTGACAAATTCTCCAAGTGGATCGAGGTCAGACCCCTAAACAGCATCAGGTCCGAACAGGCGGTGGCGTTCTTCACCAACATCATCCATCGCTTTGGGGTCCCGAACTCCATCATCACCGACAACGGCACCCAGTTCACCGGTAGAAAGTTCGTGGACTTCTGCGAGGATCACCACATCCGGGTGGACTGGGCCGCCGTAGCTCACCCCATGACGAATGGGCAGGTAGAGCGTGCCAACGGCATGATTCTACAAGGACTCAAGCCACGGATCTACAACGACCTCAACAAGTTCGGCAGGCGGTGGATGAAGGAACTCCCCTCGGTGGTCTGGAGTCTGAGAACGACGCCAAGCCGAGCCACAGGTTTCACGCTATTTTTTCTAGTCTATGGGGCCGAAGCTATCTTGCCCACAGACTTGGAATACGGATCCCCGAGGACGAGGGCGTACGACGACCGAAGCAATCGAACCAACCGAGAAGACTCACTAGACCAGCTGGAAGAGGCTCGGGACATGGCCTTACTACACTCGGCGCGGTATCAGCAGTCCCTGCGATGCTACAACGCCCGAGGGGTTCGGTCCCGAGACCTCCAGGTGGGCGACTTGGTGCTTCGGCTACGACAAGACGCCCGAGGGCGCCACAAGCTCACGCCTCTCTGGGTAGGGCCATTCATCATCGCCAAGATTCTGAAGCTCGGAACATACAAGCTGGCCAACAGTCAAGGCGAGGTCTACAGCAACGCTTGGAACATCCGATAGCTACGTCGCTTCTACCCTTAAGATGTTTTCAAGTCGTTCATATACCTCGTTTACATACACAAATAAAGTCTAACCATCAAGGAAGGGTCAGCCTTGCCTCGGCAAAGCCCGACCCTCCCTCGGGGGCTAGAAGGGGGGAACCCCCTCTACGTCAAAATTTTCCTCGAAAAAATCTTTCTGCCAGAACATCTTTCGTGCTTTTCGACTACTTCGATGGTGGGATCCTGAAAACGACGGAGTACACGTAAGCAGGCAAGGCCGACCGAGCCGAGGGACTCCTACGCCTCCGGGATACGGATACCTCACTCATGACCTTCTGTGATAAGTAACTCACGCTCAGATAAGCGATTCCGCTGGCCGAACAAGTCTTAACGTTTGAAAGCTTTTCTGCCGAAACGATTTTTCGTGCCTTCTCGACTATATCGATAACAGAATCCTACGGACGAGTAAGAGTACACATAAGCGGCAAGGCCGACCGAGCCGAGGGACTCCTATGCCTCCGGGATACGGATACCTCACTCATCACCTTCCGTGAAAAGTAACTCTCGCTCGGACAAATAATTCTGTTACCAGCAAATAAGTCCTGATACTCAAAACAAGGGGAAAAGAAACACAGCTTTACAACACGACGACGGTATGTTTGGGCCTCGGCGGCCGCAAAAAACATACGCACACTACAGATAAACTGTTCCTGCAGGATCAGACATCAGTGGGGGAGCAGCAGCACCCTCGGCGTCGATTCCACCTTCGGCGGAATCCGACCCGGCCTCGGACGGCAACACGGTCGGAGGATCTCCACCTCGAAGGAACCTGTCGGCACCACGCCTGGGTCATCGCCGCTAGGGTCTCCTCTGGGAACCCGGCCCGAGCAGACGGCTCGACCGGCCGCTCCGTAGCCTCAGCCAGCTGTCCCCCGAGGACATCAGCCCGGCTCATGGCCTCGGCAACCCGACTCCGGCGCTGGTCCGGCCAGTGGACAGTCCAGCCAGGCTCCGGCCAACGAAGCTTCTTTTCGAGCCAACTCCACCTCTGTCCATGCTGACACCGCTGCCTCCGGCTCCGGCTCATCGCAGAGCGGCCGAGGGTTCCTTTAACTAAGCAAGAGAAGCCTCGGGCGGCAAGGCCGACTGAGCCGAGGGACTCCTATGCCCCAGGGATACGGATACCTCACTCGTCACCTTCGCACGAGGCAACTCACACTTGGTTAAGCGGTCCAGCTATCCGACAGGCGAGTCCTAGTGCTCGAAATGAGGAAAAACATGGCTTTACGCCAAAATACACACATGTTCAGGCCCCGACAGCCACGATGAACAAACACCGGCACTCAAGGTGCCATTACAAACGGAACTCTGATTCCGGCCCCGCAGGTACGAACAACCCCCCACATTGGAGGGCCTGCGGGGCGACAAAACCCCAGGTGGCTCGCTGACGCCTGCTCCGGCAGCAGCGACAACGACCTCCGCTCCGGACGGCCAAACAGCAGCAGCGATGACCTCAAGGCAGACGCTGCTGCGACAAGGCCCTCGCCCACGTCCCCACTCGAGGGGCGAGGACAAGCTATCAAAGCCAAAGAGCCGGAGGCCCGGAGCGCAGATGGTGGCGGCGATCTCGTCGGCGACGAGGACTTCTCCAGCCGCCACCACCTCAGCACCGACGACGGCAGCCGTCTGCCCACCGGCAGATCCCCACTCGGGTCCTCCCGGACGGGCGAACACCAACCTCCACGCAGGGGCGTCGTACCGGAGCAAAGGCAGGACAGCCCAAGAACACGAACGCCGCCCTAGCAGCGCGCGACGTCTTGGGCGATCCCCCGGTGCGCGCGGCGCGACAGCCGCCCGTACGACGGGCAGATAGCCGCACTCCGCCCAGCGGTGGAAGGTGGCACCGGAAGCTGCGCCAGAGCCAGCTGAGCCAGTGAACCGGGCACACGGGAGCTGACGACGCTTGCGGGCGCTCGGCCCCGTGTTGTCAAAGTCCGCCCCTTCCGCCAGGCCGGTGAGCGCCCTCTCCCCTAAGTGCTGAGGGAGAAGGTGACCCACGAACCCGTGCGGGAGGTAGAGCTCCGGCTCAGCCCGGCCTCCGCCCTAGCCAGGATGACGAAGATCCTTGAAGCCGAGGGCGGGGCAGAGGCCGCAACCCGGCTTGCTTCTCCCCACCATCAAACTGGTGGTCACCGTCTTGGGTGACCACCGGCGAGGGGATGCAGCCGGGCCGCCTGATGAAAATCCTTGAAGCCGAGCGATGGCTGAAAGGTACCAACTTCCACGAAGTTGCGTTCCTCCAACGACGACAAGACGAAAGCAACGCAAGCGCTCGCCATCCGGGGGCTCGGAAGGTGGAAGGGTGCGATGCATGAGGAGAGTGCGAAGACACGGTTGCCATCCAAGGGGGTCGCCCTCCTTTTAAAGACGACTCTCCCCACTTGCGTCCTCAGCCGTCGCGGACTGAGTCTTCACCAACACGCTCCAAGGTCCTCCCCCTACGAAACGGGGGCTGGGTCCCACGCGTCATGCGAGCTGGCCCAGGACAGAAGGAGCCAAACCGCCGCGCGCGGAGCACACAACTGCCCAGCGGTTACAAGCATTCCTCCACTTTCGCCCAGACCAACGGGTGAAAGGGCGGACCGCCATGCAGGCGGCATGCAACCGCACCAAGGGGGTGCACCCTTTCGACTTCGACGCATCCAGCATGGAGGCCCAGGCCCACACGTCATGTAACCGGCGCGCCGGTTACTACGTGCGAGAAACTACACCGCCACTTGCGCTAGTACCGCGCCTTCTCGATTGCGGAACCGGTGCCACGACTCGAGGCAACCCTGCGCATGGCCCAACAGTGCAAACCGAGCACATCGGTCACGGGTCAGTCAGCCGCGGGAGAAGGCGCGACGGTCGATATGGCCAAAAGTGGCCCGGCAGCAATGGCAGTGACAGGCGGGCGGAAGCAGCAGTCAAGTCGTCTGCAGGCTCACGTCCCCTCCTGGGATAGCGAGAGAGCCCTCTCCCACGGCGTGAAGACGATGTGCTCGTGTCCCGTTCCTCGAACGGCTCGCGCACGCACAACGGCCGCCTCGCCAACCACTCGTCTCATCGCATTAACTCTGCGGTAGGACAGGCGGCACCTTTGGCAGGCGAAGCAGACGACGCTTCACCTCCGCCATAATGACCGCGTCAAAAAAGGTATGCCACGTCGTTCGATTTCATATCCCTTTTCTTCCCCTTTCTCTCTCTTGCTACAGGGACCGGGAAAGGGGATACTCCGAAAGGGATCCTTCTCCACGAAGGAAGCGGGCCCCGAGCCCTCCTACTGATCAGAGGTTCGAAGGCTGGCCCCTCGGAAGGGTTTGACAGCCGCCTCAGAGCACTCGGGCTCCGCGCCCACTACTGGTCAGAGGTTCGAAGGCTGGCCCCTCGGAAGGGTTCGACAGCCGCCTTAGGCCACTCGGGCTCCGCGCCCACTACTGATCAGGGGTTCGTAGGCTGGCCCCCGAAGGGTTCGACAGCCGCCTTAGAGCACACAGAGCGAGGGATGACTCTGGGTACGTCCGATACATGGCCGAGGCTTGGGCTACGCTCCCGAGGTACCCTAGGACATTTCCGAGACCACCAGGAGCGATTCTGTA
The DNA here is from genome assembly GCF_902167145.1 of Zea mays. Lineage (NCBI taxonomy): Eukaryota > Viridiplantae > Streptophyta > Magnoliopsida > Poales > Poaceae > Zea > Zea mays. The sequence goes on along the minus strand of NC_050105.1, from coordinate 6,557,975 downwards.
ACGGAATCCCATCAGATGGAGGCATCGAGCCCTCGAACCCTATCAAACGGGACCGGGTCCGGCAAATCACCTGCAGGTACTTTTGGAGCGCGCCTCTGGGCCACTAGCCGACCCTTATCGAACGGGGCACAGGCGTCCACTCGGATCACCCGTTAGCAACTCACTGGAGACACCATGTTCGGCGCCCTCTGAGGGCAACATGGCGCTTTCCCCCCTCCTCCTTGCGGAAAGGCGACACAGGGGCGTATGAAAAAAGCCGAGTCAGTCCTTGACCGTCCTCTTGCTCTATGCGGAGGCTCGGGGGCTACTCTTGCAAACCCGGCTCTAGCCAAACCATTGACAGCGTCAACATACCAGCCCGAGAACTTGGAACCTGACTATGCACCCAGGCTACGGCCAGTTCGCATGAGGGAACAACCAGACCGGCCGAAGCATGACGAAACGCGCTAAGACCTCGAAGGAGTCAAACCACTCCTCCAAGGCCTCGGGGGCTACACCCGGTGGGTGCGCTCGCGCGCACCCACCGGAACGAAACGCAACCGAGAAAGGTCGGTCCCCTTGCAAAAAAGTGCGACAAAAGCCTCCAAGCGAGTACCAACACTCCCTTCGAGGCTCGGGGGCTACTGTCGGGGACCATAATTAGGGGTACCCCCAAGACTCCTAATCTCAGCTGGTAACCCCCATCAGCACAAAGCTGCAAAGGCCTGATGGGCGTGATTCAGGTCAAGGCTCCGTCCACTCAAGGGACATGATCTCGCCTCGCCCGAGCCCAGCCTCGGGCAAAGGCAGCCGACCCAGGAGGATTCACGTCTCGCCTGAGGGTCCCCTCAAGCAACGGACGCACCTTCGGCTCGCACGAGGCCCAGGCTTCGCGGAGAAGCAACCTTGGCCAGATCGCCACACCAACCGACCGTATCGTAGGAGCATTTAATGCAAGGATCGACTGACACCTTATCCTGACGCGCGCTCCTCAGTCGACAGGGCCGAATTGACCGCAGTCACTTCGCCGCTCCACTGACCGACCTGACAGGAAAACAGCGCCGCCTGCCCTGCTCCGACTGCTGTGCCACTCGACAGAGTGAGGTTGACAACAGCTAAGTCCAGCCTCGGACGCCATAGGAAGCTCCGCCTCGCCCGACCCCAGAGCTCGGGCTCAACCTCGACGCCGGACGACGGACTCCGCCTCGCCCGACCCCAGGGCTCGGACTCAGCCTCGACCTCGGACGATGGACTCTGCCTCGTCCGACCCCAGGGCTCGGACTCAGCCTCGACCTCGGACGATGGACTCCGCCTCGCCCGACCCCAGGGCTCGGACTCAGCCTCGACCTCGGAAGACGGACTCTGCCTCGCCCGACCCCAGGGCTCGGACTCAGCCTCGACCTCGGACGACGGACTCTGCCTCGCCCAACCCCAGGGCTCGGACTCAGCCTCGACCTCGGAAGACGGACTCCGCCTCGCCCGACCCTAGGGCTCGGACTCAGCCTCAACCTCGGACGATGGTCTCCGCCTCGCCCGACCCTCGGGCCCGGACTCAGCCTCGACCTCGGAGGAGCCTCCGCCTCACCCGACCTCGGGCTCGGACCGACCACGTCACAGGAAGGGTCATCATTACCCTACTCCTAGCTAGCTCAGGCTACGGGGAACAAGACCAGCGTCCCATCTGGTTCGCCCCGGTAAACAAGTAATGATGACACCCCGCGTGCTCCATGACGACGGCGGCTCTCAGCCCCTTACGGAAGCAAGGAGACGTCAGTAAGGATCTGACAGCTCCGACAACTGTACTTCCACAGGGCTCAAGCGCTCCTCCGACGGCCACGACATCACATGAACAGGGTGCCAAAACCTCTCCGACGGCCACGACGGCATGTACTTAGGGCTCTGGCTCCTCTCTGCTATACACGTTAGCACATTGCTACACCCCCCATTGTACACCTGGGCCCTCTCCTTACGTCTATAAAAGGAAGGCCCAGGGCTCTCGTACGAGAAGGTGGCCGCGCGGGAGAATGGACCGACGCACAAGGCTCTCGCTCTCTCTCCCCCACGCGAACGCTTGTAACCCCCTACTGCAAGCGCATCTGCCCTAGGCGCAGGACAACACGAGGTCGCGGTTTCCCCTTACTGTTTTCCCCCTTGTGTCCCGTCTCGCGCCGACCCATCTGGGCTGGGACACGCAGCGACAATTTACTCGTCGGTCCAGGGACCCCCCGGGGTCGAAACGCCGACATTTTTAAAAAGAAGAAAAGTGTTATTGTATTTGCTAGAATGTTTATTTTTAGCAATTGGTTTGGCTTGATGAGGCTAAGGGTGTGTTTGGAAGCAAAGTATTACAAAACTATGATCCATCCCATGCACCTCACTTGACATCCTCCATATCTCCAACGTTGAAGAGTCGTCATTCCGTGATCCCTTTTTTGGTAGCAACGAAGAATTGTAATTCAGCTAACATTCACCTAAATGTCACATCTCTTTACCTGTGGTTTATTAATAGAACCGATAAGGAACTTGGAAGATCATATTTGGTGGCAGGGTCGGGAGAGGTTGATCTTTAGCTGAGCCGAGATGTTCGTGAATTGTGATGTCTTCGGTTAAAAAACGAAATGGATGATCTCTTGTATACATATACATATGTGTGTTGTTCAAGGCAACTTAAGCATCTCTCCAAGGGTTACTTATCGAGTATCAACGAGTATTTTTATGAGGCTATCTCCAGCAGATCCCCTATTTCAAACTTCACTGTGCAAACAGTGTCATCTACAGTTACACGTCTCCTATTTTACACGATCTGCTGAAGACATCCTGACAAAGAAACAAATAAAATCATATTGATAACAAATAATAAATTGATAGTTAAACAATAGTAAATTCACTAATCTCACTTACATAGAGTTACTAGAACAATATACCTTACTTCACAAGCGATAATATATTATAGATTCATAATTCATTAGCATACTCATACAAATAACAAAATACTAAAAGTAAATAGCAACCAACAACTTATACAATCACTTATTTAGCTATCCATATAAATATTATCATATAGTTCGATGTTCATGTTTCTTGCTATTAGATCAATAATGACAGTTTGAATATATACTAACGATAAAAAATTAACCCACACTCATGGTAATATTATCATCCTTGCCACCTCATTTTCTGTATTTTTCAAGATGTTAACAATGGCCTTACAACATATGACAGTTTAAAAAAAGAAGAAAAGTGGTATTGTATTTGCTAGAATGTTTATGTTTTTAGCAAATGGTTTGGCTTGATGAGGCTTTGAAAGCAAAGTATTACAAAACTACGATTTTGGAATACTACGATTTTAAGATGTCACGACATACCCGTAGTACTTTTTACATTACTCATAGCTACAGGAGACAAAGTATCTCAAACCTTGATATTTAATATACATATGCAATGCTAGTCATAGACAAAAACTTTGGGTTAGAGTAGAGTTTTAAATACTCCAAAAATACCATGATATTCAAAATAAACTTCTTTTTACAATGTAATCAAACACCTCTTAACAAAAAATACCGTAGTATTCTTCGATACCATGGTTTACCTTAAAACTCTAAAAACACCTTGATTCCAAACATCCCATAACAAGTGACAATGACAAGGACTAGGCAAAAACAAGTCGACTTTATAGTCCGAAAACCCATGATTAAGGTCCCGTTTAGTTAGGGGACTAAAGATTAGTCACTAGTTTCTATTTTCATTTAGTCTTTTTTTGTCAAACTGAAGGCTTAAAGTACGGATTAATTGGTTTTAGTCTATAGTCACTCAAAGAGGTGCTAAAATGGACTAAAAGGCACATTTTTCACTTGTTGCCCTCACTTTTTCTATTGACGCTCGTACACAACAAACAAGACAAGGGCCATTTCAGTCTTTGTGTACTGCATTTAATGTGTTGAGAATCTGTTTAGTTTATATAACTAAATAGGGTAGAGACTAAAGTTTAGTCTCTGGACTAAACTTTAGTTCTAGGATTAATGAAACCAAACACGATCTAACTAGTTTGCAGTCCTACTATTACTGTTTGTCTTAGGCCCCATTTGGTTGAGGGACTAAAAATTAGTCACTCGATTTTAGTCTAGTTTAGTCTCTAAATTACTAAACGGTGGGACTAAACTGTTTTAGGTTATGTTTGAAACAATCCAGTTTTTGAGAAACAATTTTTATTTTTTTAGCTAGAAGAGGCTAGTTTTTTTGGTTTTTAAGAAGCTGAGAATCCAATTTCTATAAACTGAGTTATAAACTAACATGTTTGGAACCAGCTCAATTTATATAAACCAGTTTTCTTAAAAACATGGTGATTAAAAAGAGACTGTTATACCCCACTACAACTATAAAATATCATTTTCTATATCAACTATCAATTTTTTATCTACTAACAATTACTCGTAGACCTACAACACAGTGCTGTAGGGGATAAATAGTGATCCCCTAGATTGAGGGAGAGAGAAGAGAACCACACACTAGGGGCTCTGCATGGGGCAGCGCTGCACGCGTGAAGCACCCCTGCAGCCGCCATGCAAGGGGAGAGGAGCTGCTGGCGGCAACCGCTGCAGCCAGCCTCAGAGTCCTGTATAGAAGCGCCTCCACGAGACCACGAGACCACGACTGTCCTCCTCGATCCTCGCACAAACGTTCCCGGAGTACAAGCACCCCCTCCGGAGTACAAGGACGGGAGAGGGGCACGGAGCGATGGACCAGACGGTGTCGGCACTGCACAAGCGGATTGAGACGCTGTCGCTGCAGGCGAGCGCTCTGCGGGACGCCTTGCAGCGGAGCGAGGAGAACACGGACAGCGCGGTCGCCGCCCTCGACTCGTTCGACCACCACATCTCCGCGATCGAGGCCTCCATCCGTCCCGCCCAGGTTCGGCCACTCTCCGCGTTCCCGTCCGGCGAGGAGGGAGAGGTGACCCGTACTCCGATTCGGCCGTGTCGCAGGTGAGGGCGCAGGCCATCACGATGGCGAACGAGAACATCGACAGGACCATCGAGACCGCCGAGGCCATCCTCGCGCAGTTCGAGATCATCCGCCGGGTGAGAGACTGCTCCCGTCCCCCGGCTTCTGTTCGAGAATGCTCTAAACCCCTAGCGAGCTGGCCGCTGGGGCGGGGTTTTGAATTCGATTGTTGTATTGGATGGCTATAATATGGATGGGATTCAGGGCGCCAAAATTTGCATCCAGTGTCACAGTTTTGGTGCATGCCTCGTCGGAAGGTATAAAGGCCCACGGATGGGTTGCAACTTGCAAGCCAATGATTCTGTATGTGAATGCGTGCATATTGCCATATTGGTGTAGTTGCGATCGGTTGTTGTGATGTCAAGAATACAACCAATGATCGACGATTAGCTTGTTACTCTTGTTAGTTCATTGCTTTGTCGATTTCTTCTGCCGGTGTTGAACTCAGTATCTTCGTTACTGTTAGATTACAAGAGCATTTATCCATATTGGTGCAGTCGCAAAATGCCAGTTGGGTTTCATGTTGTAGGATTAGCATTGATAGTTATTGATCGGCTTCTGTGCTTTTGCTAGTTCAGTACTTCACCACTTTCCCCAGCAGATATTATATTTGCTATCCATTTTCTCCAGCAGATGTTATAGTGGATATCTTCGGCACTCTTAGATAATTACCGATTTATTCAAACAGTGCACTCATTACTATTTCTTATGAACATGCTGATGATTTTTGGATAGTTTTGTGCCATTAAATATTTTTGGAACGTTGTCAGTTTTTTTTACTTAGGGGGTGTTTGGTTCTGTGGACTAAAGTTTAGCCCGGGTCACATCAAGCGTTTGACTTTCAAATAGGAGTATGAAATATTGACCCAACCAACTGTACTATATTCGTCTCACTTTTTAATCTTCGGCTGAGAAATTAGTTTTATAATCCGACTACATTTAATACGCCGAACGGAGGTTCAAACATTCGATGTGATAGGAGCTAAATTTTAGCAGGGGCAAACCAAACACCCCCTTATATTGGTTCGAGCATAAGGGTTAGTCTGTTCACATAATTAATGTGAGCTGTACTTTTGAGCTTTAGACTGAAGCTGTGATAGTGAGGGGTCCACGTGCGGATCTGAAGAGCTTCCTGGAAGCTATGGCTCTGCTGAAAGGCGTCATCCACTTCTTTTCCTCAAATAAGAAGTTTAAGAGTTGTGAAGGAGTACTGAATCAAGTTAACAACCTCTTAACCAAGTCAAAGCTGAAGATTGAGGAGGAATTCAGGCAGTTAATGAGCACTTACAGGTAAATTTACATGTACTTTAATGCGTCTGTTTCTGAACCAAGAACTGGCAGAGTCGTTCACTTCTTTTGGTCGAACAAGAACTTTAATGCGTCTACTTCTGAACCAAGTTCATTCTTGATCCTTATAATTGTAGGGAATTACGCCCTGTGTTTCCTAGAGGGTTTCGATTAATGATGTACCAATTCTTTTGATGGATGTTCAAATGTAAACTATTGTGTCTGTTTTTTCAGCAAAGCTAGTGAGCCCACACATCTATTTGATTGCTTTCCAAACCCGCTATTGGCATCAGAAGGGAACTCTAGAGCAGTTGGAGAGCAACTATCCAAAAGCTTTGAAAGTGCTACATACAGGACTCCAACACTAATTCCCCCAAGAATATTACCACTTCTGCATGATATAGCTCATCAGTTGGTTCAGGATGGAAATCAACAGCTGTGCTATAGAATATACAGGTAGGTTTCTTGACCTGGATGTAGCATCTAGCTGTTCTGATTATTTACACACAGATCACAATATGATAATGTGTCCAGGTTGTTTGTGGATATCTGGCCTGAGTATTGAGAGTAAATGAGTTGATGGAAATACATCGATAGCGACAAAATATGAAAGCAATGTGGCACACCTAGTCAGGTCTTGGTCAGCAGCTTACACTGTATGACTAAAAATTGTTGGAGATTGGAAATCGCCTTACCTACTGAGTAACTTAATATATGTCAGTTCGAGCATCCTTGATTTGGAACATTTATGGTTGCCATGCAGTATGAACGACCATTACTTTTCCTTCTCAACTTATATCATCATTCTTTCTTGATTTTTAACTGTGTGATCTACAAAATCATGCTTGGATTTGTTTCTTTTGTCAGAGATGCTCGCAGCTCAGCATTAGAACTGAGTCTTCAAAAACTGGGCATAGAAAAGCTAACTAAACGTAGCATGCAGCCGTGGCTGGCCTCAGGAACCTGGAATCAGATTATGCACGTTACAGTAAGGATGCTTCTATAATTCTGATTGTATTGTATGTGTTTAGACATCAAACTAATATACGATGCTGAAATCAGGTTAAAGTATTACTAGCTGGAGAAAGAAAAATTTGTAATCAGATTTTCGATGGTATCACTTTCAACAAGGATCAATGTTTTGCTGAAGTGACAGGAAGCAGTGTTATGACTCTTCTCAGCTTTGGTGATGTTATTGCTAAAAGTAAAAGATCTCATGAAAATTTGTTTGTACTGCTGGAGATGTATGGATTAATGCATGGACTTAGGTCAGAGGTATGTAGAGATAATGCATTCAGCACTTCTCGTCGCAAGGATCATGTGTTTGTGTCATCACAAGGATATTGTTGTCGTTAATTGTCTTGTCATCAACTTCAACAATGTTGATTTTTAGAACTAGAAAATCGCTATCATCTTCATCTTTGTTTGGCTTATTATCAGGTTGAAGTGACATTTCAAGGAAAGTTTTGCTCTGGGATGCGGGAGGCTGCATTAAGCCTGACTAAGAGCTTGGCGCAAGCTGTACAAGAAACTCTGGTTGATTTTGAGGTGGCAGTTGAAAAGAATAATTCAAAGACTACCGTACAGAATGGAAATCTTCATCCTTTTACAATCGAAGTGATTAATTATGTAAAAGGCCTATTTGAGTTAGTACCACCCTTTCCATCTTGTTATACCTTCCTGACAAACGAGTATTACTATAAGCTCTTAATCCAAACCAGAGAGATCTATAAATCCATCTCCTGATCTCCTTTGGTCTTGAGTTGTCTTATGATTATTCCTTTTCTTTCATCTGGAAAACTCAATGTAGTTTCTTATGGTTGCATTGTAAACATGTGTGAGTGTTGTAATACCTGATGATGCAGAGGTGGTTAATGACCATTGACAATCCTTTGTGCTCTAAGGGTATAGGTGAGCGCACACCACCAAAACTAAGGGCACCAATTTAAAAAACCCTTTATTTTTTTATTCAAAAACTCCTGAAGCATTTTGGAGTCTACGGTTTTGGCACAATATCTTTAGTCTCAACCTGCTAGTAAGAGTGTTTTCCAGGTTTACAGCTTGTCTTGCTCTGTACGATTGCCTTACTTTACTTGACGAGGCAGTATGCTTGCTATAAATAATGATGAACTTGTTTTTTATTTAAGCATGGTTTAATTTATCAGTTATCTTTCTCCAATCCACACTAACATCTCTTTATTCTGAATTGAACAGTTACCAATCAACACTGAAAATACTATTTCAGCAATCTGAAAGTGACAGTGAGACTGAATCTGAACTTGCAACTGTAATCATGAAGGTTATGCAGGCCTTTCAGAATAACTTGAATGGGAAAGCTAAGCAGTACAAGGATCCTGCATTGTATCACATATTTCTTATGAACAACCTTCACTATATGGTTACGTCTGTTAGCAAGTACGCCTCTTTTGTGCTTAAGATCCACATCCACAGATGTCTTGGTGGTCTCCCTGTTCAATAATTTGCTATGTCTCACCTCAGATCAGAATCCAAAGATATACTCGGTGGTGACTGGATTCAGAGACACCGTAAGATTGTGCAGCAAAACGCTAATCAGTACAAGAGGGTAGCATGGGCAAAGGTCAGTGCATCATCGGCAATAGGATGCAGGTTTTTCTATTTTACTACTTGGTGTTAAAGCTTATCATCACCTTTTAACCATTATATTTTATTGTTCATCATGGACCTCTACCTGTTTCAGTGTTTGAGATCTATAAAATACGATGATTTGCATGCTGCACTCTAGTGGTAGCTGATGAAAAATTCAGTTGTTATTTTATTTTTCTCTGATAGAATGCACTACGAGCCAAGGCGTAGAATTCAACCACAGAGATTATCCTCTATAAATTGGATTCAGGTTCCTATTGTATTTTCAGGTTTAAAGGAACTTGCGATCTACATATCCCATCATGAATTTTGTTTCATTTCTAGAGTAAACTTTTTGTGTGATGAGAAGAAGACATACTTTTTACTGTGCACTCTCCCTTGCCTACCACACTTTACATTCAAGTCCGGTAGGTTACATAGGGGCTGATTGGTTCTCGGGCTATCTCATGCCTGCTTCGAGCGGGCCTGGACCGCGAGGGAAGCCCACTCCCCACTTCTCCATGCGTGCAGGCCAGATAGTGAAAAAGGCGCTAAACTGCATGCGCGCATGCAGGGCGGTGGACGAAGGCACACGCATGACGCAACCGAACACGCGCTTGCGCGCGTCAATGCTCGGCGCGAGCCTGGGCGCGTGGGGCACGACAACTAATCAGCCCCATAGTGAAGTTCTTATTTCTCGTGCATGTGCATTATAGGAAACATTGAACAGATCGACATCCTATTCTAACTATTTCAACCTTGCTTAGGGGTTGTTTGAATGCACTAGAACTAATAGTTAGTTGGCTAAAAAATTACTAGTGGAATTAGTTAGCTAGCAAATAACTAGCTATCTATTAGCTAAACTGTTTGGATGTCTTTAACTAATTTTAGCAGCTAACTATTAGCTCTAGTGCATTCAAACATTCTCTTAGGAAGCTTTATGTTCATGTCCCTGTAGGTTAGATGGTTTAAGATTTTCTTTGTTGTCTATGTGCACGATTGGAAATATTGTATAGAATCACATCTTGTTAAAACTACTACACTTCTATGATTTTAGATTTTCCAGACACTCTCCATCCAAGTTTCAGGTGGCAATAGTTCGTCATCACCATGTGATGTTAGCAAAACTGGAGTTTCAAGGACTATGATCAAAGAACGGTCTGTACAATGGCATGTTTTCTGTAACACGTTAGCCTTTTTTTAATGAAATTAATATAAAACAGATAAGGAAATTGTATGCTCCCTTGACAGGTTCAAGTCCTTCAATATACAATTTGAAGAGCTTCATTCAAAGCAGTCTCAATGGACTATACCTGATCAGGAATTGCGAGATGAACTGAGGCTTGCCGTGGCTGAAATTCTCTTGCCAGCATATATGTCTTCGTTAGCCGTTTTGGGTATGTGAAGTTATCTTCTTTATCCGCTCGGGATGCCCTCGCAATTTCTCCATTCAATTAATTGTGTACAGTTAATAATTATTCGATTATACAACCTGCAGTAACAAAAATGTGTTCTGAAATCATGCAACCAAACTCTAAATAGTCCAACCAAATTATACAAGTACTTAGATTTATCACATAATTTTTTTATTAGCGATGGTAGAAAGTGTGTTTGTGATGTCGCCTGTGTCTTAAATGGCAAATTGAAGATCTGCTAGGGTGTTGTGTTTTCCCTCAAATGTTAACGAGGCGAAAGAAAATTATGAATGCACCAACAACTTGTTCCAATTTTCAGTACTTCATTCAATGATGAATTGACAAATGTCATATGGGGTGGCGGTGCAATGAACATTGATCTCTGTATCCGTTTTCCTTCTCATTATATGGTATAATTTTTGAGTAATCAACAGTTTCATAGAGACAATCGCACTGGCTTTCATCTTGTTTTATTATATGACTGTAGCACTGTTTTTAACTTCCAGGAATCTTGTTCAACGTTCGAAGAACCCTCACAAGTACATCAAATACACACAAGAAGAATTGGATCAATTGTTGGGTCAGTTCTTCCAAGGACACTAAGCTGGTGAACAGAAGCAGTTAACACAGAGCAGTATAGGGAGGGAAAAGCCTTGTCTAGGTAAAGTTTTGTACCACAGCTTATGTCAAATGTTTCTACAGAAGAACTACCTACCCTTTTGTTTGCACGCCCGTAAAATGGCACTGAACTACTGATGTAGCCTAACTATGGCTCCTCCACAACACCTGTATCGCGAAGGACTCACGTTCTTTTACTACTTGGCTGAGGCTGAGTACTGTTCCATGCTAACGTTTGAGAAGACATTGGCATATATGCAACCTCATGAGTCAGGATCCTGTTCCCGATATCAATTTGTGGAGTTAATAATTTTCTAGTCAATTATATGTTGTTTTTGCTCATGATGTTGATCTTCATATTGGATGTCTGAAGTGTCACGGCGTCACGCAGCGTAGGAGTTTTAGCCTTTTTTTAACAGGAAATCAGAAATGACAACTGCGACTCTTGTCTGTCTTGCATTTGTTGAGCTACATTTGTTGCAGTTACTTTTTGTGGGTTCCTTTACCATCGCTAGTAAATCTATACTACAGTGGGTAATGGTAGGTTAGGAAATCTTGGTCCGTTAGGGGAGTAAATCGAGTCAACGTTTTCAGTAGTTTGACGGAGTAAATTGAGTCAACCTTTTTGTTGAGTGAATATGTTATAAAAACTTCTTTAGAGCAAATTAATTAGTATAAGGCCCCATTTATTTCATTGGAATTAAATTCTAATCTAATAATAATAATAATAATTTAGACACAAACTAATTAAGTCAATATATTTATATATGTAATATATTTGTATATTATTTTAAATCATATGAGAGAAATGATTATACACCACACTTATGCTATAGATAAGCAAATAAAAGAGTATGCTAAAAGTTGTATATTAGGAAAGTATTATGTAAATTTATAGAATCAATTTTCGTCTCTGACCTATGAATTTGAAATAGATTTGTATATAAACTTTGGAAACTCTTGAAATGTTATATTCTAAAAACATAGTATACTTTATTAGTTAAATTTTAATTCTTTAAAATGAAGTGAAACAAATGGGACCTAAGAAATAGTGTTTTGCGTGATAATATGTATGGTTTAATGGAGACAACCTAATTTTGATTGTGTGGGATGGGAACACCATTCATGGATCGATCTTGTGTGATTGGAGCCCTGGATGTGGATGCTGGTGGGCGGCTGCTCCTGCGCGTGCGTTAAATTCAGATGAGTAGCGCTAGACGGCTAGGTACTACTACGCGCGGTAGTACTGGTGTACTCTGGTAGCCCCAGATATGACGGAGAAGCGGCCGCGGCCCGGACGCTACGCCACACGCGAGGCTCGTTCTTCCTTTTCCTCCTCAGTCCTCAGTCCTCACTCACGTAGTCAGTCCGGAAGATGAGCGGTGCGGGTGCGCGTGTAGTACGCTGCAGCCAGCCAGGCGGGCGGTCCGCGTGGGTCCTTGCCTCCTTGGCTTGCGCTGCACATGGGATCGGGGGGTGGATGTCGCCGACGCCGCGTCTCCCCACCCCCGTACCCAACACAGAGAGATAGAGAGAGAGAGACATTGGCCGGTCGGTCGGTTGTTTGGATGTTTTCGTTCATGACCAGGAAGAAGAAGCTTCTTGTTTCCGGGTGCGTGTACCCAGACCCAGAGCACATGCACACACGACCTGGAGATACGGCCCACCACACCAGAGCACGCGAACCACATGCGTACGTACCCAGCTCGCCACGCCGCCACCCTTCCTCTCAGAGAGCCGACGCTACAGGCGCCGTTCCATGCCAGCAGCACTTGGCGTTCAACGCCCATCCATGGCGCGTGCAGGTTCCCCGCGGCGGCGGCGGCGGCGGCTGCCAACTCTGCCTTCCCTATCTCTGCCGCGCGCGCGCGCGCGGGGCGTAGTGAAGACTGGAGAGTGTGTGTGTGGTGCGGCCGGACCGGAAAAGCTAGCGGCACCTGAAAGTGAAAGCAACGAGGAGCCGGCCGGTACTGTCTGTGCGTCGTGGTATAGTAGAGGCGAAGATGGTGAAACTGCTCCCAACCAAACCAACCACACGGAACCAAACCGACGCAAGAAAGAACGGATGGGAACGTTACGCTTTCGACTAGTACTTTACTCGCATCGCAGTCGACCGAACTAACCTTGATTAGTTTCGGGGCCGGCCAGCTGACCGAGCGAGCGAGAGAGAGAGAGATCACAACTAATAAAGCACGCTCGCTGCTGCCCGGGTGCGTCGTCAAGTCTCCTAATCCTAACCGCAGCCAATAATAATGTAGCATGATGTCAGCGGGTCATCATCACTAGTCCTCCCTTCGCTTCGCCTGACGGGACTACGACTCTACCTGCTACGAGACACGGAGAGAGAGTAGAATGCACACAAGAGAAGAGACAGACACGTTGAACTGCAGGCGCGAGGAAAAAAAGCCCCCCCTCGGAACTTCACTGGCAGCCCGCAGCCTATTAAGGGCCTGTTTGTTTACCCCAATGAATTATATAATCTGGATTATTTTTTGGGGATTATATAATCTGGATTATATAATTTGGATTATATAATCTGAGTAGTCCTGTTTGTTTACCCAGATTATCTGGCGTGTTTCTGTTGGGCGGCGGGCTTCTCCGATCCGATAGGCGCAAAAACGATTCGGTATATTATAATGGCAATGGTGGGTAATTTCTAAGAAACTTGAAAGGGTAGTGGGAAGTGGGAAAAAAATAATCTGAAATAAGCACCTCTTCACTTGCTTATGGATTATTATAATCCAAGGGGTTAGATTATATAATCTGGACAAATAAGCTAGACTGTTTGTTCGCCTCTTAGGATTATTTAATCCAGATTATATAATCTGGGGGTAAACAAACAGGCCCTAAAAACTCCCTCCTCCCCTCCAGCTTTATTACGCACCTTCACATAACACTGCAAAAGCACTCCTCTCTTCGTCCTCCCCCTCCCTCCTCCATCCCATTCCATACCATTCCGCCAAAGAAGAACCACAGACGCTCGCTCCCAACTCCCAAGCCAAGCCGGATCCCAAAATCGGCACAGCGCACCCACTCCGCTCAGTCCCTTCGTTCACCCCCATCCATCCAGCCAGCCATGGGCGGCAAGGACTGCGGCAACCACGGCGAGGACGACCTGCGGCGGTCGTGCCGGCGCCTGCTAGCGATCCTCCTAGTCCTGGCCCTGATCGTGGGCGTGATCGCGCTGATCATCTACCTGGTGGTCCGCCCCACGCACCCGCGCTTCTACCTACAGGACGCGTCGCTCCAGCAGCTAGACCTCTCCAACTCCACCACCCCGTCCTCCTCCCTCCTCTCCACGACGCTGCAGGTGACGCTGGCCTCGCGCAACCCGAACGAGCGCGTGGGGGTGTACTACGACCGGCTGGACGTGTACGCGTCGTACAAGTACCAGCAGGTGACGGTGGCCGCGGCGCTGCCGGCCGTGTACCAGGGCCACGGCGACGTGGACGTGTGGTCGCCCGTGCTGTCGGGCCCCGGCGTCCCCTTCGCGCCCTACCTCGCCGACGCGCTCCGCCAGGACTGCCAGGCGGGCTACCTCGTCCTCCAGGTCAAGGTCGACGGCCGCGTGCGGTGGAAGGTCGGCAGCTGGATCTCCGGCCACTACCACCTCTTCGTCACCTGCCCCGCGTTCCTCGTCACCGCCGGCGGCAACGGCGCGCCCGGCGCTTCCGGGTTCAGGTTCCAGACCACCACCTACTGCCACGTCGAGGTTTAAATTAGGAGCGAGAGGAGGGGAAGGAAGCAGAGAGCCAGAGACCATGGTGGCTACCTCTCTAGCTGCTGCTCCACCTCCTGCCGTTGCCTGGTGCGGTAATAACTCTCTCTCTTTCTATCTGTCCGCTGCTGGCGTTACTGCTGCTGCAGTGATGCGGGATGTAAAGGAGGGGTAAAAAAAATTCCTTTCGTTCTAGCCCCTTGTTTTTTTCATCTTCTCCTTCACCTTTCCATATACTACTAGTATGCTCTGTCGACTGTTGTTCAAAGGAAGCTTCCAATTGTCAATAAACATTTTGGATCGGAGGATCAATCGCAATTAACGGCGCAGCCAGCGAAGTGGTCACACGTTGATCTCGGAGCCAGATCGACCGTCTTTGGCGAATGGGTGGGGTATCCCTCGTTCGTTTGACCCTAAAGCTAGACGCAACAAGCGCGTGATCTAGGTAGAGTTTGGAGTTTTGCTTGGGGGCAAGGAGCCAGCAGATCAGATTTGGTGTGGGGGAAGCCGGGAACCCCAAGTAGAAGTACACACACAGCAAGCACATGGGGACTCTCCTTCTCCTGTGGTGATCGTCCTCTACTGCCCATGCCAAAGCGGTGGTTGGTCGCCCAGCAGCACTCATCATTCTTCTTCTCTCTCTCTGTCTGTGTGTGTCTCTGATCCTCACTCAACAGCAGCACACAGCTGTAGCTTCACTTAGCCAGCAAGGAACACCATATTGGGCGTGCATGGTCATATACTCACCATGTGGTGTGTCAGCTGGTTTCCTTCTGTTTTGTAGTACTACACTAGTAGGAGTTGTGCCAGTTTGCCGATGCATCCGCATGTGCAAGTCTGCAGGTGGTAGAAGCATCTATATTCTCTTCTGAAAATGAAGAAGAAAAAAAAAATCACGACTAGAGTACACGGCTTAGTAGTAGTAGTATTATTTAGAAATTTGACGTGGGAATCTGTTCCTGCCCATACAGTAGTAGTAGCCTAGTAGTAGGAGTAGCGAGCGACAGTAGACAAGTCACAACTCACAAGTGCCGCCGGTAGCAATTTTTTTTTTTTGCATTCCCAAAAGAAAGCTCTTTCCTTTCTTCGATGTACACTCTCGGTGGCACCGTTTCCTTTTCTTTGTCGTGCTTCAACTTTGCGCAAAAGTTTTACTATTTTTTGCGAAGAAATATATAAAAAAGAGAGCATATTCAATGTGGGGGTGGCAATGAATGACGATCGACAGGTGCCGGTGTGTGTCGATGGAGCTAGTGCCATCCGCGCGCGTGTGGGGGCCTGGCCCCCCATCCATATGGCCTGCAGCTGCGGAAGCGGAACGATACGCATTCAATTCCAATTCGATTCGATTCAATTTAATTCAAACCACTCTGAAGACCATGCGCCTCCTCCCTCTGGGTAGGCAGGCAGGCAGCTGAGCGATGTGGACCACCCTACTGAACACGATGGCACGGCCAATTGGCCAAACCAGGAGTACTCAATTTACGCTGTGCAGTGCAGGTTAACAAAAAAAAAAAAAAAACCGGCGACTCTTTTCCGAGACTCGAAGACTTGTCCTCCGCCATCCGCATGTGGCTGCCGCGTCGCTTCTCTTTCTTTTTTTTGCTTCCACCGCTTTGAGTCCCGTTTGCTTACAGCGCGAAGCAACCCCCCATGCGTCGTCGTCTGTGGGCGTGTTTGGTTCGGCTTTTTTCTGACCAGCTTTTCTGAAAAGCTGGCTGTGGGGAAAAGCTGGCTGTTGGGAAAAGCTGGTGGTTAGAATTTAGGTGTTTGGTTCGCCAGCTGTGCAGAAAAGCTGTTCGTGAGAATCTACGTGTTTGGATAATCAGATTCTCATATTGCAGATTCTGTTCGAACAAACGATAAAATGAAACCCATAACGAACAAAAGGTCATTACACAATAATTAGTGGAGTTGATTACATCATAAGTACTGTTACATTGACATACTTAACTACGACACTAATGCATTAGCAATTGCATCTCGAAAAGCACTCATGTCTAACTCATCAGATGTGCTACTACTACTCTCACCTAAAGGTACATCATGACTGATGCTATTAGGTCCTAGTTCATCAAAGTCTCTATCGTGTAACCGTGCTGTCCAATATAATTATGGCTTGCTCTGAGGCCGGGACTGCCGCTGGAAAGTGACTACCATAATACTGAACAGAAGCCTCTGTTGTCGGACGACCAGCATCTAAGTGCCCTTTCATTAAGAGTTTTCCACTGTGTGAACATTCTCTTTAAGGAGTCCCACCTATTCTTCATTTGATCCCTACTGTAAGGAGAATACAAGCAAGAGTACAATGAAGCAAGGGAGTAACTACCTACCTGAAGGACAGAATTGATACTTTGATAGAACAATTAGAAGTTGAAAGCAAGAGAGTAACACTGCCTGAAAAATGAATAGTTAGGAAAAAAATTAATGGTAATGACACTTAGCTATGATTAATGAGCACACACCTGGAGCAACAAAGTCACATGTTTTAATTTTTTAGTTATATAGCTAATATAACAATAATGTTCATTTCCTTCAAGATTTCAGCTGTAAGATTAAACTAAAAAACAGACATTAAGTCATGGTTGTACCAAGCAAATGGAGAACTCTGTGCATAAAACTGTCTAGCGCATTGAAAAGTAGAAAATTGAGCTCGTAATTACCATATCAAGCAAACTAAAAACTAGGGCAGCTATCTACAAAATCCATTCCAGTAGGGGAGCCCGGAGCCCACACTCCCTCCTGTTACCATAAAAAAATCTACAAGATCCATTTCTTATTCTGACAGGAGCGGAGCAGCCATGCATAAGACGCATGCAAGCACCCAGCATGAGGTGTAATGTAACAACATAATTAGGAAAATTCTATTGAACAATAGCGCCGCTTAAATATTCGTACAAGTAGCTAACTACAAAAGGCAAAAGAATTAACACGTCAAGAAACTAATATGCGAAATTCATCACTGTGCAAACCGAGATGATCAGCCCAACGCCCAAACCAGCAGCTACAAAGTAAGTGCCTATCAGGTGTTCCTTCAAAGCTAGGAGATTAGTGTAAATACACACATTTCTACGAACCCTAAAATAGTGGAACCCTTACGGGACCAAAAATTGGAGCCCAGTGGCGGAGCATCAGAGCATGGGCATCCAACAATTGTTTTCATGTATTTTTGCGGAGGAAAATCTGGGTTTGGTTGCTCGGAGAATGGCCATCCATCTCCCAGAATAAGCGATTCTTATCTTAAGAAAGAACGCAGAATCACACCCAACTAACGGAAAGAGGGGCAAGAAGGGGGCCCGTAAAGTTTGGTTCCGCCCGGAGAAAACAAAATCGAAACCCCCTCCCGACGAAAATGCGGGTGGAAAAATGAGAGCGGGAGGGAGGAGGATCAGCGCCGTAGCTCACCTGCTAAGCCGTGCAGTACTTGGGGTTTCTGCCGGCGTTGCGACTTGCGAGAGTGAGCGGAGACGCCGGAGAGGGTTTGGGGTTTTGCTGTTTCGGGAACCCGTACGTACCACGATGCGGGGAGGAGACGGACCGCCGGCGGCGCGATGGGTTCGCGGCGGCGGCCGGATGGGTTCGCGGCGGCGGCGCGATGGGTACGCGGCGGCGGAGGAGCGTCGCGTGCCTAGCGAAGTGGGCGCGGCTTCGAACCGAAGCCAACTCACGGCCGATTCGGGCGTTAAGTGGCCGGACGGCTTCCTGCGGAAGCGCGTCGCGGAGAAGCGGCGCCAGAAGCTACCCGTTTGGCTCCAGCTTCTGCTTCTGGCGGCCAGAAGCCGCCCAGAAGCTGAACCAAACAGCCGCTGTGTGTAGTGCAGTGCTGCAGCTGTGCTGCGATGGAGCGCAGTGGCCGCTTCTTCCTACCGTCGTCTGTCCGTCTCCTGTCGACGCTCGCGAGTCGTTTAAGGGCACGTATAACAGGCGTCCGTAAGCCGTCTATGAGATGACATTTTAGCAAAAAGAACCACCGCTCAACCTGTCGACGAGCATGTCGTCGCCTCGCGAGAGGACGGTAACGTCCCGTGCTCTTAGGCAGAAGCGACGCCGCAGCACCGTTGTACAGGTCGACCACCGCACGCAGCACCGTTGCGTATTAAATAGAAACAGTTTGCAGACGGTATATAGACAACCCTATAATCTCAACGCCGTTGTGTAACCTGTCTTTTTGTTTCTCTATGTGACGTGGTAAATACTTGCAGACAACAGCCGTCTGAACTGTTGTACATGCCCTAATAATTTAATCTGGTTCAGTTCGGTACCAATCACCAATGATTCGTCCCGACGGCCGGCCCTTGTGGATTTGGTGGTGGCGGCAAACTCAACACTGCTGCCGAGCAAGTCTAGTCTAGGCGCAGTGGAAGATCAAGTCCCTCCTCGTTTATTATATGCATTTGAAATTATCACTAGTTTGTTGATATAATAAGTTTTTATTTTTATTTCTTAATAAAGAAGCTTTTAGCATATCGGTAGAGGACTCCGGCCCTTTAGATCGATGGGGGTACGTGTACCGGTGTCCGGCCGTGGTGTGACGTCAAAGGTAGGAGAAAAAGGGGGTGCCGTATACGACGAATGAATGAACGAACGGGACTGGCTACGGATACGAGTGGCGTGGCGAGCCACATCCCGTGCGTGCGTATTTTGTTGTATCGTTTAGGCTTTTAGCAAAAGGCTCCACGAATAAAAGTGGCTGAAAAAAAAACAATAGTGCGGTCGTGCGGAAATATGAGTGGTGCACGGCCACGTACGCGCGCGTCTGTAGCGTCCCGTCCGTCGACCGGTCCGTTCCATCCCACTGAAAATAAAAAAAACTTGGCGCGCGCGCACAGGGATGGCTCTGCACCGGCGCACCCGAGCTGCTCCTCTCTTGCGTCGGCGCACCCGAGCTGCTCGTCGTCGCCGCCGCCGCCGCAGCCGACAGTACGTCACCACCGTACCCCTCACCGGACTCAGGTGTGGATCCCCCCGTTACTACTTGAATTATTAGGATCAATATAGCCTCCATCATATATAGTCTCGATCGGCTTGATGGAGCTGATCAGGCGTGGAAAGCACGCAAGGGGTGGTGGCGCCGATGGATATGGACGACGACCGGGCGCGGGCGCGAGACGCAGCTAGCAGCGTCAACTGCGCCACCGAAACGTGACGCCGACGGTCGATCGGTGCGAGTAAAGAGGCAGATGCACATGATGATGGACCGGAGGGCCGGCCCGTGCCTGTCGCTGTTTTCGTTCGTTCTCAAGTCACACAGACTCACAGGAAGGGAGAGGGCGTCCCGCGTGCGTTCGAGGTGATGGACACGACGTCGCACTCGCTCGCGAAAGCTCCTCCCTTTTATTCGTAGCTTCTCCCGTCACTCGCGGCCACTCGCAGTGCAGCAGCAGCACCCTCCCACTCCCAGCGGTGTCGTCAACAAGGACGACACCGACGCGTTGTACTAACAGTAACTGGAAGGTCCCTCACGCCATAGTCCACCAAAGCAAGCATGCGTTTTCTTGCGAGCTGGGCCACGGTTTATGATCTCGCGCGTCGGGATTGCAAAAGGGGTGGTAGATGGGTCCTTTATTTCTTACACACGTGTTCGGGCCCATTATGCGACCAGCGGGATGAATTTGGGTTTTCCTTTCCCGTTTCTAGACCTTCCTCCGTGGCCGAATGGGGGGCCGTGGCTGGGCTGGGCTAGAGATGGCAATGGGTACCCGAAACCCGGTGGGTTTTTACCCTATTAGGGGACGGGTACAGGCTAATATCCAAACCCACGGGTTTTTTAATGGGTGATAAGCTAAACCCAGCGGGTACGCGGGTACGGGTATGAGATCCTAGTACCCATACCCGCAAACCCATGGGTTTCTAAAACCCGGCATAATATTATTAAACAAACCAAAAGTTCATTTTATGGCCTAGTAAACATGGTTGGCAGCCCAGCCCATTAGCTATCTATGAAATCTAGAGCCTCAGTGCAGGAATGATTGGCTAGCATCCGAATGAGCCCAGCCTAGTAAACATGGTTGACAGCCCAGCCCATTAGCTTTCTTGTCGGGCACGGGTAGCCCGCGGGTACCCGGTACCCGGGTGGGCACGGGTACAGGCAAAAACTTGTACCCGGCTGCGGGCATGGATTTCTTAGTGGGTATATTTTAATTTCGCGGGTACGGGTTTGGGAACATAGTACCCAGCGGGTACGCGCCCGTTGCCATCTCTAGGCTGGGCTGGCCCGCTAGCCGTCTCCCACCGACTCCCATATAAAACCAGCTACCAGACACAGGATCCAACGCCTGGCGCCAACCAACCAACAAACACACCCATCTAGAAAGGATTCCAACGACAACAATGGCGGCGGCGGGCAGGAAGACGGCCCTCGCCGTGGCCGCCGCGCTCGCTCTGGAGGCGGCACCTCCGGCGGCGGCCGCCATGGACTGCAAGGCCGGGTGCGCCGAGCTCCGGGCCTCCCGGCTCGGCGTCGCCAACTGCGAGAGGCGCTGCCAGGCGATCGCCGCCCAGCGGAACCCTGCTAGCAAGTCGCCCTTGTTTTGACACCTTCCTCCTACCTGATGGTGGTGCAGCGTCGATCGACCGGTCGGAGGATACATATCTCAGCACAAACATGGCCATCATCAGTGTGTGTATGTCGTCGGCCTTCTGTGTGTTATGTCCATGGAATCTGGCTTCCTCCGTTTCGTCCGCCGTCTGACCCTTTTTCCTTTCTTTCTAAACGGGCGATGTGCCGATGTCTAAATGAGCGGGCCGTGCTGGCCGGCCTGAGCATAGCTAGACCCGACACAGATTAGGACCGTGCCGACCCGGCCTGGATTAGCTAGCGGGTCGTGTCGTGCTGACCCACATGCTCCAAGCGACCAAGCACGACCCGCTAGGTTAATAATCATGCCGGCCCGGCCCACGGCCTGACGAGCCTAACAGGCCTATAAGAATATATATCGTTTAAATGATAAAAATATCTTAAAAGTTGTTGGGGCGAAGGTGAAGACGCTACCCTTCGCTCGATGCCTTCGTCAATCTCGTTGCATCAACGGAGGCAAAGCGACCGACAGTTCCCACCCTTCGTCCAACACGCTGCAGGACGAAGGCCTACGACGAGGTCGCCCCGTCCCGCGTCCTCGTCCAACACGAAGGCCCACGTGGAATTTGACCCATTGTAACAGGCCCCGCGCGACTGAGTGTATTACGGGTCCGATTTGTAAAGGCTTTTCTGTAATGACAGCCTGTAACCCCGCTTTATAGTAATATTTCGGGGATGACCTAGGCGCCTGAGGGCACATGCGTCCTTAATCCAAGACGCTGGGCACTCGGGCACCTATAAATACCCCCGCACAGTGCCCTTGAGAGGCTAGATTAATAGAGCTATTGCCATCTCGAGTCAAAACCTTGTTTATGTTGCTTTCATTCCTCCATTGGATCTACTTGCCCAGGAGAGCAAGTTCCAACATTTGGCGCCCACCGTTCGTGCTACGAAAAAACCACCCACGATGGCACCCAAGAGAGCTAGCTCGAAGGCAGCCCCATCCGTTGACGAAGCAGCGAAGGCAGCGCTGCTGACCGAGAAAAAGGGCAAGGCCCTTGTCGACACCACCCACCAAGAAGCCTGCGAAGACGACGCACTCAGCAAGAGACAGCGCAATGAACAACCTACACCCGAAGGCACCCTCCGCACCTGCAACTCTGGAGGACAACCGCAACCCCCCCATGCTTCGCTCCACTAGAGGGAGAGGACACCACTGAGGATGGCGAAGTCATCGGCGTTTCAGTAGAGGAACAGCTACAGCTGCGGGCCTTGCGCATCAAGAACCGAAACCTCCAGAAGAAGAAAGAGATCCTCGAGGCCAAGCGCCAACGTCTCTGCGCAGGCCAAGGTGCGCCAGATGATACGCGACGAGGAGTAGAGGGCTCAGGAGCTTGAGCAGGAGATCCTCGGACCGCGTCGCCGTCCGAGGCTAGGTCGGACCTCGCCGAAGGTGTAGTCGATGCCGAGGGTGCTGCTGCTCCCTTCAACTGTCAAGATCCGGGCCTGCAGGATCGGATCATCTTGTAGCGTGTGTTTCTGCGGCCGCCGAGGCCCAAACACACCATCGCTGTGTTGTAAAGCTGCGCTTCTTTTCCTCTTGTTTCGAGTATCTGGACTTTTCCGTCGGTGACAGAATTGTCTGTGCGGGCGAGAGTTGCTTTTCACGGAAGGTGATGAGTGAGGTATCCGTATCCCAGAGGCGTAGGAATCCCTCGGCTCGGTCAGCCTTGCTGCTTACGCGCGCTCTTGCCCGTCCATGGGGTTCTGTCACCGACGCAGTCGAGAAGGCCCGAAGAATCGCTTCGGCAGAGGAGCTTTCGAGCGTGAAGACTTGTTCGGTCCGTGGAATCGCTTATCCGAACGCGAGTTACTTATCGCAGAAGGTGATGAGTGAGGTATCCGTATCCCGGAGGCGTAGGAGTCCCTCGGCTCGGTCAGCCTTGACTGCTTACGTGTACTCCGTCGTTTTCAGGATGCACTTTCGAAGTAGTCTAAAAGCACGAAAGACATTCTGGCAGGAAGGATTCTTTTTTTTCGAGGAAAAAATTCGACGCAGAGGGGGTTGCCCCCTTTTAGCCCCCAAGGGAGGGTCGGGCTTTGCCGAGGCAAGGCTGACCCTTCCTTGATGACTAAACTTTGCGTAGGAACGAGGTATACGAACAACTTGAAAGCATCTTAAGGGTAGAAGCGACGTAGCTGTTGGATGTTCCAAGCGTTGTTGTAGACCTCGCTTGTATGTTCCGGGCTTCAGGACTTTGGCGATGACGAACGACCCTTCCCAGGGAGGCGTGAGCTTGTGCCGCCCTCGGGCGTCTTGTCGCAGCCGAAGCACCAGGTCGCCCACCTGGAGGTCTCGGGACCGGACCCCTCGGGCGTGGTAGCGTCGCAAGGACTGCTGGTACCGCACCGAGTGTAGCAAGGCCATGTCCCGAGCCTCTTCCAGCTGGTCCAGCGAGTCTTCTTGATTAGCTTGGTTGCTTTGGTCAGCATAGGCCCTCGTCCTCGGGGAACCGTATTCTAAGTCTGTGGGCAAGATGGCCTCGGCCCCATAGACTAGAAAGAACGGCGTGAAGCCCGTGGCTCGGCTCGGTGTTGTCCTCAGACTCCAGACCACCGAGGGGAGTTCCTTCATCCATCGCTTGCCGAACTTGTTGAGGTCGTTGTAGATCCGAGGCTTGAGTCATTGTAGAATCATGCCGTTGGCACGCTCTACTTGCCCATTCGTCATGGGGTGAGCCACGGTGGCCCAGTCCACCCGGATGTGGTGATCATCGCAGAAGTCCAGGAACTTTCTGCCGGTGAACTGGGTGCCGTTGTCGGTGATGATGGAGTTCGGGACCTCGAAATGATGGATGATGTTGGTGAAGAACACCACCGCCTGCTCGGACGTGATGCTGTTTAGGGGTCGGACCTTGATCCACTTGGAGAATTTGTCGATGGCGACCAACAGGTGCGTGTAGCCCCCGGGTGCCTTCTGCAAGGGGCCGACAAGGTCCAGACCCCACACAGCAAAAGGCCAGGTGATGGGTATCGTCTGCAGAGCCTGAGCGGGCAGGTGGGTCTGCCTCGCGTAGAACTGACACCCTTCGCAGGTGCGGACAATTCTAGTGGCGTCGGCCACCGCCGTCGGCCAGTAGAAACCTTGTCGGAAGGCGTTTCCTACGAGGGCTCGAGGTGCCGCGTGATGGCCGCAAGCCCCCGAGTGTATCTCTCGTAGGAGTTCCTGACCTTCGGTGATGGAAATGCATCGCTGGAGGATACCTGAGGGGCTGCGGTGGTAGAGCTCCTTCCCATCTCCCAGCAAGACGAACAACTTGGCGCGCCGCGCCAACCGCCGAGCTTCGGCTCGGTCGAGGGGTAGCTCTCCTCGGTGGAGATATTGCAGGTACGGGGTCTACCAGTTTCGATTAGGCGTGACCCCGTTCCGCACCTCTTCGACGCGCAGTGCCTCACCCTCGAGGGCCGAGGGTACCTCGGGCTGAACCGAGGGTACCTCGGGCCGGGCCGAGGGTGCCTCGGGCTCTGGTGTGTCGTCGATCTTGACGGAGGGTCGATGCAGGTCTCGGGAGAAGACGTCCGGGGGAACTGTTGTTCGCCCCGAGGCTATTTTAGCCAGCTCGTCCACAGTCTCGTTGTAGCGCCGGGCGATGTGGTTGAGCTCGAGCCCGTAGAACTTGTCTTCCAGGCGCCGAACCTCATCGCAGTAGGCCTCCATCTTCGGGTCGCGGCAGTGGGAGTTCTTCATGACTTGGTCGATGACGAGCTGCGAGTCACCGCGAGCGTCGAGGCGTCGGACCCCTAGCTCGATGGCGATCCGCAACCCGTTGACCAGAGCTTCGTACTCAGCCACATTGTTGGACGCCGGGAAATGGAGGCGTAGCACGTAGCGTATGTGCTTCCCGAGGGGCGAGATGAAGAGTAGGCCTGCGCCGGCTCCTGTCTTCATCAGCGACCCGTCGAAGAACATGGTCCAGAGTTCCGGCTGGATCGGAACTGTTGGGAGCTGGGTGTCGACCCATTCAGCCACGAAGTCCGCCAAGACTTGGGACTTGATGGCCTTCCGAGGGTCGAACGAGATGGTTTCGCCCATGATTTCCACCGCCCACTTTGCGATTCTACCCGAGGCCTCTCGGCACTGGATGATCTCCCCCAGGGGGAAGGATGACACCACAGTTACCGGATGAGACTCGAAGTAGTGTCGCAACTTCCGTCGCGTCAGGATCACCACGTACATCAGCTTCTGAACTTGTGGGTAGCGGGTTTTGGTCTCGGACAGTACCTCGCTGATGAAGTAGACTGGCCTCTGGACGGCAATGTATGCCCCTCTTCTCGTCTCTCAACCACAATCGCGGCGCTAACCATCTGAGTGGTCACGGCGACGTAGATCAAGAGGGCTTCTCCGGCAGTTGGGGGCACCAAGATGGGCGCATTCGTGAGGAGCGCCTTCAGGTTCCCGAGGGCTTCCTCGGCCTCAGGGGTCCAAGTGAAGCACTCGGCCTTCCTTAAGAGGCGGTACAGAGGCAGGCCTCTTTCGCCGAGGCGTGAGATGAATCGGCTCAGAGCCGCAAGACATCCCATGACTCTCTGTATGCCCTTCAAGTCCTTGATGGGCCCCATGCTGGTGATGGCTGCGATCTTCTCCGGGTTGGCTTCGATGCCTCGCTCGGAGACGATGAACCCCAAGAGCATGCCTCGGGGCACCCCGAAGACACACTTTTCGGGATTGAGCTTCACGCCTTTTGCCTTGAGACATCGGAATGTCACTTCAAGGTCGGAAAGGAGGTCAGAGGCTTTCCTCGTCTTGACTACGATGTCATCGACGTAGGCCTCGACTGTCCGGCCAATGTGTTGGCCGAACACATGGTTCATGCACCGCTGGTATGTCGCACCCGCATTCCTCAAGCCGAACGACATGGTGACATAGCAGTACATGCCGAAGGGCGTGATGAAAGAAGTCGCGAGCTGGTCGGACTCCTTCATCCTGATTTGGTGATACCCTGAGTAGGCATCGAGGAAAAGACAGGGTTTCACACCCAGCAGTGGAATCCACGATCTGATCGATGCGAGGCAGAGGGTAGGGAACCTTCGGACATGCTTTGTTTAGACCAATGTAGTCTACACACATCCGCCATTTCCCTCCTTTCTTTATCACAAGCATAGGGTTGGCAAGCCATTCGGGATGGAATACCTCTTTGATGAACCCTGCCGCCATTAGCTTGTGGATCTCCTCGCCGATGGCTCTGCGCTTTTCTTCATCGAATCGGCGCAGAGGCTGTTTGACGGGTTGGGCCCCGGCTCGGATATCCAGCGAGTGCTCGGCGACATCCCTCGGTATGCCGGGCATGTCCAAGGGACTCCACGTGAAAACGTCGGCGTTCGCGCGGAGAAAGTCGACGAGCACTGCTTCCTATTTGGGATCGAGCTCGGAGTAGATCCGGATCTGCTTGGAGGCGTCGCTGCTGGGGTCGAGGGGGACAGACTTAACCGTCTCCGCTGGCCCGAAGTTGCCGGCGTGACGCTTCACGTCTGGCACCTCCTTAGAGAGGCTCTCCAGGTCGGCGATGAGGGCCTCAGATTCGGCGAGGGCCTCGGCGTACTCCACGCACTCCACGTCTCATTCGAACGCGTGTTTGTACGTGGGGCCGACGGTGATGACCCCGTTGGGGCCCGGCATCTTGAGCTTGAGGTAGGTGTAGTTGGGGACGGCCATGAACTTCGCGTAGCATGGCCTCCGAAGTACAGCGTGGTAGGTTCCTCGGAACCCGACCACCTCGAACGTGAGGGTCTCCCTTCGGAAGTTGGAGGGCGTTCCGAAGCAGATGGGAAGGTCGAGTTGTCCGAGGGGCTGAACGCGCTTCCCGGGAATGATCCCGTGGAAAGGCGCAGCGCCTGCCCGGACCGAGGACAGACCAACACGCAGGAGCCCGAGGGTCTCGGCGTAGATGATGTTGAGGCTGCTGCCTCCGTCCATGAGGACCTTGGTGAGCCTGACGTCGTCGATGACAGGGTCGACAACGAGCGGGTATTTCCCCAGGCTCGACACGTGGTCGGGGTGGTCGACTCGGTCGAAGGTGATGGGCTTGTCGGACCAGTCTAGGTAGACTGGCGCCGCCACCTTCACCGAACAGACCTCCCGACGCTCTTGCTTGTGGTGCCGAGCCGAGGCGTTCGCCGCTTGCCCACCGTAGATCATGAAGCAGTCGCGGACCTCGGGGAACTCTCCTGCCTGGTGATCTTCCTTCTTGTCGTCGTCGCGAGCCCTGCCACCCTCCGCGGGTGGCCCGACCCTGTGGAAGTGGCGCCGAAGCATAGCGCACTCCTCAAGGGTGTGCTTGATGGGCCCCTGATGATAGGGGCACGGCTCCTTGAGCATCTTGTCGAAGAGGTTGGCACCTCCGGGGGGTTTCCGAGGGTTCTTGTACTCGGTGGCGGCGACAAGGTCCGCGTCGGCGGCGTCGCGTTTCGCTTGCGACTTCTTCTTGCCCTTCTTCTTGGCGCCGCGCTGAGTTGACGCCTCGGGGGCATCTTCCGGTGGGCGGCCCTGGGGCTGCTTGTCCTTCCGGAAGATAGCCTCAACCGCCTCCTGGCCAGAGGCGAACTTGGTGGCGATGTCCATCAGGTCGCGGCAGGTGGTGCCGGCGAGGAACACGCCGATGACATCCGAGTCGGTGATGTTGGGTAGCTCGGTGCGCTACTTCGAGAATCGCCGGATGTAGTCCCGGAGAGACTCTCCTGGCTGCTGTCGGCAGCTTCGGAGGTCCCAGGAGTTCCCAGGGCGCACGTACGTGCCCTGGAAATTGCCGGCGAAGGCTTGGACCAGGTCGTCCAAGTTGGAGATCTGCCCCGGGGGCAGGTGCTCCAGCCAGGCGCGAGCGGTGTCGGAGAGGAACAGGGGGAGGTTGCGGATGATGAGGTTGTCATCGTCCGTTCCACCCAGTTGGCAGGCCAGCCGGTAGTCCGTGAGCCACAGTTCCGGTCTCGTCTCCCCCGAGTACTTTGTGATAGTAGTCAGGGGTCGGAACCGGGTCGGGAACGACGCCCGTCGTATGGCGCGGCTGAAAGCCTGCGGACCGGGTGGTTCGTGCGATGGACTCCGATCCTCCCCGCTGTCGTAGCGTCATCCACGCCTGGGGTGGTAGCCTCGGCGCACCCTCTCGTCGAGGTGGGCCCGACGGTCGCGGTGATGGTGCTCGTTGCCGAGGCGACCCAGGGCCGCAGGCGCTGTGTTGCGCGTGCGCCCGGTGTGGACCGAGGCTTCCCGCATGAATCGGGAAGTCGCGGCGTGATGTTCCGAGGGCTACCCCTGCCTTCGGGAGGCGGAGCTTTCGGCCCGTCGGACCGCAGCGCCCTCCAGGAGATTCTTGAGCTCTCCCTGGATTCGCCGCCCCTCGGTGGTTGATGGCTCTGGCATCGTACGGAGAAGCATTGCTGCTGCAGCCAGGTTCTGGCCGACCCCACTGGAAGCGGGTGGCGGCCTCACCCTGACATCGTCGGCGATGCGGTGCTGGATACCCTGGGGTAGATGGCGCACTTCTCCGGCCGGAGGTTGGCCCACCCATTCCTGCCCGATGTCCCGACGGACCGGCTCAAGTGTTCCTGCTCCCTCGTCGAGCCTGACCGGCACCCCGCGGATTTGCTCGAGCTATGGGTCATGACCCCCCGCTGGAACGGGGACCCCCAGAGGGCCCGTAGGTCGAGACGTCCGTCAGCTTCCTCGGACCCAAAGGGCCTGTAGGTCGAGACGTCCGTCAGCCGGTCCCAGGGTGACCGCATATGAAACCCCAGAGGGTTTGGACTCGCCTCTACGAGAGCGTCCGCCAAAGCGAAGCCGCTTGGCGGGTCGAGGCTGAATCCGAAAGGCATGAGATGGGGGTCGGTGGGTACCTCTTGGTCGACGGGCGGTGACGAAGTCACGTCAGGGACTGACTGCACCATCGTCCTAGGTACGAGGGTGACGCCCAGCAAGCCTTTCGCGAGCGTGCTGGCGTTGTTCGTTTGCTCGGAATTGGCGTGTTGCGGGGAGACGGCGCTCGTCTTCGTCTCGAACGCGAGGTCGATGCCCGACGCGCCCCCCACTGGGGCGCCGGCGCCGTCGACTTGCTCGACAGCCGACGAGGTGCCGCCTCCTGCTTGGCCTTGGTTGCCCCGCCTCCTCCTCCGTCGGCGGGGGAGAGGGCGGGGTGAGCTCGAATGTAGTTCTTCCACCACGCGGGGAAGACGTCGTCGATTCCGCCGCCGGCGGGTGGGCTGTCGGCCGCCATTGTCGCTGTCGCTCGGCGGGGGAAGGAGTATCATGTCGTAGCTGCCATCGAGGGACATGAACTCGAGATTCCCGAAATGGAGCACCGTCCCGGGCTGGAAAGGTTGCTGGAGACTGCCCATCTGGAGCTTGACGGGAAGCTGTTCGTCAACACGCAGCAGGCCCCTACCTGGCGCGCCAATCGTCGGCGTTTCGAGACCGGGGGGTCCCTGGGCCGACGAGTAAACTGTCGCCGCGTGCCCCAGCCCAGATGGGTCGGCGCGAGACGAAGCACGAAGGGGGTAAACAAAGGAGGGAGACCGGCAAAAGGGGAAACCCGCGGCCTTCGTGTTGTCCTGCGCCCAGGTTGGGTGCGCTTGCAGTAGGGGGTTACAAGCGTCCGTGTAGGGAGAGAGCGAGGGACTCTACGCGTCGCCCCGTCCTCCCGTGCGGCCAACCCTCTGTAAGAGGGCCCTGGTCCTTCCTTTTATAGGCGTAAGGAGAGGATCCAGGTGTACAATGGGGGGTGTAGCAGAGTGCTACGTGTCTAGCGGAGGAGAGCTAGCGCCCTAAGTACACGCCATCGTGGCGGCCGGAGAGGTTTTGGCACCCGGTTCGTGTGGTGTCGTGGCCGTCGGAGGAGCGCTGGAGCCTGGCGGAAGGACAGCTATCGGAGCTGTCGAGTCCTTGCTGACGTCCTCTTGCTTCCGTAAGGGGGCTGAGAGCCGCCGTCGTCACAGAGCGTGCGGGGCGCCATCATTGCCTATCTGGCGGAGCGAGCCAGATGGGACACCGGTCTTGTCCCCCGTAGCCTGAGTCAGCTTGTGGTAGGGTAATGATGGCGCCTCCCGTTGACGTGGTCGGTCCGCGCCCTAGGTTGGGCGATGTGGAGGCTCCTCCGAGGTCGAGGTCGAATCTGTCTTCCGTGGCCGAGGTCGAGTCCGAGCCCCTGGGTCGGGCGAGGCGGAGATCGTCGGCTGAGGCCAGGGCTGAGTCCGAGCCCTGGGGTCGGGCGAAGCGGAGTTCGTCGTCTTCAGGGGATGAGCCCGAGTCCGAGCCCTGGGTCGGGCGGAGCGGAGTTCGCCGTCTTCCGGGGCTGAGCCCGAGTCCGAGCCCTGGGTCAGGCGGAGCGGAGTTCGCCGTCTTCCGGGGCTGAGCCCGAGTCCGAGCCCTGGGTCGGGCGGAGCGGAGTTTCCTATGGTGCCTGAGGCCGGGCCTGACTGCCTGTCAGCCTCACTCTGTCGAGTGGCGCAGTAGTCAGAGCGGCGCAGGCGGCGCTGTCCTTCTGTCAGGCCGGTCAGTGGAGCGGCGAAGTGACTGCAGTCACTTCGGCTCTATCGACCGGAGGACGTACGTCAGGATAAAGGTGTCAGGCCACCTTTGCATTAAATGCCCCTGTGATTTGGTCGGTTGGCGTGGCGACTTGGCCAGGGTTGCTTCTTGGCGAAGACTGGGCCTCGGGCGAGCCGGAAGTGTGTTCGTCGCTGGAGGGGGGCCTCGGGCGAGACGGAGATCCTCCGGGGTCGGCTGCCCTTGCCCGAGGCTGGGCTCGGGCGAGGCGTGATCGAGTCCCTCGAATGGACCGATCCCTGACTTAGTCGCACCCATCAGGCCTTTGCAGCTTTGTGCTGATGGGGGTTACCAGCTGAGAATTAGGAGTCTTGAGGGTACCCCTAATTATGGTCCCCGACAATGACAAACCTGCTACTTACAAATGCAGTAAAGGGTCTCGTTTTGGACATGACACACTTGTTGATGCCATGCTTAAGGATGGACTTTGGGATGTATAAAATGACTGCGCCATGGGAATGTGTGCCGAGCTTCGTGCTAACAATGATGCCCTCACAAGAGAAGAACATGTCTCTCAATGCCTTCTGTTATAATTGTATTCCTATGTTTGTCAACACATAGGTGGTAGTTTTTAGTAGTTGGTTAATATTGGTAATATTCTTTTGATTACTCTTGATTTTTTTATCACCATCATGTGCCTTACAGTTTGAATTTCTTGTTGGCATTTGTTGTGGGTGTCTTGAATTTTAATTCATCACCACCATATCCGTACAATCTGGATATTTTCTATTATTAATTTTTTAAATCGTTGTTAACACCTTTAATTGTTTGGACTGGCATATTCATTCGCAGTCTCTGCTGGTTCAGACCCTTCTAGGAGCAATGAACATTATGATTGTTGCATGATTGCTAGGGTGGGCTTAATTGATACTCTGGATCTTCAATGAAACCATCTATTTGCTTGCTCCCAAATATGGAAGTAGATGTGCCATGCAAAAATGAGTACTATATATGTCCCTACCCTTCTTCGTGCTATGCTTTTCTATACCTGTTTTCACTTTTCTTCTTATGACCATATCTGATGCTACATATTTTCGTTTATATCGCAGTGCAATATATTTGCATTTCTGGTGTACGCTGGGGCGGTGGACGCTGGGGGGCGGCAACCGGGGCGGAGGTCGGGGACCGGTGAATTTGGTAGGGCTTTTAAGCTTTGAATGCATCGAGAATTTGTAACTGGTCTGGTACTGGCATGGAGCAGGCTGCGATGGTTTGGTTCGGTTGTCTGATAGAAACTGTGGCGTAGCGACCGAGTGAGATAGTGTAGAGCCTAGAGGGGAGGGCAGATGCTTCTTTTTTATTCTGAGATGGTGGTGCTACGAATTTGTTTAGAAAAAGTTCCAGGCAACGCCATATTTGTATCTCTTTTTGTAAAGCAAATGTTTTGGATGCGAAACACAATGTTTGGAATCCTAAATATGCAATTGTCTCTTGTTTCTCCGCCTCGTTGTTAATCCATCAATTGTTCTCAGCCTAGAATATCTTCATCGGTATTTACCAACCTGGATTAATTTACTCACGATACATATGCCATATGTGAAATGACTTCATAGCTGTGGGTTGTCTTATGGCTCCTTGAATTTGCAGTAGTCTGCCTGTACCTATTGGCTGAAGCAGAGCTGACCCCCACTTTATCAAGAGTTGCTCAACAATGGACACTGGCTGCCTGTCATCTATGAATATTACTGGAGCTAGCCAGGCAAGATCTTTTGCGGGGCAACTTCCTCCTCAGAGATGTTTTGCGAGTAGTCACTATACAAGCTTTGCCGTGAAAAAACTTGTCTCAAGGAATAAAGAAAGGAGATCAGACCGTAGACATCCTGCCTTGCAGGTTCAGCCTTTTGTTTTTCACTCTTTCCGTGTTCTCACTGTGCTTCTTGTGAAATCATATTTGATTACCTTTTCCGCAGGTTGTCTGCAAGGATTTTCCAAGACCTCCACTAGAAAGCACAATAAAACTATTTAGAAGTTGGACAACTCTCTTCATTTTTTAGAAACAGAGAACGCCCCATTAAGCCGTTGCAGGTCGTGGTTGCTGGTGCAGGTCTAACATAATTCTCGCTCTTCATCTTATCACTAGAATCACAAATAGATTACGAAACCTTTTCTCTTAACAATATAAACATATTTGTATATAAATTACCGTGATATTATATGTTCCCGTTGCAACGCACGGGCACTTACCTAGTTATTTTTTATCTGCAAGCATTTAGAACATGGCTCTCACTTTGTTTTTTTGTGCGATTTAATATCGCCATGCATGCAACTCATAAACTTTCACTTTGTTAACGGCATAAATTAAGGAAAAATGAATTATTATAAGACAACTTATTAAGAGAAAATCTACTGCGTGATTTGGTTATTGAATCGTCTCATATGCATGGTTACGTGTCACGCTAAAACCATTTGTGAAAACAACACCAAAGTATTTGTCATAACCTGCACTGATGATCAAGTGGTCAAGCTAGAGAAAATTGGAGGGTGCACTTGCATTATGGATACGGTGAATAGTACATAAACCCCCCCTCTCTCTCTCTCTTTATATATATATATATATATATATATATATATATATATATATATATATATATATATATATATATATATATATATATATATATATATATATATATATATATATATATATATATACGACAGCACTAAAATGCACCTGGGTGCATTCTCTATATTGAATGCACCCAGGCGCAATATATAAATACGACCCCATCAAGCCTCATCGCGCCCTCGGCCTTCCCGCGCCTCCCTGCCCCCCGCCGCCGCCGCGCGCCTCCCTGACCACGCGCCACCCTATACCCCGCAGCCACCGATCGCATCCCTGTCACCGCGCCGCCGCCGTCTCCTCCTTCCTCCGATCCTCTAACCCTAGATCCATGGCCCCACCGTCGCTGCCGCACCTTGAATCGCCTCGATGCTCCTCCCCTAATTCCTTGGCGATTGTTGTGGCTGGAGGTGCTGATCCGATATTGCCGTCTCCGATTGCGACAACGGGAGCGGGTGTACGCGGCGGATCAGGTGATCCCTTGCATCACAAAACGTTGCTGACGCCACCGCCTTCAATTCCACCTAGATCGCTGATCACTCCGGATGCAGCCCAGCTGTTCCATCCGGTAAGAAAAAAAACAGTCAAAAATTGTTGCTCCACCGTGCGTGGTTTGTTGATTTTCTGTTGCATCGTTTGTTGCAAACTTGAGTCTCTGTTTTTACTCATTGATTACAGTTGCATGGGGTGTTTGTGTTCCAGTTGCAACGTGGTTTGCTTGTTGATTGCAACTATGTGTATACTCTAATTGCAAACTTGAGTCTCTGTTTTTACTCACTGATTACATTTGCATGGTGTATTTGTGTTCCAGTTGCAACGTTGTTTGCTTGTTGATTGCAACTAGGTGTATACTCTAATTGCAAACTTGAGTCTCTGTTTTTACTCATTGATTACAGTTGTAATCATTGTTTGTGCTCCAGTTGCAACGTTTGTTGCTTGTTGATTGCAACTAGGTGTATCCTCTAATTGCAAACTTGAGTCTCTGTTTTTACTCACTGATTACATTTGCATGGTGTATTTGTGTTCCAGTTGCAACGTTGTTTGCTTGTTGATTGCAACTAGGTGTATACTCTAATTGCAAACTTGAGTCTCTATTTTTACTCATTGATTACAGTTGTAATCATTGTTTGTGCTCCAGTTGCAACGTTTGTTGCTTGTTGATTGCAACTAGGTGTATCCTCTAATTGCAAACTTGAGTCTCTGTTTTTACTCACTGATTACATTTGCATGGTGTATTTGTGTTCCAGTTGCAACGTTGTTTGCTTGTTGCAACTATGTGTATCCTCTAATTGCAAAACTCATGATTGCGTGTTGTCCTGCAGGATGCAAACATACTTGATGTGTTTGTCCCCAGGGTGCAGCAAACATTTGATACAAAAGAAGAAGCCTACCTCTTTTACCTTGACTATGCAAAGTTGGCTGGTTTTAGTGTCAGGACAAAAAGGACTAGTAAAGAAACCACACACTGGGTTTGCAACCGTGAGGGGTTTCTGAAGCCAGGTCAAGAGAATGAGGAGCCTATGACAAATAAGACATCGATGAGAATTGGTTGCCCTGCTTATGTGAAGGTGAAGGAGGACAAGAAGCGCAATATTTGGTATTTTCATCATGTTCAGGAAGCACACAATCACAAACTTGAACCCTCACCAAGGATGGTGAGATATATGCATTCTCATAAGTAGAGGGAGGCAGCGTTGGATGACCTGTTTGCAATCATGTCAAAGAGTGGTGTGCCAACACAGGCAGCAATGAATGTAATGTCAGAATTATTTGGAGGCCGTCAAAACTGGCCGTTCACAGAGAAAGATGTCCATAACAAGTAGGTCATCCTTAAAAACTGACATCATATCTTTGTGCGATATATTGACAACAGCATCTTCATTTGTTTTTTCTTTTATGGTACAGGAAAGCTGAGCAAGCAAGGGAGGAGAGAGATGGTGACATGGATAAACTGTTCCAATTTTTCAGGGAGTGCAAAGAACACAATGAATACTTTTACTGGGATGTGGATTTTGAACCAAAAACAAATGTGCTTAGGAGCATTTTTTGGTGTCATGCAAGTCAGCGTGCAGAATACAAGGATTTTGGGGATGTAGTCACATTTGACACAACACACAAGACTAACAACAAGCATATGCCGTTGGCCATGTTTGTGGGTTGCAGCAATAATTTGAAAAATGTGTCCTTTGGCCAAGCACTTCTTCGGGATGAAACAATAGACACATTCAGATGGCTTTTTGAGACCTTTAAAAGTTGCATGGGTGGTCAGCAACCTTTTGTGATTCTTACAGGTATGCTTTGGCTACAAAAAAATGCTTGTCACATAATTACTGCTGTGTTGTTGCAACTGTATCTTTGAAGATGATTGCAATATTTTAAACTGCTTGATTGCAAACCTATTGGGGTTTTTTTGCTGATTTTTATTTTTGACAAACAGATGAAGATGCAGCGATGAAGCAATAAGGATTGTGTTTAACAAGACACAACACCGAAATTGCCGATGGCACATAACCAGAACATGGGATTACGAACTCGAGGAGCTGTACAAATTGCACAATGATAATAATCTAAAGGAGAAACTGCAGTCCCTGATAAACTATCCTCTGGGACCCACACAATTTGAGGTGGAGTGGAATAAACTGGTGGATGAATGTGGCATAAGAGAACACCCTGCAATTGTTGCATTGTGGCAAAAAAGGAAGAGATGGATAGCAACATATTTCAAAGGCATGTACTGTGGGCGAATGACTTCCACCCAAAGATCTGAGAGCCAAAACAGGGTTTTGAAAGATGGTTATGTTAACAATGTGACAAGCCTGCATATATTTGCAAAGAGGGTGCTTGACTCGATTCAGCACACAGACCACATGGATGCTGGGGAATCACACTACTCACAGGTATTTGCCCACACCCCTGAATTTTTTGGTCTGATTGTAAAAAAACTGTTAAACATAAATGATTCCAACTGCTGGTGTGGTGTGATTGCAACTACTGTATAATTCTACCCAAATATCTGTTAAAAAATGTAAACAAAATGATTGCAACTACTGTTGTGTTATAATTGCAACTGCTGGTGTGGTGTGGATGCAAGCACTGAATAACTCTGGGGAATTTTGTTAAACAAACAATGATTACAACTGTTGTCTGGTGTAATTGCAACTGATGGTCTGGTGTGATTGCAACTTCTATATAACTATGCCCAAAAATTGGTTAAACAAACAATGATTACAACTGCTGTCTCAT
This sequence comes from Zea mays, assembly GCF_902167145.1. Taxonomy (NCBI): domain Eukaryota; kingdom Viridiplantae; phylum Streptophyta; class Magnoliopsida; order Poales; family Poaceae; genus Zea; species Zea mays. The sequence goes on along the minus strand of NC_050105.1, from coordinate 6,521,441 downwards.
GTAATTGCAACTGCTGTCTGATGTGATTGCAACTGCTGGTATTGATGCAGACTGAAGTTGTCAGAGCCTGCAAATCAAGATTTGATGAGCAACTCAGCAGGGTGTACACCAGGGCTGTGTACAATGAATACAAGAGGGAATATATTAACAACACAGCTTTTGTGATAGAGCCTGATCCGGGAGTGGAATGCGGTTACTTGGTGAAACATGAGAAAGGCGATGGGACATTTTGCTGGGCACAACACGCATTCAAAGTGGTGGCTGACAAAGCAGCAGGCGTGTATAAATGCGAATGCATGCAGTGGGAGCATACAGGTGAGATGAATTGCAACCTCGTTACATTAACAAAATTAAACATTGATGTTCCTGCATATTTACATCCAAATTGCAACAAAAAAATGCAGGTCTGTTCTGCATGCACATAATAAAGGCATTCACCCACCTCCAAGTCCAAAACATACCTGAAAAGTACATTCTGAAGCGATATACACGTAATGCAAGATCTGTGGTTCCGTGGGACCGGCACGATGTGAGTGTTGGTGGTCAAAATGAGACAGAGCAGTCAAGGTTGTCGAAGCTGCTGCCAAAGTTAATGCGACTGGGAAGAGCGGGAAGCAAATCTGATAGAGCATACACTGAAACTATCAGGCACATCGACATGATAACTCCTGGGATTGAGCTTCTACGAACAGCGGAGATTGGTCCGATTGGTCCGGACGAAGCAACAAATACTGAGTTGCAGCAAGATGCAGAAGGACGGCGGAATATTGGTCCCATTGCACCAACACAACAAAGTTCTGACAACAATATAGAACCTGTTGTGATGCCAACTGGACCTACACCACCACCGGAATCGGGCCTGAATCCATATTCTGCAAACTGCCTCACTGATCTAAGATTGACTGAACCGCCAGTGTCGCGCACGAAGGGTAGGAAGTCTGCCAGTGGGGCTAAATGTGCTAAAAATAGTGTGGAACCTGCTAATCCATACAACACATATAGTGGTGGTCAGGGCATAAGAGAGTGCCAAACCTGCCATGTTAGGGGGCACTATAGCACAACATGCCCTCAGAACCCAAACAGAAGCAGAGCGGCCGAGAACAAGGACAAAAAGAGAAGTGCAAAAACTGTAGGTTGGACTCCAAGAAAAAGAGGTCGCCCAACAATAAAAAAAGGACTAGATGGGAATCAAGATGAGGCACAGAGTGAGGGGGATGATACACAGCAATCTGGGTGCACTATGGCGGTGCAGGAGTCAGCAGCACACGCGGTAATTGCAAGAATTAGGAGGGCGACAACTTGCCATGTTAATTACCAGGACGAAAGTGATTAATGATGACTATGAATCTGACTGAATCTCCAATGTAATATTTCAATTTTATCTTATTTTATAACTCTGTGTAAGTTAAACTCAATAATGACTGTGTGACTGTTCGAAAAACAGTGGACACACATGACCAACCAATTGCAACATCGTAGTTGCGCTGATTGCAACTGTATGTATACACTGAATAATACATGAATCTGTGTTATCTGTTTACGTCTCGACATATAATTAAAATATATCTTGTTTTATTATAATATAACAGTTGCTACTACTCATAAACAGGTTTGCAAAGTTTGCCATTATGCTGGTTACCAAAACATAGATATAAAAATGAGTGGTCATGGCCAATTGCAACTACGATTACAATTTCAGTTGCAACTGTAACATATACACTGGTTGCAACTGCCTCATATGGAAGGACTCCACCTCGCCGGTGGGTACAGAACACAAACATATACATTGGTTGCAACTGCAATGGCTGGGATTTTTCAAACAAAATTGGAAACTGCAGTTTAGAGTACGATAACAACTAGATGAATAGACCAGTTGCAAATGGAAACAGTGCGCTGGTTGCAACCTAAACAACATTACTGGATTGTTTCTGGAGATAACATAACACAACTGATTGTTTCTGACTACTGCATAACACAACAGATTGTTTTTGCATGAATCTAATTGTTCGACTGACTACTATCCCATTCAATTGGCAACGGACGACCACCAATTCTAAACTTATCAAGCGAACCAGGAATTTCAGCTTGGTTCAAAGGGTGGAAGATCTCGTAATGCAACAGCTCACATCTGTATATCGGGCCCTTGAACTGCAATGGCATAAAAACATCATAATGGTCAGTGACTATATTATGATGCAAACATAGAAAACACACAAAAAAGCACCAAAACAGATAGAAAATCAGTTGACAGCATGGCTAACCGGATTGATTTCCTTGGTCATTTTGTCCCCATCATAATATTCCATGTACTTCCATACAAAAAAAAGACAATCGCTTGGACCTGCTTGCTTTGGCACATCAATAAAAGGCCGCCTCCACTTGCTAACTCTGGGTAACTTGAGGTTGGAAACTTTCTGGAAGGCTGCATCGATGATTGGGATTTTGGCAAAGACAGCCTTGTGCCGTTCTTCCTGATTAGAACAATTCAGGAAGTAGTCGTTCGAGTCCAGCACATCAATACGCTTATGGATAAAATTGAAGCAATATACAAAATAGTGAGCACCATCTTTGATAGGGACAAAAACCTGGTGCAAGAAAGGAGTAGAAAACTAATTACTAAAAATGGAAAACATATATGAAAAAAGAAGTTGCAAGAAAAAAGTATAGACAGTTGCAAAGTATGTGTCCTGGTGATTGCAACTGTAAATGATGGAAAGTAAAAAATTGTATGTATGAAAAAAGTGGGTTGGGGAAAAGATCTGCTAACCAATTTTGCTCTTGACAAATCATAGTTTTCGCACTCAGACATCAGATTATTCCATACATATATGAATTCTTCCGTCTCAGATTTATCAGCGTTGAGTACTGCTTCACACGTTGATACATTGAACTGTATGTGTTTTCCAGTTTGGAGAATAAATAAAAAAGAGAAATGATAAATGATTAAATTAGTTTAAACACATAAATGCAAGACAGTATACAAAAAATACATGGTTTTGGAGAAGAAACTTACATAAAAACGAGTGGTCAGAAACACTCTGTATCCACAAGAATCAACCTTGTGCACAATATCATCATGTCGCATGCAGTGCACGAAAAAGTCTATGATTCCTGACTCGCCAAGGGTGTCATTAGAAAAAGATGTTAAAATTTCCTCGCCAGTTAGTCCAACAAGAAGGCCAAACTCCAACAAAATTCTCCTGCATCAACAAAAAAAAAGAAAAAAACATATGGATTAGTGAGAAGAACAGTAGAATGTGCAACTGCTGGTGTGCTGTGATTGCAACTGTTGGTCTAGTGTGATTTCGAAGTACTGAATAACTCTGGGAAATTCTGTTACACAAATATGATTGCAAACTACTGGTGTAGTATAATTGCAACTAGTGTGTTGTAATTGCATGTACTATATAACTCTGTGAAATTCTTTTTAAATAAAAATGACTGCAACTTCTGTTATGGTGTGATTGCAACCACGCATTAGGTGCGATTGCTACTGCTATATAAGTAACTAACTGTTCAAGAAAAATAATTGCTACTTGGTTAGAATTGCAAAATAAAATGTAAATAGCAATTGCAACTTGGGAAAACAAAAAAAAACCTTTTCAGCTCAGGATCAGATGCGATCTTCCGCCTAAGTGCAACAGCCTTGGCCAGGGGTATCTCAGGTCGATTACGAGGGATCTTGAACGGGGATATGTACTCCCTAGGCTTCTTCAGCACTCTATCACCTAGGCGCTTGAATATCATCCTTTGAAACTCACTGAAATCAGCCTGGCCTACTGAGACTTTGTCTTGAGAAAGTCGGATTGGTTGGGTCAAATTGTTGATATCATCATCAGACTCCGCCGGGAACTGTATATCATCAAATGATGAGCTGGGTCCTGCCTGGCCATCAATGCTCTTCTCCAAACTATCAATCTCAGCTTTGGCCTCCTGACGAAGCATGTTCAACCTGTCCTCGTACTGTTGGCGCTGCTCAGCATATTCTTTTGACATTTGTAACTGGAACATCTTCTTTAACTTGGCAGCGGGCACCGGCTTTTTCAAAGCTTTGATGTTGTCCTTTAACTGTTTCTGGATTGCAACCTGTATCCTTTTCTCCTCCGCATCAACCTTCTTCTCGGCATCAGCCTTCTTCTTCACAACTTCTTCAGCTGCAGCCATTCTCTTAATCTCAGCTTCTTCAGCCTCAGCCTTTCTCTTAATCTCAGCTTCTTCGGCCTCAGCCTTTCTCTTAATCTCAGCTTTTTCAGCCTCAGCCTTTCTCTTATCCTCAGCTTCTTCTTCCTTCTTCTTCTCAGCTTCTTCAGCTGCAGCCTTTCTCTTCATCTCAGCTACTTTGGCCTCAGCCTTTCTCTTATTCTCAGCTTCTACTTCCTTCTTCTTCTCAGCTTCTTCAGCAGCAGCCTTTCTCTTGATCTCAGCTACTTCGGCCTCAGCCTTTCTCTTATTCTCAGCTTCTTCTGCCTTCTTCTTATCAGCTTGTTCGGCTTCAGCCTTTCTCTTCTCAGCCTCCTCAGCTTCAGCATTCTTCATCTCAATCTCAGCCTTTTTCTTCTCAGCCTCTGCCTTCTGTGTGTTGGCAACTTGAATGGACCTATCGCTCCTCCTTGAGTAAGTTATATGATCCTGGTGCAGTTGAGTAGAATAGCCAAATTAACATATTTGTATTATGAAAGTGAATCATTTATATTATAAAAAAAGACACGAATTGCATGAACATACCTGGGCAGTAGGATGCTGCATCCCAGTGTCCCTGCTCAGAGGCTCCTCTTCTGTCTCAGGTGGTCCCTGTTCAAATTATATGATTAATTGCAAGTTGATATAGGCTATGATTACTACAATAGGTGGGGCCCGATTGCAACTATGGACTGCTTTCACATGGGTATCAGATGATCTTACCACAGGCGGTTGATCATTGCCAGGGGGGTTTGAGGAAGCCTTCCTCTTGCGAACAGCAATTCGTGGTGCACGAGTCGGCTGGCTATTGGGAGGGGACTGTAATTGTAGAAAAAGGGGAAAAATCATAATATTAATCAGAAAAAAAGGAGTTGATGGTAATAAAAAAACACGATAAACTAACCTCGCCATCAATGCTTGCAAAGTGCTCTGGGGAATAGATCATTTCCAATATATCATCAATACTTCGGGTTGACCCACGTAAATCAGGAGGTGCTGCCAGGGGAAAGAATAAAAAATATAAATGAAAAAAAGGAATAATCAAGATGAGAGAAAACATTTTTTAAGCATGGAAGACATAGGTAGGCTTACTTCTATTCAAATTTCCCTCTTCCAGATCAATGTCATCACCACACGATGGGGTTCTCGTAAAATCTAAGCTGTCATCAAGATCTCCACCACTGCAATCCAACTGTATTTCTTCACTATCACCTCCTCCAGGTTGGTCTTCCGGTACATTTGAAGTAGTTCCTAATCCTCCATACAAATTTAAAAAAATGATTGAAAGCACAAAGTGATGTATATGGGTAAAATTGCAACTTGTATGGTGGGTGGTTGCAACAATAATATTATACTGTATGCAATAAAAAATACCTGCTCCAGCTCTAGGGTCAATTGCAACGGGACTCCGTATAATTTCTTCACCATCACCTCCTCTAGATTGGTCCTCCGGTGCAATTGAACTAGTTCCTGCTCCTGCAAACAAATTTAAAAAATGATTGTAAACACATATTGATGTGTCTGGGCAAATTGCAACTTGTATGGTGGGTGCTTGCAAACAATAATATTATCCTATATGCAACAAAAAATACCTGCTCCTGCTCTAGGGTCGTTCTTCACCTTCCTCCTGCGCTCTTTGGCAGCTCGCTTCTCAACGATAGCGTCAGCGATAAGCTTCTGAATGCCAGTGTAGCACTCGTGGTGAGCTTTTGCCATAAGGTCGCGGGATATTGTTGAATACTTCACAGCCTTCTGTGCGTACGACTGGGCTTCACTAGTGCTTTCATCAAACGCCTTCAAGATGTTCAGCGCATCTGACTTCCTACTCCTTCCAACTAAATCAGTAATACTCTGACCAAAAGAAGATCTAAAGCTAGGGTACTGGTAAAAGACTGGGGGTTGGATATTGAAGGAAGCATGACCAACGGGATCATGGGATGTGCCAAGCACATCAGCAGATGTCCTAGTAGGTGCTGCTGTTGCTACTGGGACAGATGCTGCTGCTACTGGGTTAGGTGCTGCTGTTGGATTAGGGACTGCTACTGGGGCAGGTGCTGGTACTGGAGCATGTAATATTGCTAGAGCACCAATGGGGACGCCGTAGCACGTGTCAGTGATACTTCTCAACTGAAAGTAAAAAAACAATGATAAAATGATAAATGAATAACAAATTGCAACTATTGTGGAGTATCATTTGCAACTTACCCTGAGGTGTCCAAACTCAGTGGTCCCAGTAGGAACATCTCCCCTGAGATCCATATTTGCTATAGCATCAATCATCTTGGAGTCCAAGAAAGCACATCGAGGGATTGAAAAAGGACTTGTGTCTAATCCATGTTGCAGGTTGTCGACATAAAGCATCTGCATGTTTTTAACATTAGGTAAAAGACACATGGGTATTTTAGGTTGAATTCATATAATGAAAAAAAGTAAACCAAATTGGCACAGGTGCAATAAGCCAGTTGAAATAGCCTCATACTAAAATTATTGCTACTTTATGAACAACATAAATTACAAAATACATGTGAATGTGTGAACTAAGTTATCATAAAAAAATGCCCTCAAATTGCAACTTGTAACATATGACAGTTGTGACAGTAAACATAAAAAATTACTACTTGTGAAATTGGAAGAGTAAGTTGCAAGGGCAAAAATTGAATGTGTGTGTTGAGCTTACAGCTACAAAGATTCCGCATCCACTGATTGGTGCGTTAATGCCTTTATCAGCAAAATCCTTTCTATAAAGCCGAGCAGCTATGCTCAGCCTGTCTACTACAGCTTTGCACCAGTTCTTGTTGCCAATATTCTGGATGTCCTGAGTGTACTTCACATCATCAATTCTGATCCGAGTGTCAGTATTGGAGAATAGAAGACACTGAAATGCTGCCATGAAAAAGGCTCTCAGGCCCAGCTCACCATTGAGAGTCCTCTTCTGCAATCTATCAGTGATAACAGATATATTGATGCCAGATATGCGTCTATAAGATTTCCCACAAATTTGCACCCCCAGCTCGTCCCGCAGGGCACGAGCATCTGCATCGGACATGGTGGGCGGATCACTGCCAACGTTTGGTAACTCCAAAACACACCAAACACTGTGTTCGGTGATTTGAATCTCTTTCCCACCACCAATCTCTAATTTCATTGTTTCTGGGTTGAGCTTCCGCATCAGCCAGCTAAGCAACTTTCTCGACAATAAATGTGGCTTGAACCTAAGCAGGCCGCCAAACCCCTTAGCAACCACTTCACTTTTCAATTCATCAGATAGAGAATTCACAAGCTTTATAAACTTTCCAGGTGAGCATCGAATAGCTCGTGTCTTAGTTATACCCTTATTTTCATCTCCACCAACAATACCAACATTGTCATCACCAGACCCATCGCCACCAGGAACAAACTCTGTGTCTTTTTCATCATCACTTTCGGCATCTTGTATAGGAGGGACTTTCAACCTTAATCTCTTCTTCCTTTCCTTTAATTCATTTTTATCTAATTGCTTTCTTTTGTTTTCAACACGGGGAGAACGACGGACAGCATGAGCGCCTTGGTGGCCTGATACATTCTGATCTTTATCCATTATAAAAACACTGAAAAAATGAGAATGCAAAAAACATGAGGGCACAAACACATGGTACAGATCTCATAAACCAAAAATTGCTAATCAACAAACTAATACACACTAATGCTGCACAATTACATTAGTCCTGGGACATAATTGCAACATGCTACATAAGCCAGTTGCAACAAGACTGCTAAAAAAATTACTACTGGGACAGTTGCAACAGTGAATTTAAACAAATAACTAGTTGTATACGAGCACAGTTATAAAAGACAGTAATGATGTATGTGGTCTGAAAGTAAAAATTATACAGTTGCAACTTATGTCATGGACCAGTTGCAACAAAATGTACACTGCAGTTACAATAAAAGTGGAAACATCTGAGATTATAACCTAGAACACAAACTGCTTGTTCAAAAATGAAATGTATCCGCATTAACCTAGATTATAACCTAGAATACAACAATTAATAATTCCAATCAACGAATAATAATAGTTGCAACAGTTGGGGAAAAAATGGGGTTTACCTGTCTATTACCGAAAATAACAAAACAAATCCAAAAAATGGGGACAGAGAAATGGGAGAGAGATCGAATGCGCTTACACGGCGGTCGCGGGCGCAAACTACTCCGGCGCGGGACGTTCGCGGTCTCTGACGGGAGCGGAGGATCCGTTCGCGGAGAAGTGTGGAGGGGGCCGGAGCTGGGAACGAGCGGGAGCGTGCGGGAGCGTGCGGGATGGAGGAAGACGTGAACTGGAGCGAGCGCACAACGGCTACGGCGAGGGCTAGGTCGCCGGGGAAGAGAATGGATTGAGACGTACGCGGAGGGCAAGGAAAGTGGAAAAGGCGCAGTCGGGCGCGGGTAAGTGAAAAGGCAGCGTCGGTTCGGCTTCGGGGATAGGTTGGGTCGGACCATGTGCACATGGGCGCGTAGGTTGCGCCTGGGTGCATTCTCTATATTGAATGCACCCAGGTGTAATATATAAAAACAGTATATATATATATATATATATATATATATATATATATATATATATATATATATATATATATATATATATATATATATATATATATATATATATGGACGAGGTAATGGAAGCCCTGAGCTTTCATTAATACCAGGAAGCCCCAGCCAGGTATAGCCACGTCTCGTACTAGCGTGCGTCCCATCGGACACGAATTCTTACTCGGACAGATGTTAGCGTAAAACGTGAATCAAAACAGAGTAAATGATTATGAATTTTTGCGTAAATCATAGATCTGTTTCGAAACGGCGAATGCGGCCCGAAAATTACGGCGTAAAAATCGCGCGCGTCACATCATGATCGGGTTCTGACTCAGACAGATTTTAGCGTAAAACATGAACCAAAACAACGTAAATGATTACGAATTTTAGCGTAAATCGTAGATCTGTTTCGACCGGTGAATGCGGCCCGAAAATTACGTCATAAAAATCTCGCGCGTCCCATCGTGATCGGGTTCTGACTCAGACATATTTTAGCGTAAAACATGAACTAAAACAGCGTAAATGATTACGAAATTTAGCGTAAATCGTAGATCTGTTTCGAAACGGTGAATGCGGCCCGAAAATTACGGCGTAAAAATCTCGCGCGTCCCATCGTGATCGGGTTCTGACTCAGACAAATTTTAGCGTAAAACATGAAACAAAACAGCGTAAATGATTACGAATTTTAGCGTAAATCATATATCTATTTCGTAACGACGAATGGGGCCCGGAAATTACGGCGTGAAAATCTCGCGCGTCCGATCGTACACGGGTTCTGACTCAGGTAGATTTCAGCGTAAAACGTGAACCAAAATAGCATAAATCATCGATCTGTTTCGTAACGACGAATGAGGCCTAAATTACTGCGTGAAAATCGCACGCGTACATCATGCACAAGTTCTGGCTCGGGCAAATTTAAACGTAAAACATGAACCAAAACAACATAGCGTAAATGGGTATGAATTTTAGTGTAAATCGTCGATCTATTTCATAATGGCAAATGTGGCCCCACATGAGGTTATCGCATATCAATAGATGTCTTAAATTGGTGAAAAAGGCAACACATGATTTGAGGTAATTATAGCATAAAATGCAAGCTAACCATCTACAGAACAAATGTTTCAGATTTTACAATAAGATACAAGAGATAATTATTCTTGTACTCAACTATGAGAATGACATCTTGTTTTGGCAAGGCTTTCATAAAAGAGTATGTAGTCATCATTAGTGTTACCACTGAACTTCTACGGTGAACTCCTATGTTCAGTGCTCCGAATTAATGCAATAAAAATAGAATTAATAAGGCGTCTTTGAGGTGGTATATGTATGAGTACATGATGAACTGCACAGTCCAAATACTCAGCTGACTTCAAGAAGAGATTGACATTGCCTTCCCTACTCCCTGCATGCAACCACGAGTTTTATGTTGTCATCAGTCGTCACAGTACACCAGTTGTAAAATATTTAGATCCATGCCACTACTGCTAATAAATGCATATGACAATCTAGAGCCGGTATTTTATACCTCAATTATTAGCTCTACACTTGTACAACAAGCTTATCCATCTAAATGCTAGAGTCTATGACCACTTATTACTGCAAACTTAAGCGACTGGCCACTAGGAAAGCTCTTGCGCCCATCTTGTAAGAAGTTTTCTCACCATGGCAGTCACATCACCAGTCACTTGATCGTATAACTGCACCCAATATATCATAGAGGCACTGTGTTAATTTGAGGATGAAAATCATCTCTAGGAAAGAACTATGTACACGCAAATGAATACAAGGAAGTATACCTGCTTTCCATCAGGAAAGCATCGCCAGAAGTATGGCCTTGGTCTCCCTACTGCAGTCTTTATTAAATCAGTGTGGTATAGTAAAACTGAATCTAGGTACTGCACTAAACTAGCATAAGGTATGGAGGATACAAATACTAATGTTAATCTGTCCTTTATAATGTCAGGAAAAACAACAGTTCATTCTAGTAAACATGTAAGTTCACACTACGTACTAGCATGTGTTTTCTTCCATATTTATATTGTACATGCTACAGTAGCATTACTGCCACATGCATAATCTCGTAGTGCCTTTTGGATCTCATATAAAAATTAAGTTGGACCTGATACGGAGAAATGTTGTGTTTTGGTCAGTAATTTCTAAACTGTACTGTGTAGTCTTAATAAATAAAAAAGAGTGGACACGTGTGTGGCGAGACGTATACTACATACGAAAGCCAGCCGAATTGTTTGATGAAAAATACCATCTCCCATGATACGTAAATGCAATAAATCACCATTCTAATCGTTTGAAGGAAACATACAGGTTCTTTCTGTGGACACCATCGACAAGTTTCTGAAACGGGATGCAAGAAGAGCGCGGCAGGTCCTCAACTTGATAAGTGCTGGACTGACGGCGAGACGGCCGGCGACCGGATGCGCACCCGTAGGCGGTCGTACCCGCGACTGGTGGCAGAGCGTCCATGGCTGGCGGCCGAGCCCGCGGCTGGGGCCGGGCCCCGCGACGACGACCACACCTGAGCCCCCAGGCGACTATGGCTGCTGCTGTTCCAAAATTGTGGGCGCACAAAGATTTGAGGTCGGGTCCTTTCACGGCAGCATCACAAATGGTTTCCGAAAGGTAGCAAGAAATGGTCCAGATGAGAAACTAGTAAGCAGGATCGGGATCAGGTCACCTGAAGCTGGAGGGTGTGAAGGAGGAAGTTGCGGACGATCTCGGTCTCGCTGCGCATGAGGAAGGTGAGCGCGGAGGGCACGAAGTCCCTGATGAAGACCTGGTCGTAGTTGAGCATCTTCGTGCACTCGTGTCCTCCGCCGCCACCGTCCCACGGACTCGCCGCAGTAGCTGGGTGGATCTGGATCTGGGCAGAGCGGTGGTTTGAGGTGCTTCAGATCGGGGAATGGGCTCGGCAGCCGCCGCCGCTGAAACCCTAGTCCTCTCGGGCAAAGCAGTCGTCGCAGTCAGTTTTATATAATAGTACAAGAGGCGGTTTCAGACAGTATGACAAAATAAGCGGAAACTTGTATACAACAAAGCATAAAAGTCTATTGACGTTATATTAAATGGATCAGACGGTGCATCTGAAACATCTTGTGGGCTGGTCGGATGAGGGTCAGGGCTTTCTCTAGTTAGAGAGAGCCCATGGCTCCTAATACCTAAACTATATATATATATATATATATATATATATATATATATATATACTAGGTGAATGCCTGTGCGTTGCAACGGTTACATATAATACCACAATAAACTATATATAAAATATGTGTTATACTGTTACGAGAAAATGTTTCATAATCCGAAAATGAACTGATTCATGTAAAAAATTTATATGATTTTTTTCTAAAATCCTGCTTTCCAAAGGAGCCTTAGAGAGTGCAAGTTGACATGCTAATATTCCGATATTTAAAAATGGCACAATTCCATCTCATCAATCAATATATACACGCAGAGAACCTGACATACCACACCAAAGTTCCTCTTCTATGTGATAATGAGAGTGCAATCCGCATGGCGGATAATCCCGTTGAGCATAGCCGCACTAAACACATAGTCATTCGGTATCATTTCTTAAGGGATCACCAACAAAAGGGAGATATCGAGATTGCATATATTAACACTAAGGAACAATTAGCCGATATCTTTACCAAGCCACTAGATGAACAAACTTTTAACAAACTTAGGCATGAGCTAAATATTCTTGATTCTAGGAACTTCTTCTGATGTTTTGCACACATAGTTCATAAATATACCTTTGATCATATCTCTTTCATGTGCTATGACTAATGTGTTCTCAAGTATATTTCAAACCAAGTCATAGGTGTATTGAAAGGGAATTGGAGTCTTCGGCGAAGACAAAGGCTTCCACTCCACTCCATAACTCATCCTTCGCCGTCGCTCCAAGCAACTCTCCAACTTTGGTATAATCTTCACTCATATTATGTTCGCCAAAGGAGGAGAAAGTAGTACAGAGGGATTATATTTCACTCAAGTATCTGTTTTTGGCGATTCATGCCAAAGGGGGAGAAAGTATTAGCCCAAAGCAAAAGGACCGCACCACCACCCATTTTCAAAAGGTTTTAAAATGATGAATTTTTCAATTGATATCTTATTATATTCAAAAGGGGGAGAAAGTAGCATTTTCAAAATTGGTATCTTAAAACCCTCTTGAACATTAAGAGGAGGATTTTATTGAAGGGGAGTTTTGTTAAGTCAAAGGAAAAGCATTTGAAACAGGGGGAGAAAATTTCAAATCTTGAAAATGCTTCTCAAAATCTTACCCATTTACCTTTGACTATTTGCAAAAGGATTTTGAAAAGAATTTACAAAAGAATTTGCAAAAACAAAACATATGGTGCAAGCGTGGTCCAAAATGATGAAAATAAAGAAACAATCCATGCATAACTTATGAAAATATTTATTGGTTCAATTCTAAGTAACCTTTGCACTTACATTATGCAAACTAGTTCAATTATGCACTTCTATACTTGCTTTGGTTTGTGTTGGCATCAATCACCAAAAAGGGGGAGATTGAAAGGGAATTAGGCTTACACCTATTTCCTAATTGATTTTGGTGGTTGAATTGTCCAACACAAATAATTGGACTAACTAGTTTGCTCTAGTCTATAAGTTTTACATGTGCCAAAGGTTCACAATAAGCCAATAAAAAGACCAAGAAAGGGTTCAAACAAATAGAGCAAAAGACATCCCAAAAGGCACCCTGGTCTGGCGCACCGGACTGTCCGGTGCACCAGGGCACTCGAAGCTGAACTCGCTACCTTCGGGAAAATCAGAGGGCCCTCCGCTATAATTCACCGGACTGTCTGGTGTGCCAGCGGAGCAACGACTACTTCGCACGCAACGGTCGACTGCAACACATTTAATGCGCGCCTGCACGCGCAGAGGTCAGAGCACGCGCAGTTGGCACACCAGACAGTCTACAGGACCTGTCCAGTGCACCACCGGACAGCCCAAAGGCCCCACAAGTCAGAGCTCCAACGGTCGAACCCCAACGGTCTGCTGACGTGGCTGGCGCACCGGACAGTGTCCGGTGGCGCACCGTACTGTCCGGTGCGCCATGCGACAGCAGCCTTCCAACGACCATTTTTGGTGGTTGGGGCTATAAATACCCCAACCACCCCACATTCAATGGCATCCAAGTTTTCCACCTTAAACACATTACAAGAGCTATAGCATTCAATTATAGACACTCCAATGAGATCAAATCCTCTCCCAAGTCCGGAATCACTCCAAATCAAATAGTGACTAGAGAGAGTGACATTTGTGTTCATTTGAGCTCTTGCGCTTGGATCGCTTCTTTTCTTTCTCATTCTTCTTGTGATCATACTCAATTGTAACCAAGGCAAGAGACACCAATTGTGTGGTGGTCCTTGCGGGAACTTTGTGTTCCGTTTGATTGAGAAGAGAAGCTCACTCGGTCTAGGTGACCGTTTGAGAGAGGGAAAGGGTTGAAAGAGACCCGGTCTTTGTGACCACCTCAACGGGGAGTAGGTTTGCAAGAACCGAACCTCGGTAAAACAAATCATCGTGTATCGCTCTTTATTTGCTCACGATTTGTTTTGCTCCCTCTCTCTCAGACTCGTTTATATTTCTAACGCTAACCCGGCTTGTAGTTGTGCTTAAGGTTATAAATTTCAAATTCGCCGTATTCACCCCCCTCTAGGCGACTTTCAGCATGCACACACACAACTGACGCTAGAGCGCAAAGCTCTCATGACCCCACATGCACGCTCGTTGTTACCCAGTTTACTACTCCATCGACCTATATAAGCCTAGATTACATTAGACAACATCTCACACCAACAAACAAAATAAGCCTACCATAAAAAGAGAATCTTTCAAAGACGGCGTCCAAGAAGATGGTCCTCGCCGTGGCGGCACTGCTGCTAGTCACGCTCGCACTACAGGTCACCCCTCCTATGATCGCCATGGACTGTAAGGCTGGCTGTGCCGAGATCAAGAACTCCCCACTCGGCATAAGCATCGAGGAGTGTCTGAAGAGGTGCAAGGGGATCGCCACCGAGCAGGGACCCAGGGACCCTTACAAGGATAACAAACTTGACATCCCATAAACACTTATGACTTGCTGATATATTTGTGCCTATCCAATCATTTGTGATAGATCAATGCATCTTTGTGTTAAAAATAGATAGATCAATACATCTGTATATATGCTCACTCCGTTCTTTTTTATTTGTCGTCGTTTAGTTCAAAAATGAACTAGCGGACGACAAATATTAGAGAACGGAGGTAGTACTATGCAAGCCTACCCATGAAATCTGGATCCCCTATTGGCGTCTAACAGTTTATTTTGTATTCCACGATATAAGAAATACAAAGGCATGCACACGAGTGGGTAAATGATTTTTACTAAGAGCTAGTTTGGTAACTTCATTTTTCCAAGGGATTCTCATTTTCCCAAGGGAAAATGAACCAATTTCTCTTGGGAAAATAGGAATCCCTTAGAAAAATGGGGTTATCAAACTAGCCCTAATAGTTAAAACTGATCTTTAGGCCTAGTTCAAAAAAACATCACTATAACATTGATTATAAAGACATGGTGTTTATAGCGTCGGGTAGCTTAGCATCCCTAGAAAAGCGTTTATAAGACTGTCTCCAGTAGAGTGCGGAAAATAGAGATGTGGAACTGTAGATGACACTGTTTACAGAGAGAAGTTTGAAATAGAGGATGAGCTTTTTATATGTACATGGATTCTAAAAGTTTGTTTGGGCAATGTTTTTTAAACATGGACATTCGCCCAGAGACCTTCTCTCCAACGGGTTTTATAAGCCAACCACCTCTACAAACTAAATTCTAGTGGTAGTTGTGTATTGCAACTGTCCTTGAAACTAGTTTCCAACACGTCTCTAATGATGTATCCACTTATAAAAATATATTTCCAGGGGTTGTTGGCTTAATCAAACCACCCTTGAAAACAAATTAAAGTGTGATCTTGTGTTGAACAACCCTTAGAAGTCGTTTTATACTTTCGAATTTTATTATCATGTTTGAAATCACGTTTTTCAAAGTTTAGAACCTACTAAAAATAATTCAAATTATCTTCATACATACTAGTGAACTAGTTTATTAACACACACATGATTTATGAAGTATTCATAAAATACTTTAATTTTACATCGCAAAATGCTATTAACATTGTGATTCATCACAACTAAAGGAAAGGGGTGTTTGGTTGCGTTATGAAGAGCCTCCTAATTGTTGTCCGTGACATACTAAAGTCGTAATCATAGAAGTAGCCACTCCTGCTGACAACCTCCTACAACATGAATGTGTAGAAACCATTTTGAACTACAGTGAAGAGCAAAAATGTATGTTGCATGAAATAGAAGGGACATCATTGGATTCAAATTAATGAACATATGCATGTGATAAACATATCAACTTACTTATTTAGTGTTATTGTAGACCACCTATTGGTTCTAACTCATTTACATATAAAGTATGTGCAAAGCATGCTTCTATAAGGTTGCCTCACGCGCTGCAGGATATTGACATGCAAACAATAATATAGTGAAGTGCATTGATCAATGTAATAAATATGTTCACTATTTGGTTCAAAATGGCAATCATTTATGTAGGTCAAAGTCCATCTTCTTTGGTTTCCCTAGTGTACGCACTCTAGCTTTTCTTACCTATGTGTAGGTGTTGTTTAAAGGACACGACAGATGAAGAATTAATCCTGCTATAATAAAATATGGATCAACAATTTGCAACTAATAAACTAGATTACTTACATCTATAAAGTTGTGATGGACTTTTTGTATATCTTTTGATATTTTCTTAGTGAGTCAAAAAAACAAAATTTTGCCAAATTTCACATTGATGCTTGTTAAGATGAAGTGATCGGTGCACCAGTACAAAAGTTATAATGATAGCAACATAAACCAAATTGTATGAAAAATGGTAATTGTGTCATTGTGCCAATATAAACCAAATTACATGAGAACAAGAGAGGTTGATCATACACAAAATAGTACAAGGCACACACACACACACACACACACACACACACATATATATATATATATATATATATATATATATATATTAGAAATTCCTTCTAACCTTGCATCTTCATGTGTCAACTTCCTTATTTGTTCTCTCGCCTTAGCCAAGGCACCCTTGAATAAAGATGGTCATTCATACATGCTCTATGTCTAGTGTGTTATACATTGTTGATGATATAAGGATAAAGGAACAAGTACCTCACTACTAACTTGTACACACCCATCCACTCTTTCCTACATGAAGTGTGGTTAAAATGGTAGAACATGCACATATAACCAATATTGAGAAGAGTTGAAGGGTCCATTGTTGCATGCACCACAAGGATTCCTAACTCACATCGAGTCTCTTCCCATAGAATAAGAATTGGTTTGAAGCTTCAACACCGGTGCTAAATATGTGGTTAGTTGGGTAACACATGACAATGACTCTAGGCCCAATTCGGATGCACATAAGCATCACTTTTGAAACATTTTCATGTGTACCAATCTTTTGAATTCTAGGTAAAAATTAGGTAGGAATTCCTTGCCATTAAAAGGTCCAAGGGAGGATGAAAGGGAAATAGGGTTCAACCTTTTCCTACAAATAATTTTGGTGGTTGAATGTCCAACACAAATATTGGACTAACTAGTTTGCTCTAGATTATATATTCTACAGGTGCATAAAGGTTCAAAACAAACAAATAAAAGATCAAGTTAGGGTTCAAAAAGAAAGGAGCAAAAGAAACCGAAGTGTGCCCTGGTCTGGCGCACCGGACTGTCCGGTGCACCAGGCCGTACAACTCTAAACTCTTCAGCTTCGGGTTTTCTCATACGCCGTTCCGCTATAATTCATTGGACTGTCCGATGTTCCACCGGACTGTCCGGTGCACCAGCGGAGCAACGGCTAGCCAGCACAATGGTCGGCTGCAACGGTCGCCTGCAATGCTATAGTGCGCGAACAGTTCGCGCAGAAGTCAGAGCAGCCGCCAGAGGCGCACCGGACAGTGCACAGTACCTGTTCGGTGCGGCACCGGACTGTCCGGTGCCATAAGAAGACAAAGCTCCAATGGTCAAACCCTAACGGTTGGGTGACGTGACTGGTGCACCGGACTGTCCGATGCGCCCATCGACAGCAGCCTGCCCCAACGGTTGAATTGGTGGTTGAGGGCTATAAATACCCCTCAACCACCTCCACTCCAACTATCCAAAGCATTCACAACAGTGCATTAAATACAAGAGCAATTGTCACACCCGGTTTTAGAAGGCAAACCGAATGCGAACCATGTACGTGCCAGGATCAGTTATTCACGTACACAGCAGTTACATAACATGGACATCATCACACAGTGCTCAAAATAGTATTAATAAGGGAAATAGTCGATTACATCATACGTCTCAGACGTCCATATAGTCCTTACAATAAATCAAAGTGCGGAAAAGAAACGTAGATAACCGCGGCCTTCACAGGCAGCCGACTGGGGGTTGCCGCTAACCCACACCTAGAACTCGTCGTAATCTTGGAACTCCTGGAAGTCTCCTTCCACAGCTTCATCTTCGCCTGAGCAGTGGTTGCAATGCTGACAACCTGGGGATGGGGGGGTTTGGTGTGTAGAGCAAGGGTGAGTACACATCAACATACTCAGCAAGTATCCTGTTTGGCTGTAGTGGACTAGCTGTATGTGGGGATAAGTCAAGCAGTTGCTTTTAGTTGGTCAGATTATTACTTACTAGTAGAAAGCCAGGTTTTAGCATTAACCCAAGTTATTAACCCAAACATACTCCTTTCCAAACGGAAAGAGTACCACTTACCAGCATCATAGTCATAACCAGAATCATCAATCTCATAACCACCTGTACCAAAGTATCTCTGATCAAGTACCACTAATCACTGGAGCTCCCTTGGCCGCTCATAACCGCGAGCACGGCTGATATACCAGTTTTCAAACGCTCTGCAGAGGTTGTGCACTTTACCCACAAGCCGTGATTCCCATTCTGCCCGGAGATCATGACTCTCCATTGATCACTACCGAGGTGACCCAGCAGGGCATCACTACGTAGCCTTTACAAAGATTCCCTGGGGCTGTAGCCACCCGTTAGGTTTCTTAAATGCACCGCACTCCTCCCCAAGGGGCGAACCCAAACTTGGCAGAGCGAGCCGCATACACCGAGCCCCATTGACGGCACGACGGCTAAGTGAACTACACCCCGGATCCTCTAATTATTCAGCTAAGGGCACCCCATTCCACCCTCATGGTTGCACTGTTTTCCCGGGCGGTCATCCATAGAACAGGTCCTTACGGAGAGGCACTCGAGAAACCGCTCGAGCCCCCTTGATGACCACAAGTACAACATCATAATAAGAGAAGGGAAAAACATCGTATCATAGATAATCTCATCATGTTCATTGATTAGAGTTTGAGCAATAGCATAAAGCTAAACAGTAATAATCCAACCCAGATAGGTAAACAAGGACATGGATAACAAAAGCTAGTCAATCCTTAGGCATAAATGTGTAAAGCGGGGGGTGAATTAAATAATGAATAGGACATAGATAGGTCAAGGGACACTTGCCTCCACCAACCGACTGCTGCTCAGGGGCTTCTCCTGCGGGTTCCTCGGGCTCTTCAACTGGATCGTTCTCTATACGAGCGCAAACATACATACATCCACATATTTAATACCAAAGAACAGTACACCATACAATAGAATGCAATAAGTAAACAGACGTTCTACGCAGGCTCGCGAGTACGGTTAAGAGAGAAAGAGAAAAAGACAGTCGAGAAACGATCACGTTACATGATTATAAATTAACCACTCGCTTAATAGAAGGAAATTTAATGTAGACACTATGTTTAGCGTAAAGTAAAGTCATGTTTCATGTCTAATTATTATAAGCAGGTGGAGATAAATAATAGGATGGTCGCGCGGCGAGACGCGCGACAAAGCTCTCTAAAACAAACTAAGAAGTTAACGACTCGTCGCGCGACCGGGCACGCAACGAGACACTTCGCCTTAGTTACGAGGAGACGTTAAGCGTCGCGCGACGAAGCGCACGACGACATACGTCGACTAAATTGAGTCCAAAGTGGAACGTCGCGCGAATACACACGCGGCGTTACACCTTAAACAACCTAAAACAAAAATGGATCGTCGCGCGACGAAGCGCACGACGCAACACAAGATAGAATCTGAATTTAGACAAATCCGTCGCGCGGCGAAGCGCGCGACGCAACACGCTAATTAACAAATAATCACCGCGAGCGCGGGCGAGCGAAGATACGGTCGGGCGAGGCCGGGACGGGGAACGGGCGGCCGAGCCGAGGCCGGGCGGCCACAGGGGCGGCCGAGCCGGGCGGGCATGGGGGCGGCCGAGCCGGGTGGCGGGATCGCCACCGCGCGCGGGGGGAGGGGCGGGGAGCGCCGCCGGGCGGGCAGGGGCAAGCGGGCGCCGCCGCGGGCGAGCAGGGGCGGGCGAGATCGCCGCCACGGGGAGGGGCAGGGGGCGGGCGCCGCCGCGCCGGGGAGGGGGCGGGGAGCGCCGCGCGGGCGGGCAGGGGGCGGGAGCCGTCGCCGCGGCCGGGCAGGGGGCGGGGAGCGCCGCCGCGAGGCCGGGGGAGGGGCGGGCGCCGCCGCGCGGGCGAGCAGGGGCGGGGAGCGCCGCCGCGGCCGGGGGAGGGGCGGGGGGGCGCCGCCGCGCGGGCCAGGGGAGGGCGGGGACGAGGTCGCGCGGGGGGGGGGGGGGGGGGGGGGAGACCGGGGACGGGGAGCCGAGCGCCGCCGCGGGAGGGAGGCCGGGCGGGCGTCGAGCGGGCGGGCAGGGGCGCCGCCGCGGGAGGGGCCGAGCGGGCGGGCAGGGGCGCCGCCGCGGGAGGGGCCGAGCGGGCGGGCAGGGGCGCCGCCGCGCCGGGCAGGGACGGGGTCGGGCGCGGGCAGGGGGAAGAGGGAGGGCGCGCGCGCGGGGGAGAAGAGGAGGGAGAGGGAGAGAGAGAGAAGAGAAGGGGAGGGGAGCTCACCTCGGGGTCCAAAAATCCGGTGATCGCCGTCTCCAAATCCTAGGACACCACGGGGAGAGAGAGGTGGAAGAGGGAGAGGAGAGGTTGTTGCGTGGGAGATCCAAATGAGAGAGGGAGAGAGGAGGGGGGGGGGGGCGCATGGGGGGGTTTTGGGCGCCAGGGGCGCGCAGGCCGGGGCGGGCCGGACTAGGTTGGGCTGGGCCGGGCCACTTCGCGGATCGAAAACCAACGACGAGCGCGACCACTAAACGGAATTAAATCGCGAACCGAAATCCGGAACGGAACGAGACGAACATTCAACATCAGACGAAGAAATGTGCTTCGGCATGATGCAACACCCATGAGACTTAGGTTTTGGTTTATACACGACACGGACACCTGTCGCTATACTGGTTTGAAATTGGGAAGAAGGAGCAAACGGGGAAAGAGAAAAGAGAGTAACGCCCGAATTTGGTGAGAGAAAAGAAGAAAAAATTCTGCCCCCAAATTCAGGGCGTTACAAACCTATCCCCCTTAAAAGAATCTCGCCCTCGAGATTCAGGGTTGGCTAGCAAAGAGCTCAGGGTATTTGGCCATCAGATCATCTTCATGCTCCCAGGTTGCTTCTTCCTCAGAGTGGTGATCCCATCTGACTTTGCACATTCTGATGGTCTTCCTTCGGGTGACTCGGTCTGCAACCTCAAGGATTTGCACTGGCTTCTCAACGTAGGTCAAGTCCTCCTGGACTTCAAGACCTTCCACTGGCAACTGCTCTTCTGGCACACGCAAGCACTTCTTCAACTGAGACACATGAAAGACATCATGCACAGCAGACAAATTCTCGGGCAAACTGAGCTGATAGGCCACTTCTCCACGTCTTGCAAGAATCTGATACGGACCAATGTAGCGGGGTGCTAGCTTGCCTTTCACTCCGAACCTTCTGACTCCTCTGATCGGTGACACTTTCAGATAGACAAAGTCTCCGACTTCGAAACTCAGCTCTCTTCTTCTTGTGTCTGTATAGCTTCGCTGCCTCGATTGCGCTATCTTCAGATTCTCTCGGACCATCTTGATGTTCCCTTCGGCTTCAAGCAAAATGTCTGGCCCAAACACTTGCTTTTCTCCAGGCTGATCCCATTGCAACGGAGTTCTACAACTCCTTCCATAGAGCGCCTGAAATGGTGACATCTTCAAACTGGCCTGGTAACTGTTGTTATAGGAAAACTCTACATAAGGCAATCTCTTATCCCATCCGGACTGATCTTGCAACGCACAGGCTCTCAACATGTCTTCAAGAATTTGGTTGGTCCTTTCGGTCTGGCCATCTGTCTGCGGATGATAAGCTGAACTGAAATTCAGATGCGTGCCCAAAGCTTCATGCAACTGCTGCCAGAAATGAGAGGTGAACTGCGTTCCTCTGTCTGACACTATCTTCTTTGGCACACCATGAAGACAAACGATCCGAGACATATACAATTCTGCCAATACTGCACTGCTGTAGTTGGTCTTGACAGGTATGAAGTGGGCTGACTTGGTCAAGCGGTCCACCACTACCCAAATGGAATCGTAGCCGGCTCGAGTGCGAGGCAATCCGACTATGAAATCCATACCAATTTCATCCCATTTCCACTGAGGGATCTGCAACGGTTGCAACAATCCAGCAGGTCTCTGGTGCTCTGCCTTAATTCTTCGGCAACTATCGCACATAGCCACATGCTCTGCGATTTCCCTCTTCATTCCGTACCACCAGAATTTCTTCTTCAGATCCTGATACATCTTCTCACTGCCAGGGTGGATCGAATAGGCTGTCTCATGAGCTTCCTTGAGAATCAACTCCCGAATGGACTGGACATTGGGAACACACAAGCGGTCTTTGAACCATATCGCGCCTTCTGCATCCTTTCGAAAATCTTTGCCTTTGCCTTCTAGAATCAGTCGCCGGATCTCACTGATTTTCTCATCATTCTTCTGCGCTTCTTTGATTTCGCGCTCCAAGGTGGGTTCCAACTCAACTGTGACTCCTCGCGAATTGTTCAAAAATCCGAGACTCAACCTGTCGAACTCCTTGGCCAACTCATAAGGCATCGGACGAGCGACCATCAGATTGACTTGACTCTTTCTGCTCAAAGCATCTGCCACTACGTTTGCTTTGCCTAGATGGTAATGGATCTCCAACTCATAGTCTTTGATCAACTCTAACCATCTTCGCTGCCTCATGTTCAACTCTGACTGAGTGAATATGTACTTCAGACTCTTATGGTCTGTGTAAACATCACATTTCTGTCCATACAGATAGTGCCTCCATGTCTTCAGTGCATGAACCACTGCTGCCAACTCTAGATCATGGATTGGGTAATTCTTCTCATGAACCTTCAACTGTCGGGACGAGTAAGCCACAACTCTTCCCTCTTGCATCAACACACATCCCAAACCTGTGTAACAAGCATCGCAATACACCGAGAAGGGCTTGTGCACATCAGGCAAGACTAGGACAGGCGCTGTAGTCAACTTCTCTTTCAGCGCTTCAAAGGCCTCTTGGCATTTCTGGGTCCACTTGAACTCAACTTTGTTGCCTAGCAACGCTGTCATTGGTTTCGCAATCTTCAAAAACCCTTCAATGAATCGCCGATAGTATCCGGCCATTCCAATGAAACTCTTGATTCCTCTAGCATCTGTTGGAGCTTTCCAGTTCAAAATGTCTGCCACTTTCTTCGGATCCACAGCCAATCCTTCTTTGTTGATTATGTGACCCAAGAACAGGACTTCACTGATCCAGAACTCACACTTGCTCAACTTTGCATACAACTGGTGCTCTCGCAATCTCTGCAATACCATCCTCAAATGATCTGCGTGCTCTTCTTCGCTTTGAGAATAAATCAGAATGTCATCAATGAATACCACCACAAACTTATCAAGGTAATCCATGAATACACTGTTCATCAAGTTCATGAAGAATGCTGGCGCATTGGTCAAACCAAAAGACATCACTGTGAACTCATACAACCCATACTTAGAAATGAATGCCGTCTTCGGAATGTCCGAAGGTCGGATCCTGAGCTGATGATAACCTGACCTCAGATCAATCTTGGAGAACACACTGGCTCCTCTCAACTGGTCGAACAGATCTTCTATTCTGGGCAAAGGATACTTGTTCTTGATCGTGACCTCATTCAAAGCTCGGTAATCAATACACATCCTCTTGGTGCCATCTTTCTTTTCCACGAACAAGACAGGAGCGGCCCAAGGCGAGGTGCTTGGCCGGATATAACCTTTCTCTGACAACTCATCAATCTGCTCCTTAAGCTCAACCAACTCTGGTCCAGATATTCTGTAAGCTCTCTTGAAGATAGGGGCGGTTCCGGGAAGAAGCTCTATAGCAAACTCAACTTTCCGCTCTGGTGGCATACCCGGTAAGTCCTTTGGAAACACATCCGGGAACTCGGACGCAACCTTGATACTCTCGATTGGGTCTGCTTTACTGCTATCAACAGCTATCTGATAACAATTTCCTTTCTTCGGCTCAGGCGGGACTAACTCGGTCACCACTTCCTCTCCTAGTGGGGACACCAACTTGATGGTCCTTTTATCACAACTGATAACTGCCTGATACTTATCTAGCCAATTCATCCCTAGGATGACATCTATTCCCTGAGTACCCATTACTATAAGGTTGGCGGGAAACGCTATCCCCCTTATTTCCACACTTATATTCAAACAAATGCTATCGGCTCGAATTCTACCACCGGCTGAGTCAATTTGAATGGGGGTTGACATGGTGGTAATCGGAAGATTATGTGCTTCTACCCATGATGCAGTAATGAAAGAATGCGTTGCTCCAGTATCAAATAACACTTCTGCAATATGGGAGTCGACTGGGAACATACCTACTATCATGCCGGGGGTCTCCTGAACTGCTTCAGCCTCCAAGTGGTTCAGCCTTCCATGATTATAGCGTGGCTGAGAGCGATTGCCTGCTCCAGGCTGAGGCACATTCTGCTTTGCTGGGGCATTGGGGCCTGACTGTTGCTGGGCTGCCTTCTTCGGACATTGCATCACCCAGTGGCCTTGCTCTCCACAGTGGAAACATGCTCTGTTTCCAACTTGAGCTGGTGCTGCCTGATTGTTCTGCTGATTTGCTGGGGCAGGAAGACGAGGTGCCTGCTGATTCTGCCTTTGAAACTGACCTCCTGACTGATTGCTCTGACGGTTCTGGTACTGATGCTGAGGATACTGCCTTTGGAACTGCTGATGCTGCTGAGGTGGACGCTGGTTCTGCCTGAATTGCTGAGGTTGATTGCCTGAGAAACGAGGACGATTGCTGCTTCCAGGCTGGGGTCCACTGATCTTGCGCTTACGATCTTCCATCTCCTTACGCTTTCTCTCTGTCATGATTGCTCTGTCAATCAGGTGCTGGAATGTCGGGAAGGTGTGATTCATCAGTTGGTACTGCAGAGGGTCAACCAAGCCTCTCAGGAAACGGTACTGTCGCTTGGCGTCGGTGTTGACATCTTCAGGAGCATAGCGAGACAATTGCAGAAACTTGTCTCGGTACTCACTGACAGACAATGGCCCTTGCTTGAGAGCCAGGAACTCCTCCTTCTTCACTGTCATCAGACCCGCAGGCACATGGTACTGACGAAAGCTACCTCTGAACTCTTCCCAGGTGATGGCGTCAGGGTGGGCATGGGTGGCGAGGTAAGACTCCCACCATGATTGGGCTGCTCCTCTCAACAGACGGGGACCATACAGAACTTTCTCCCTGTCATCGCACTGAGCGGTATGCAACTCACGCTCCACAGTGCGCAGCCAATCTTCAGCATCCATGGGGTCAGAAGAATGAGCGAACGTTGGTGGATGACCTCTCATGAATTCAGCACGCTTGTCTCTGGGCATCTGAGGCATCTGAGGCTGAGGTGGGGCTTGCTGCTGCTGCTGCTGCTGCTGAATGGCGGCCAAAGTCTGACCGATGGCTTGAACTGCCTGAGTCTGCATCAGAAACATCTGCTCGATGGACATCGGGGGCGGGGGCGGCAGGTGCTGCTGCTGGGGCACCTCCTCCTGTTGAGCGGCTCGCTCCTGCTGAGCACGCCTTCCTCCTCTGCGCCTGTTCTCTGACATCTGCAGAATGCAACCACACATCAGAACTGATCTGGCAAATCTTGCAGCATAAGAAAAGAGAATAGAATTCTTCAACAGCACTGAACAGATGAGCATCTTCACTGATCTCCAACACAGACCACACAGCTTCTCAGATAAAGAGGAAAGTGGAATAAAAGGGGTTTCCCAACTATATAACTAGCTCCATTAACATAATAGATAAACCAAAATGCAGGGGATACCCACACTCTGGTAACAGTCATTACAAAGATCCAAACCAAACATAGTTCATCATGACAAACATAAATGCACAGGATATAGCAAACTACCCTGTCTAACTAAAACTAACTAAGACCGAGACTAACGCTAAGACTGAAGCTTCTATGTATATATTTCGTATCAATTACAAGATCCAACTCTAACGAGCTATGGTTTTAGAGTTATCTTGGTCTTGCAGGCGGGATTGCCATAAGACTAGTGTCCACGCTGAGGTGAGCGGTACGGGTGCTGAGTCCCGACGGGAGCGAGGGAACCACCATCCAAGTGACGACGTTCCGCGTGCTCAGCCCGCAGCAGGGCGATCTCAGCACGAGCCCTACTCAGCTCATCTAATGCATGGTCCAGCTCTGTGTTTAGCACGGCGGCTAGGTTGACTGTGCTGCTCAACCTAGGATTGCCCTCACCGACAGGTGAGACAATCACGCCTCCTGTGCTGCCAGATGGTCGGCGGGGGTAATACTTCAGGTCAAGACCGTCAGCTGCCCCACCGAAAACCGAGCAGTAGTGCGAAAGCGCACGCCGTGCAGCATCTTGCATGGCTGCCTCAGCTGAGTCCCGCTCATAGATAGAATAGTGCTCTGAGCAGGCCTCCGCACCCTGGAGACTGTTCTCCGGACAGCGCACCAAGCAGGTTGCCTCCCAGCGGTCCGGGTAGACCCCGCGACTGTGCTGGTAGACCACACAGCGATACTCGACGGACCAAGTATGCCGGTTAAATGCCCGACGTAGCAGGGTGTCGAGCGCATCGTGGAAGTGACACCCGCGAGCAGCGTCGCGAGTGATGGGTCGAGCAACCCATCCTTCCGGCTCAAGGTTAGCAGAGAAGTCAGTGTCGTGGCTTGAGCTGTCATCGCCATCTCCGTCGTCTGGGTCTCCTCCAGCAGCTACTCCAGAAGCTGGGACGCCCAGGGGTGATGCAGGGGGCGCCTCCAAAGGAAGCACAGGGGAGCAGCTCCTCACAGACTCTATCTCCTGGTGGAGCGAGAAAGAAGA
Source organism: Zea mays (assembly GCF_902167145.1). Taxonomy (NCBI): domain Eukaryota; kingdom Viridiplantae; phylum Streptophyta; class Magnoliopsida; order Poales; family Poaceae; genus Zea; species Zea mays. The sequence continues at coordinate 6,494,283 of NC_050105.1, read as the reverse complement.
GCCCTGCTGCTCCTGTCGTCGACGTTCCTGCTCCTCATGCAGGCGGTGGTGCAGTCTCTCCAAGTGGCTGGACTGTCCGGCCACGGGACGGCGAAGCGGACGCTCAGCAAGGCGGGAGGGTAAGAAGGGGATGACTGACTTTCGTGCAGTGTGTCTAAGTCGAGCCATCTACAAAAGACATCGCAAGCAAAAGGGTGAGAACAGAATCAATATGACCAGCAAGTAATGAATCATAAGTAAATGAAGGATTAGAATAAAACATGATTTTCAGCAAGGTATATTATATAGTAGAACATAGGTTTGGTCGGTATGACCAACTTTTGAAGGGATATCAAAGTCAAGGCAGAGACAGAGGTCTATAGTCCTTAGAACGACCATTCTATTCTAGGTTAGCGGTCCTACAGTCAGCACGGCTTTGATACCACTTATGTCACACCCGGTTTTAGAAGGCAAACCGAATGCGAACCATGTACGTGCCAGGATCAGTTATTCACGTACACAGCAGTTATATAACATGGACATCATCACACAGTGCTCAAAATAGTATTAATAAGGGAAATAGTCGATTACATCATACGTCTGAGACGTCCATATAGTCCTTACAATAAATCAAAGTGCGGAAAAGAAACGTAGATAACCGCGGCCTTCACAGGCAGCCGACTGGGGGTTGCCGCTAACCCACACCTAGAACTCGTCGTAATCTTGGAACTCCTGGAAGTCTCCTTCCACAGCTTCATCTTCGCCTGAGCAGTGGTTGCAATGCTGACAACCTGGGGATGGGGGGGGGGGGGTTGGTGTGTAGAGCAAGGGTGAGTACACATCAACATACTCAACAAGTATCCTGTTTGGCTGTAGTGGACTAGCTGTATGTGGGGATAAGTCAAGCAGTTGCTTTTAGTTGGTCAGATTATTACTTACTAGTAGAAAGCCAGGTTTTAGCATTAACCCAAGTTATTAACCCAAACGTACTCCTTTCCAAACGGAAAGAGTACCACTTACCAGCATCATAGTCATAACCAGAATCATCGATCTCATAACCACCTGTACCAAAGTATCTCTGATCAAGTACCACTAATCACTGGAGCTCCCTTGGCCGCTCATAACCGCGAGCACGGCTGATATACCAGTTTTCAAACGCTCTGCAGAGGTTGTGCACTTTACCCACAAGCCGTGATTCCCATTCTGCCCGGAGATCATGACTCTCCATTGATCACTACCGAGGTGACCCAGCAGGGCATCACTACGTAGCCTTTACAAAGATTCCCCGGGGCTGTAGCCACCCGTTAGGTTTCCTAAATGCACCGCACTCCTCCCCAAGGGGCGAACCCAAACTTGGCAGAGCGAGCCGCATACACCGAGCCCCATTGACGGCACGACGGCTAAGTGAACTACACCCCGGATCCTCTAATTATTCAGCTAAGGGCACCCCATTCCACCCTCATGGTTGCACTGTTTTCCCGGGCGGTCATCCATAGAACAGGTCCTTACGGAGAGGCACTCGAGAAACCGCTCGAGCCCCCTTGATGACCACAAGTACAACATCATAATAAGAGAAGGGAAAAACAGCGTATCATAGATAATCTCATCATGTTCATTGATTAGAGTTTGAGCAATAGCATAAAGCTAAACAGTAATAATCCAACCCAGATAGGTAAACAAGGACATGGATAACAAAAGCTAGTCAATCCTTAGGCATAAATGTGTAAAGCGGGGGGTGAATTAAATAATGAATAGGACATAGATAGGTCAAGGGACACTTGCCTCCACCAACCGACTGCTGCTCAGGGGCTTCTCCTGCGGGTTCCTCGGGCTCTTCAACTGGATCGTTCTCTATACGAGCGCAAACATACATACATCCACATATTTAATACCAAAGAACAGTACACCATACAATAGAATGCAATAAGTAAACAGACGTTCTACGCAGGCTCGCGAGTACGGTTAAGAGAGAAAGAGAAAAAGACAGTCGAGAAACGATCACGTTACATGATTATAAATTAACCACTCGCTTAATAGAAGGAAATTTAATGTAGACACTATGTTTAGCGTAAAGTAAAGTCATGTTTCATGTCTAATTATTATAAGCAGGTGGAGATAAATAATAGGATGGTCGCGCGGCGAGACGCGCGACAAAGCTCTCTAAAACAAATTAAGAAGTTAACGACTCGTCGCGCGACCGGGCACGCAACGAGACACTTCGCCTTAGTTACGAGGAGACGTTAAGCGTCGCGCGACGAAGCGCACGACGGCATACGTCGACTAAATTGAGTCCAAAGTGGAACGTCGCGTGAATACACACGCGGCGTTACACCTTAAACAACCTAAAACAAAAATGGATCGTCGCGCGACGAAGCGCACGACGCAACACAAGATAGAATCTGAATTTAGACAAATCCGTCGCGCGGCGAAGCGCGCGACGCAACACGCTAATTAACAAATAATCACCGCGAGCGCGGGCGAGCGAAGATACGGTCGGGCGAGGCCGGGACGGGGAACGGGCGGCCGAGCCGGGCGGGCATGGGGGCGGCCGAGCCGGGTGGCGGGATCGCCACCGCGCGCGGGGGGAGGGGCGGGGAGCGCCGCCGGGCGGGCGGGGGCGAGCGGGCGCCGCCGCGGGCGAGCAGGGGCGGGCGAGATCGCCGCCGCGGGGAGGGGCAGGAGGTGGGCGCCGCCTCGCCGGGGAGGGGGCGGGGAGCGCCGCCGCGAGGCCGGGCGCCGCCGCGCGGGCGAGCAGGGGCGGGGAGCGCCGCCGCGGCCGGGGGAGGGGCGTGGGGGCGCCGCCGCGCGGGCCGGGGGAGGGCGAGGACGAGGTCGCGCGGGGGGGGGGGGGGGGAGACCGGGGACGGGGAGCCGAGCGCCGCCGCGGGAGGGAGGCCTGGCGGGTGAGCCGGGGGCGGGCGCCGAGCGGGCGGGCAGGGGCGCCGCCGCGGGAAGGGGCCGAGCGGGCGGGCAGGGGCGCCGCCGCGGGAGGGGCCGAGCGGGCGGGCAGGGGCGCCGCCGCGGGAGGGGCCGAGCGGGCGGGCAGGGGCGCCGCCGCGCCGGGCAGGGACGGGGTCGGGCGCGGGCAGGGGGAAGAGGGAGGGCGCGCGCGCGGGGGAGAAGAGGAGGGAGAGGGAGAGAGAGAGAAGAGAAGGGGAGGGGAGCTCACCTCGGGGTCCAAAAATCTGGTGATCGCCGTCTCCAAATCCTAGGGCACCACGGGGAGAGAGAGGTGGAAGAGGGAGAGGAGAGGTTGTTGCGCGGGAGATCCAAATGAGAGAGGGAGAGAGGAGGGGGGGGGGGGGCGCATGGGGGGGTTTTGGGCGCCAGGGGCACGCAGGCCGGGGCGGGCCGGACTAGGTTGGGCTGGGCCGGGCCACTTCGCGGATCGAAAACCAACGACGAGCGCGACCACTAAACGGAATTAAATCGCGAACCGAAATCCGGAACGGAACGAGACGAACATTCAACATCAGACGAAGAAATGTGCTTCGGCATGATGCAACACCCATGAGACTTAGGTTTTGGTTTATACACGACACGGACACCTGCCGCTATACTGGTTTGAAATTGGGAAGAAGGAGCAAACGGGGAAAGAGAAAAGAGAGTAACGCCCGAATTTGGTGAGAGAAAAGAAGAAAAAATTCTGCCCCCAAATTCAAGGCGTTACAACAATACACTTCACTCCAAAGACACAATTCAAGTGATCGATGCGCTCAAAGTCTCAAATTCAACTCTAGCGCATTAGGACTTGTGAGAGGATTCTTTGTGTTCCTTGTTGCTCTTGATTGCTTGGCTTGGCTTTCTTTTCTTTCTCACTTCTTACTCTCAAGCTTTGTAAGCGAGGCAAGAGACACCAATTGTGTGGTGATCCTTGTGGGGTCTAAGTGACCCCTGAGATTAAGGAAGAAGCCTCACTCGGTCTAGGTGACCGTTTGAGAGAGGGAAAGGATTGAAAGGGACCCAGTCTTTGTGACCACCTCAACGGGGACTAGGTTCTTTAGAACTGAACCTCGGTAAAACAAATTGAAAGTCGCCTAGAGGGGGGGTGGATAGGCGAAACCTGAAAATTATAACTTTACACCCCAACTAGATCCCTTGATAGTGGTTAGAACAAGATACACAATTATCGGAGTATAAAAACTAAGTCCTTTGCTTGTAAAGAGTACTGCCTTCAAATAATGTGGAATTGATAAATCAATACAACTAATAGGTCAATGGAGAATAAAGCAAGAGGGCTTAGATAAGAAGAGCAATAACACAAATTCTTTCTTCCAAGGCGTTGCTTCACTAGATGAGAATTTAACTTGAAGCAATACCAAATAATATTAGCAAAGAATAGTGCAAGAGAACTTAGAATGAGGTAAAACAAATCACAAGCAATAAACACAAGAGACACGGGTGATTTGTTTTGCCGAGGTTCGGCCCTCGAAGGCCTAGTCCCCGTTGAGGAGTCCTCTAAGGACGGGTCTCTTTCAACCCTTTCCCTCTCTCTACTGATCCCTAAGACCGGAGAGCTCTTCTTCTTTTCAAGGATCACTTAAGACCCCGCAAGGATCACCACACACTTAGGTGTCTCTTGCTAGCTTTACAAGCCTCCAAAATTTTGGAGGAAGTTCAATGGGAGTCAAAACTCCACGCACAAATGAACACAAGATGTAGCACACACTTTCTCTCGATGAATCTCACAAGGCACTATTGCTAAACTCACACGAGAAGCTTTCTTTTGCTTGCTCTCTCTTTTGTGGCACTTGTGTAGGTTGAAGTGATCTAAATCTTATGTATAGGATGGATCAATGAATAGAGGTGGTTGGGAGGGCTTGTATATGTCAACTATATGACTTGGAATGTTGCTTGGGCTCCCACACCTTGAAGTGGCCGGTTGGGGTTGTATTTATAGCCACCAACCAAATTGTAGCCGTTGGAGAAGGCTGCTGGCGATGGACGCACCGGACAGTGTCCGGTGCACCGCCATGTCATCCTGTCGTTAGGGCTTGGAGCTGGTCGACCGTTGGAGGCTCTGTCCTCATGCGGCATCGGACAGTCCGGTGTCACACCGGACAGTCTGGTGCCCCTCTGACCTGCTGCTCTGACTTCTGCCACGGTACTGTGTTGCACTGTTCATCCGTTAGAGTCGACCGTTGCGCGTAGATAGTCGTTGCTCCGCTGGTGCACCGGACAGTCCGGTGGCACACCGGACAGTCCGGTGAATTATAGCGGAGCTGCGCCTGGGAAACCTGAAGCTGAGGAGTTTGAGTTGATTCACCCTGGTGCACCGGACACTGTCCGGTGGGGCACCGGACACTGTCCGGTGCGCCAGACCAGGGCACACTTCGATTTTCTTTTTGCTCCTTTCTTTTGAAGCCTAACTTGTTCTTTTTTGCTGGTTTATGTTGAACCTTAGGCACCTATAGAATGTATAATCTAGAGCAAACTAGTTAGTCCAATTATTTGTGTTGGGTAATTCAACCACCAAAATTATTTATGAAACGGTTTGATCCTATTTCCCTTTCACAAATCATCATGTCATCCGCTTTATTTTCTTGGTTGATTTGTTTTCCCCTTTCTCCCAGACTTGATATTCGCTCTAACGCTAACCCCGACTTGTAGTTTGTGGATTAAGTTATAAATTTCAGATTTCGCCTATCCACCCCCCTCTAGGCGACTTTCAATTGGTATCGGATCCCGTTACTTCATTTAGAGTCTAACCACTTGAAGTGATGTCGGAAGGATCCGCCAAGAGGGAGATAGAAACGGGCACAAGCCATGGGAAGGCTCCATCAAGGGAGTCCGGCGCCAAAGGAAGGGAGGAATCACCTCCCCGCGTCAAGTCGCACCGGAGTGGCGACAAGAAGAAGAAGATGAAGAAAGTGGTCTACTACGAGACCGATTCTTCGTTGCCCTCCACCTCCGGCTCTGACGTCACGTCCGTCACTTCTAAGCGCCTAGAGCGCAAGAAGTTTAGTAAGATCCCCTTACGCTATCCTCACATTTCCAAACGCACTCCTTTACTTTTCGTCCCACTAGGCAAACCACCGGTTTTTTATGGTGAGGATTATTGTATGTGGAGTGATAAAATGAGGCATCACCTAACCTCACTCCACGCTAGCATATGGAACATTGTTGAGTTTGGAGTGCAGGTGCCATCTGTGGGGGACGAAGGCTACGACTCGGACGAGGTTGCCCAAATCTGGCACTTTAACTCCCAAGCCACCACTATAATCCTCGCCTCTCTATGTCGAGAGGAGTATAATAAGGTGCAAGGATTAAAGAGCGCCAAAGAGATTTGGGACGTGCTAAAGACCGCACACGAAGGGGATGAGGTGACCAAGGTCACCAAGCAGGAGACGATCGAGGGGGAGCTCGGTCGATTCGTCCTCAACCAAGGAGAGGAGCCACAAGCGATCTACAACCGGCTCAAGACCTTGGTCAACCAAGTGCACAACCTCGGGAGCACCAAGTGGGATGACCATGAAATGGTCAAGGTTATTCTTAGATCACTTGTTTTTCGTAATCCCACTCAAGTTCAATTAATTCGTGGTGATCCTAGATATAAGTTAATGTCTCCCGAGGAAGTGATATGAAAGTTTGTGAGCTTTGAGCTAATGGTCAAAGGATCCAAACACATCGTGAGCTTGGAGCATGGCGGCACCTCCACACCCGAGGTGCAACCGGTCGCATTCAAATCGACGGAGGAGAAGAAAGAAGAGTCTACATCAAGTAGGCTCCCCATCGATGCCTCCAAGATCAACAACGAGGAGATGGCGCTCATCATCAAGAGCTTCCGCCAAATCCTCAAGCAAAGGAGGGGGAAAGACTACAAACCCCGCTCCAAGAGGGTGTGCTACAAGTGTGGTAAGCCTGATCATTTTATTGCAAAATGTCCTATATCTAGTGACAGTGACAGGGGAGACGACAAGAAGGGGAGGAAGAAGGAAAAGAAGAAGTACTACAAGAAAAAGGGCGGTGATGCCCACATATGTCGGGAATGGGACTCCGACATGAGCTCCACTGACTCCTCATCCAACAAGGATGCCGCAATTATCGCCATCAACAAGGGACTTCTCTTCCCCAACGTCGGTCACAAGTGCCTCATGGCAAAGGACGACAAAAGGAAGAAGGTAAAATCTAGAGCCTCCACTAAATATACAACATCTAGTGATGAAGGTAGCTCTAGTGAAGATGAGGATAATTTGCTTACCCTTTTTGTCAACCTTAACATGCAACAAAAGGAAAAATTGAATGAATTAATAGGAGCTATTCATGAGAAGGATGAACTTTTGGATAGCCAAGAGGAATTCCTTATTAAGGAAAACAAAAGACATGTTAAAGTTAAAAATGCTTATGCTTAGGAGATAGAAAAATGTGAAAACTTGACTAAAGAGCTTAGCATTTGCCATGACACTATTTCCAACCTTAGAACTGAGAACGCTAGTTTAATTACTAAGGTTGAGAAATTAAATGCTTGTGATGATTCAGTTACCAATATTAAAAATGATAATGCTAGTTTAATTACTAAGATTGATAAATTGAATGAATCAATTTCTAGCCTTAAAACTGAGAAGGCTAGTTTAATTTCCAAGGCTAGAGACTTAAATGTTTGCAATGATTCTATTTCCAGTCTTAGAAATGAGAATACTATTTTACATGCTAAGATTGATGAATTAAAATCTTGCAAACCCTCTACATCTACTATTGAACATGTTGCTATTTGTACAAGATGTAGAGACATTAATGTTGATGCTATTCATGATCACCTTGCTTTAATTAAACAATAAAATGATTGTCGGTACCCTGAAACAGGGGTACCCCTTACTACAGTATAAAGACGCGATACCCACGCGGCTATCTCTAGTCGCGTGGTAAACAGTGCCCACCCCACCACGTGGACGGCTCCAGGACCGCCACGTGGCCTGAGAAGATGATGTACTCCAATGTATCAACAGTGAGTCCGAATCCCCATGGGAAGGTGCCGGACCCCTGTATATATAGACCGGACCTCCGGGTAAGGTCCAGGACCTCCACGGGTGCAAACCGGACCCCTGGGATGGGTTCCGGACCCCTCTATGTGGGGTCCGGGACACTCACGGTAGGGTCCCAGGATTCTAGGACAAAGAATACCCAGGCCTTAATCAAGGCCCAGTGGCATGGTGCACGTGACGTAAGCCAACGGGCGGAGCCTGACGTAAGGCCTCTGGGCCGCGCGGCCTCTGCATTTATTGCGGATAAGGCGCGTCGCCTGTCCAATCCACTGGCAGGTGATGTGCCGCCTCGACATTTAATGAGCCATGTCCATTCCACTGGCAGGCGATGTGCCTCCTCAGCATTTAATGAGCCCTGTCCACTCCGTTGGCAGGCGGTGACCAGACCATCCCGCAGGCGGCGTGCCAGTCCATTCCATTGCCAGGCGGCACTTCAATATTGCTGCATGCACTACACTCATCATGACTCGCGCGTTAACGAGGAAGCAGCCGCGACATATCAATACCGTATGGACTACGGACATTATGGCGCTCGGATATCGCCCAGGCGTTACATGCATCAGTTCTTCCTTCCATTTTGCCCCTAGGCCCACATGTCGGGGCTCAGTATCCTTGTATGTGCCTCCCTTGAGCTATAAAAGGGAAGGCACACAACGTTACAAGGCACTCTCACTTACACTAACTTAGACCCAACTCAGATTCACACAAACTCTCATACACTCGAGATCTCACAGATTCAATACAACACATAGTGGAGTAGGGTATTACGCTCCGACGGCCTGAACCACTCTAAACACTTGCGTGTTCATTTGTGTTCATCGACCATCTAGCAGATAGGCAAAACGCTTAGGCCCCTCCTCATCTTAGGATTTAGGGTGGGTACGTTCCGCCACCCGGTCGGATAATTTCCTCTCCGACATTTGGCGCGCCAGGTAGGGGGCTTTGGCATTAGGTTTTTTCTTGTTTTTCTGCTCGACACCATGGTCCACATCGTCGAGCACCACGACTTCGTTCTTGAGGACTTCCCGATGGAGGAAGAGGCTGCCTCTTCCACGCCACAGGCCTTCAACCGCCCTGTGCCTGGTGCTGCTGCTGTGCACTCTGCGCGGCAGCGCACTCCTACACAGACATCCAGAGCATCAAGAGCTGCGCGTGGGGCGTTGTCTACAGCTAGGGAATTGTTGTGCCACCCTCCTAGCTCCACGGCCTCGCCGGGGGCCATGAAGCAGTGGCGTGACGATGTTGATCGTCTGCTCGGCATGGCACATTCTGGCTCAGCCAGGCCTAGGCCTCGGTTGTCCCGGCGTCAACATGAGGTGTCAGCATCAGTGCGCTCACCCTCGGTGAGAGCCGCGTCGACTGAGGACCTGCGAGCGGATCTCAACCGTAGGCGTGCGGGAGAGGACGCTCCAGTCCTCTGGAAAGGTCTAATGACCTGTGGGCAGAACTCAGCCGCAGGCGTGCGGGCGAGGATGCCCGCGTCTCTCTGGAGAGGGCACGTGAGCGCCGATAAAACGTCGAGGGTCGCAACCTCGACTACGACTTCGGTGCGGTTGCACCGCAAAGTCCAACGGGCGCCCGTATCCAGGCGGGTGTCCCATTGGCCGGCGTAGGCTGTGCCGCACTGGCGGATCATCTCCGCACGGCGGCTTGGCCATCCAAGTTCCGGCCACACCTGCCAGAGAAGTACGACAGTACGTCAAATCCATCGGAATTCTTGCAGTTATATGTCATCGCTATTACGGCAGCAGGTGGAGACACTGCTGTAATGGCAACATACTTCCATGTAGCCTTGTCTGGGCCGACTCGGACTTGGCTCATGAACCTCACCCCAGGATCGATCTACTCCTGGGAAGAGCTCTGCGCGTGGATCACAGCGAACTTCGCCAGCGCTTATCAACAGCATGGTGTGGTTGCTCACCTGCATGCAGTGAGGCAGGAACCCGGGGAAACTCTCCGGGCTTTCATCTCCCACTTCACTAAGGTACAAGGGACTATACCCTGTATCACCGATGCTTCCATCATCACCGCTTTCTGCCAGGGGGTACGTGATGACAAGATGCTGGAGAAATTGTCCACGTACGATGTGGAAACTGTCACCACGCTCTTCGCTCTGGCCGACAAGTGTGCCAGAGCTGCCGAGGGCCGTGCATGGCACTCGGCACCACAGACCGGAGTCGCCCAAACGGGTGGCTCGGGTGCCGTCACCCAAGACGACAAAAAGAATAATAAGAAGAACTGCTGCCACGAGAGGCCGCCGTCTACTGCTCCGGTCGTCGCAACCGCGATTGGGGGCCGGAACGAGCGCAACAAGCGCCGACGGCCACAGGGAGGCAACAGCGGCTCATGCCCTGTGCACCCCAACAGTCGCCACAACACCGCGGAGTGCCGCGAGATCATCAAGCTCGCGAAGCGCATCAGCGAGCGGCGCAAGCAGACGTCCAAGGATGGCTCCCTGCCTCGTCGCCGACCTGGCAAGGAGAGGGTCGACGACGACGATGTGGCCGCGGGGGAATGGGACCTCCGGTATCAGTCCCCCGAGCAGGTCCTCAAGGACATCCTCACTGGAGACTCCGACTCCGGTGATGACACCGACCGCCGCAAGAAAATGTACGTGATGTACGGTGGAAGCTGGGAGCTCACCTCCCGCAGGAACGTGAAATCCCTGCGCCGCGAGGTCCTGTCGGTGACCCCAGGGGTCCCGAAGGCGGCCCCACACCAGCGGTGGCGGAGCATAACTATCTCCTTCGAGGCATCCGACTGCCCCGAGAACATGGCAAGGGTCGGCATACTGCCGCTCATCACCGCCCCTGTCATTGCCAACATCAAGCTGCATCACATTCTGATCGACGGTGGGGCTGGACTCAACGTCATCAGCCACGCTGCGTTCAAGCAGCTGCATATCCCAGGGTCCCGGCTGGGACCCTCTCGTCCGTTCTCTGGAGTGGGCGCTCGACCGGTGTATCCCCTTGGGAGCATCACGCTCCCGGTTACACACGGGACCGAGGAAAACTTCCGCACAGAGAACGTCCAGTTCGACGTTGCTGAGGTTAACCTCCCATTCAATGCCACCATTGGCAGGCCGGCCCTGTACCGGTTCATGGCCATTACCCATTACGGGTATTTGGTCCTCAAGATGCCGTCTCCAGTCGGGGTCCTCACCGTGCGGGGCGACCGCGCCGCTGCGCTGGCGGCTGTGGAGAACCTGCACGCCCTGGCGGCAGAAACTGCTCGCCCGGATGACGTAGGGAGGAACCCCTTGACCTCCGGCACCATGGCGCCTACCAAGGTACCAAAGGTGTGGCTATTCGGAGCGGACGACGTCCCCATCAAGGCCATCCGGCTCTGCGCGGATTCCCCCCAGACCACTCGCATTGTGGGTGATCTGGAGGAAAAATAGGAACTCGTGCTCTTCGCCTTTGAAAGTCGCCTAGAGGGGGGGGGGTGAATAGGGCGAATCTGAAATTTACAGACTTAATCACAACTACAAGCCGGGTTAGCGTTAGAAATAGAAACGAGTCCGAGAGAGAGGGCGCAAAACAAATCGTGAGCGAATAAAGAGCAAGACACGATGATTTGTTTTACCGAGGTTCGGTTCTTGCAAACCTACTCCCCGTTGAGGTGGTCACAAAGACCGGGTCTCTTTCAACCCTTTCCCTCTCTCAGACGGTCACCTAGACCGAGTGAGCTTCTCTTCTCAATCAATCGAAACACAAAGTTCCCGCAAGGACCACCACACAATTGGTGTCTCTTGCCTCGATTACAAATGAGTTTGATCGCAAGAAGAATGAGAAAGAATGAAGCAATCCAAGCGCAAGAGCTCAAATGAACACAACAAATCACTCTCTCTAATCACTAAAGCTTTGTGTGGAGTTGGGAGAGGATTTGATCTCTTTGGTGTGTCTTGTATTGAATGCTAGCTCTTGTAAGGTGTAGAAGAGTGGAAAACTTGGATGACTTGAATGTGGGGGTGGTTGGGGTATTTATAGCCCCAACCACCAAACTTGACCGTTGGTGGAGGCTGCTGTCGACGGGCGCACCGAACACTGTCCGGTGCGCCAGCCACGTCACCTGGCCATTGGGTTCCGACCGTTGAAGCTCTGGCTTGTGGGCCCGCCTGGCTGTCCGTTGGTGCACCGGACAGGCCCTGTAGGCTGTCCGGTGTGCCACCTGCGCGTGCACTGCTCCTCTACGCGCACAGGCGCGCATTTAATGTGTTGCAGTCGACCGTTGCGCGAAGTAGTCGTTGCTCCGCTGTCACACCGGACAGTCCGGTGTGCACCGGACAGTCCGGTGAATTTTAGCGGAGCGGATTCCCGAAGCTGGCGAGTTCAGAGTCGCTCTCCCTTGGGGCACCGGACACTGTCCGGTGGTGCACCGGACAGTCCGGTGAATTATAGCGAAGCGGCTCTGAGAGTTCCCGAAGGTGAGGAGTTCAGCTTGGAGTCCCCTGGTGCACCGGACAGTCTGGTGCGCCAGACCAGGGAGCACTTCGGTTGTCCCTTGCTTTCTTTGTTTGAACCCTTTTCTTGGTCATTTTATTGGCTTATTGTGAACCTTTGGCACCTGTAGAACTTATAGACTAGAGCAAACTAGTTAGTCCAATTATTTGTGTTGGGCAATTCAACCACCAAAATCAATTTGGAAATAGGTGTAAGCCTAATTCCCTTTCAATCTCCCCCTTTTTGGTGATTGATGCCAACACAAACCAAAGCAAGTATAGAAGTGCATAATTGAACTACTTTGCATAATGTAAGTGCAAAGGTTACTTAGAATTGAGCCAATATAGATTCTCATAAGATATGCATGGATTGTTTCTTTATTTTTATCATTTTGGACCACGCTTGCACCACATGTTTTGTTTTTGCAAATTCTTTTGTCAATTTTTTTTAAAGTTCTTTTTGCAAATAGTCAAAGGTAAATGAATAAGATTTTGAGAAGCAATTTCAAGATTTGAAATTTTCTCCCCCTGTTTCAAATGCTTTTCCTTTGACTAAACAAAACTCCCCCTATATAAGATCTTCCTCTTAGTGTTCAAGAGGGTTTTAAGATATCAATTTTTAAAATACTATTTTCTCCCCCTTTTGAACATAAAGAGATACTAATTTGAAAACATCAAAAATTAGGTGGTGGTGCGGTCCTTTTGCTTTGGGCTCATGCTCTCTCCCCCTTTGGCATAAATCGCCAAAAATGGAATCATTAGAGCCCTTTCCTAACTACTTTCTCTCCTTTGGCAAATACAACATATGAGTGAAGATTATACCAAAGTTGGAGAGTTGCTCGGAGCGACGGTGAAGGATGAATTATGGAGTGGAGTGGAAGCCTTTGTCTTCGCCGAAGACTCCAATTCCCTTTCAATATACCTATGACTTGGTTTGAAATTCACTTGAAAACACATTAGTCATAGCATATAAAAGAGACATGATCAAAGGTATATTAATTAGCTATGTGTGCAAAACATCAAAAGAAATTCCTAGAATCAAGAATATTTAGCTCATGCCTAAGTTTGTTAAAAGTTTGTTCATCTAGTGGCTTGGTAAAGATATCGGCTAATTGTTCCTAAGTGTTAATATATGCAATCTCGATATATCCCTTTTGTTTGTGATCCCTTAAGAAATGATATCGAATGGCTATGTGTTTAGTGCGGCTATGCTCAACGGGATTATCCGCCATGCGGATTGCACTCTCATTATCACATAGAAGAGGAACTTTGCTTAATTTGTAACCATAGTCCCTAATGGTTTGCCTCATCCAAAGTAGTTGCGCGCAACAATGACCTGCGGCAATATACTCGGCTTCGGCGGTAGAAAGAGCTACGGAATTTTGCTTCTTTGAAGCCCAAGACACCAAGGATCTTCCCAAGAACTGGCAAGTCCCTGATGTGCTCTTTCTATTAATCTTACACCCCGCCCAATCGGCATCCGAATAACCAATTAAATCAAAAGTGGATCCCCTAGGATACCAAAGCCCAAACTTAGGAGTATGAACTAAACATCTCAAGATTCGTTTTACAGCCGTAAGGTGAGCTTCCTTAGGGTCAGCTTGGAATCTTGCACACATGCATACGGAAAGCATAATGTCCGGTCGAGATGCACATAAATAGAGTAAAGAACCTATCATCGACCGGTATACCTTTTGATCGACGGATTTACCACCCGTGTCGAGGTCGAGATGCCCATTGGTTCCCATGGGAGTCTTGATGGTGAAAGTTGCCTAGAGGGGGGTGAATAGGGCGAAACTGAAATTTACAAAGTTAATCACAACTACAAGCCGGGTTAGCGTTAGAAATATAATCGAGTCCGAGAGAGAGGGCGAAAAACAAATCGCAAGTGAATAAAGAGTGAGACACGCAGATTTGTTTTACCGAGGTTCGGTTCTTGCAAACCTACTCCCCGTTGAGGTGGTCACAAAGACCGGGTCTCTTTCAACCCTTTCCCTCTCTCAAACGGTCCCTCGGACCGAGTGAGCTTCTTCTTCTCAAACAAATGGAACACAAAGTTCCCACAAGGACCACCACACAATTGGTGTCTCTTGCCTCAATTACAAGTGAGTTTGATCTCAAGAAAGATTGAGAAAGAAAAGAAGCAATCCAAGCGCAAGAGCTCAAAAGAACACAACAAATCTCTCTCACTTAACACTAAAGCTTTTGTGGAATTGGGAGAGGATTTGATCACTTGGGTGTGTCTAGAATTGAATGCTAGAGCTCTTGTAAGTGGTTGGGAGTTGGAAAACATGGATGACTTGAATGTGGGGTGGTTGGGAGTATTTATAACCCCAACCACCAAACTAGCCGTTTGGTGGAGGCTGCTGTCGCATGGCGCACAGGACAGTCCGGTGCGCCACCGGACACTGTCCGGTGCACCAGCCACGTCACCAGGCCGTTGGGTTCCGACTGTTGGAGTTCTGACGAGTGGGCCCGCCTGGCTGTCTGGTGGCGCACCAGACAAGTCCTGTAGACTGTCCGGTGTGCCACCCGCACGTGCTCTGCTCCTCTGCGCGTGATGGCGCGGATTTAATGCCCCTACAGTCGACTGTTGGCGCGAAGTAGCCGTTGCTCCGCTGGCTCACCGGACAGTCCGGTGTGCACCGGACATGTCCGGTGAATTATAGCGGAGCGGAAATCCAAAGTTGGCGAGTTCAGAGTCGCATTCCTCTGGGGCACCGGACACTGTCCGGTGGTGCACCAGATAGTCCGGTGAATTATAGCGAAGCGCCTCTGAAAATTCCCGAAGGTGCGAAGTTTGGCTTGGAGTCTCCTGGTGCACCGGACACTGTCCGGTGGTGCACCGGACAGTCCGGTGTGCCAGACCAGGATACACTTCGGTTATCCCTTTCTCTTTTTGTTGAACCCATTTCTTGGTCTTTTTATTGGCTAAGTGTGAACCTTTGGCACCTGTGTAACTTATAGACTAGAGCAAACTAGCTAGTCCAATTATTTGTGTTGGGCAATTCAACCACCAAAATCAATTAGGAAAATAGGTGTAAGCCTAATTCCCTTTCAATCTCCCCCTTTTTGGTGATTGATGCCAACACAAACCAAAGCAAATATAGAAGTGCATAATTGAACTAGTTTGCATAATGTAAGTGCAAAGGTTACTTGGAATTGAGCCAATATAACTACTCATAAGATATGCATGAATTGTTTCTTTAGTTTTTGACATTTTGGACCACGCTTGCACCACATGTTTTGTTTTTGCAAATTCTTTTTGTAAATCCTTTTCAAAGTCCTTTTGCAAATAGTCAAAGGTAAATGAATAAGATTTTGCGAAGCATTCTCAAGATTTGAAATTTTCTCCCCCTGTTTCAAATGCTTTTCCTTTGACTAAACAAAACTTCCTCTCAATGAAATTCTCCTCTTAGTGTTCAAGAGGGTTTTAAGATATCAATTTTGAAAACACTACTTTCTCCCCCACTACTTTCTCCCCCTTTTGAACACAATGAGATACTAATTTGAAAAGCATATCAATTGAGAAATTATTTTTAAAATTAGTGGTTGTGCGGTCCTTTTGCTTTGGGCTCATGCTCTCTCCCCCTTTGGCATAAATCGCCAAAAACAGAATCATTAGAGCCCTTTAGAACTACTTTCTCCCTTTTGGCAAATAAAATACGGGTGAAGATTATACAAAAGATGGAGAGTTGCTTGGAGCGACGGCGAAGGATTAGTTACGGAGTGGAAGCCTTTGTCTTTGCCGAAGACTCCAATTTCCTTTCAATACACCTATGACTTGGTTCAAAATTCACTTGAAAACACATTAGTCATAGCATATGAAAGAGACATGATCAAAAGTATACTTATGAGCTATGTGTGCAAAACATCAAAAGAAATTACTAGAATCAAGAATATTTAGCTCATGCCTAAGTTTGTTAAAAGTTTGTTCATCTATTGGCTTGGTAAAGATATCGTCTAATTGATCTTTAGTGTTAATATATGAAATCTCGATATCTCCCTTTTGTTGGTGATCCCTTAAGAAATGATACCGAATGGCTATGTGTTTAGTGCGGCTATGCTCAACGGGATTATCCGCCATGCGGATTGCACTCTCATTATCACATAAAAGAGGAACTTTGGTTAATTTGTAACCATAGTCCCTAAGGGTTTGCCTCATCCAAAGCAATTGCGCGCAACAATGGCCTGCGGCAATATACTCGGCTTCGGCGGTAGAGAGAGCTATGGAATTTTGCTTCTTTGAAGCCCAAGACACTAAGGACCTTCCCAAGAACTGGCAAGTCCCCGATGTGCTCTTTCTATTAATTTTACACCCCGCCCAATCGGCATTCGAATAACCAATTAAATCAAATGTGGATCCCCTAGGATACCAAAGCCCAAACTTAGGAGTATAAACTAAATATGTCAAGATTCGTTTTACGACCGTAAGGTGAGCTTCCTTAGGGTCGGCTTGGAATCTTGCACACATGCATACGGAAAGCATAATATCCGGTCGAGATGCACATAAATAGAGTAAAGAGCCTATCATCGACCGGTATACCTTTTGATCTACGGATTTACCTTCCGTGTCGAGGTCGAGATGCCCATTGGTTCCCATGGGTGTCTTGATGGGCTTGGCATCCTTCATCCCAAACTTGTTTAGAATGTCTTGAGTATACTTTGTTTGGCTAATGAAGGTGCCCTCTTAGAGTTGCTTCACTTGAAATCCTAAGAAATACTTCAACTCCCCCATCATTGACATCTCGAATTTTTGTGTCATGATCCTACTAAACTCTTCACATGTAGATTCGTTAGTAGACCCAAATATAATATCATCAACATAAATTTGGCATACAAACAAATCATTTTCAAGTGTTTTGGTAAAGAGTGTAGGATCGACCTTTCTGACTTTGAATCCATTGGTGATAAGGAAATCTCTAAGGCATTCATACCATGCTCTTGGGGCTTGCTTGAGCCCATAAAGCGCCTTAGAGAGTTTATACACATGATTAGGGTACTCTCTATCTTCAAAGCCGGGAGGTTGCTCAACATAGACCTCTTCCTTGATTGGTCCATTGAGGAAGGCACTCTTCACGTCCATTTGATAAAGCTTGAAGCCATGGTAAGTAGCATAGGCCAATAATATACGAATTGACTCAAGCCTAGCTACGGGTGCATAGTTTCACCGAAATCCAAACCTTCGACTTGGGAGTATCCCTTGGCCACAAGTTGGGCTTTGTTCCATGTCACCACACCATGCTCGTCTTGCTTGTTGCGGAAGGCCCACTTGGTTCCTACAATATTTTGATTAGGACGAGGAACTAAATGCCATACCTCGTTCCTTGTAAAATTATTGAGCTCCTCTTGCATCGCCACCACCCAATCCGAATCTTGTAGTGCTTCATCTACCTTGTTTGGCTCAATAGAGGAAACAAAAGAGTAATGCTCACAAAAATGTGCAACACGAGATCTAGTGGTTACCCCCTTATGAATGTCACCAAGGATGGTGTCGACGGGGTGATATCGTTGGATTGCTTGGTGGACTCTTGGGTGTGGCGGTCTTGGTTCTTCATTCTCCCTGACTTGATCATTTGCATCTCCCCCTTGATTATTGCCATCATCTTGAGGTGGCTCATCTATTTGATCTTCTCCTTCATCAACTTGAGCCTCATCCTCATTTTGAGTTGGTGGAGATGCTTGTGTGGAGGAGGATGGTTGATCTTGTGCATTTGGAGGCTCTTCAGATTCCTTAGGACACACATCCCCAATGGACATGTTCCTTAGCGCGATGCACGGAGCCTCTTCATCACCTATCTCATCAAGATCAACTTGCTCTACTTGAGAGCCGTTAGTTTCATCAAACACAACGTCACAAGAAACTTCAACTAGTCCAGAGGACTTGTTAAAGACTCTATGTGCCCTTGTGTTTGAATCATATCCTAGTAAAAAGCCTTCTACAGTCTTAGGAGCAAATTTAGATTTTCTACCTCTTTTAACAAGAATAAAGCATTTGCTACCAAAGACTCTAAAATATGAAATATTGGGCTTTTTACCGGTTAGGAGTTCATATGATGTCTTCTTGAGGATTCGGTGTAGATATAACCGGTTGATGGCGTAGCAGGCGGTGTTGACTGCCTCGGCCCAAAACCGATCCGAAGTCTTGTACTCATCAAGCATGGTTCTTGCCATGTCCAATAGAGTTCTATTCTTCCTCTCCACTACACCATTTTGTTGTGGGGTGTAGGGAGAAGAGAACTCATGCTTGATGCCCTCCTCCTCAAGGAAGCCTTCAATTTGAGAGTTCTTGAACTTCGTCCCATTGTCGCTTCTAATTTTCTTGATCCTTAAGTCGAACTCATTTTGAGCCCGTCTCAAGAATCCTTTTAATGTCTCTTGGGTATGAGATTTTTCCTGCAAAAAGAACACCCAAGTGAAGCGAGAATAATCATCCACAATAACTAGACAGTACTTACTCCCGCCGATGCTTATGTAAGCAATCGGGCCGAATAGGTCCATATGTAGGAGCTCCAGTGGCCTGTCAGTCGTCATGATGTTCTTGTGTGGATGATGAACACCAACTTGCTTCCCTGCTTGGCATGCGCTACAAATCCTGTCTTTCTCAAAATGAACATTTATTAATCCTAAAATGTGCTCTCCCTTTAGAAGTTTATGAAGATTCTTCATCCCAACATGGGCCAGTCGGTGGTGCCAGAGCCAACCCATGTTAGTCTTAGCAATTAAGCAAGTGTCGAGTTCAGCTCTATCAAAATCTACCAAGTATAGCTGACCCTCTAACACTCCCTTAAATGCTACTGAATCATCACTTCTTCTAAAGACAGTGACACCTACATCAGTAAAAAGACAGTTGTAGCCCATTTGACATAATTGAGATACGGAAAGCAAATTGTAATCTAAAGAATCTACAAGAAAAACATTGGAAATTGAATGGTCCGGAGATATAGCTATTTTACCCAATCCTTTGACCAAACCTTGATTTCCATCCCCGAATGTGATCGCTCTTTGGGGATCCTGGTTTTTCTCGTAGGAGGAGAACATCTTCTTCTCTCCTGTCATGTGGTTTGTGCACCCGCTATCGATGATCGAGCTTGAGCCCCCGGATGCATAAACCTACAAAACAAGTTTAGTTCTTGACTTTGTACCCAAATGGTTTTGGGTCCTTTGGCATTAGACACAAGAACTTTGGGTACCCAAACACAAGTTTTTGACCCTTTGTGCTTGCCCCCAACATATTTGGCAACTACCTTGCCGGATTTGTTAGTTAAGACATATGATGCATCAAAAGTTTTAAATGAAATGTCATGATCATTTGATGCACTAGGAGTTTTCTTCTTAGGCAACTTAGCACGGGTTGGTTGCCTAGAACTAGATGTCTCACCCTTATACATAAATGCATGGTTAGGGCCAGAGTGAGACTTCCTAGAATGAATTCTCCTAATTTTGCTCTCGGGATAACCGGCAGGGTATAAAATGTAACCCTCGTTATCCTGAGGCATGGGAGCCTTTCCCTTAACAAAATTAGACAATTTCTTAGGAGGGGCATTAAGTTTGACATTGCCTCCCTGTTGGAAGCCAATACCGTCCTTAATGCAGGGCGTCTCCCTCTATAAAGCATACTATGAGCGAACTTAATTTTTTCATTTTCTAGTTCATGCTCGGCAATTTTTGCATCTAGCTTAGCTATATGATCATTTTGTTGTTTAATTAAAGCCATGTGATCATGAATAGCATTAATATCAACATCTCTACATCTAGTGCAAATAGTGACATGCTCAGTGGTAGATGTAGAGGGTTTGCAAGAATTAAGTTCAACAATCTTAGCACGCAATATATCATTTTTATCTCTAAGATCAGAAATTGTAACATTGCAAACATCTAGTTCTTTAGCCTTAGCAATTAATTTCTCATTCTCAATCCTAAGGCTAGCAAGAGTAACATTTAATTCTTCAATCTTAACAAGTAAATCAACATTATCATTTTTAAGATTGGGAATTGAAATATTACAAGCATTTGAATCAACCTTAGCCACTAAACTAGCATTTTCATCTCTAAGGTTGTTGATAACATCATGGCATGTGCTTAGCTCACTAGTTAATTTCTCACATTTTTCAACTTCTAGGGCATAAGCATTTTTAACCTTAACATGCTTTTTGTTTTCCTTGATTAGGAAGTCCTCTTGGGTGTCCAAGAGGTCATCCTTCTCATGGATGGCACTAATTAATTCATTTAACTTTTCTTTTTGTTGCATGCTTAGGTTGGCAAAAAGGGTACGTAAATTATCTTCCTCATCACTGGCATTATCATCACTAGAGGACTCATATTTAGTGGAGGATTTAGATTTCACCTTCTTATTTTTGCCGTCCTTTGCCATGAGGCACTTGTGGCCGACGTTGGGGAAGAGAAGGCCTTTGTTGATGGCGATGTTGGCGGCGTCCTCGTCGGAGGAGGAGTCGGAGGAGCTCTCGTCCGAGTCCCACTCGCGGCATACATGGGCGTCGCCACCCTTCTTCTTGTAGTATTTATTCTTCTCCTTTCTTCTCCCCTTCTTGCCGTCGCCCCTGTCACTGTCACTAGAAATAGGACATTTTGCTATAAAGTGACCGGGCTTACCACACTTGTAGCAAACCTTCTTGGAGCGGGGCTTGTAATCTTTCCCCCTTCTTTGCTTGAGGATTTGGCGGAAGCTCTTGATGACGAGCGCCATTTCCTCATTGTCGAGCTTTGAGGCGTCGATTGGTTGTCTACTTGATGTAGACTCCTCCTTCTTCTCCTCCGTTGCCTTGAATGCAACCGGTTGTGCTTCGGATGTGGAGGGATCATCTAGCTCATTGATTTTCTTTGAGCCCTTGATCATATACTCAAAGCTCACAAAATTCCCGATTACTTCCTCGGGAGTCATTAGTGTATATCTAGGATTACCACGAATTAATTGAACTTGAGTAGGGTTAAGGAAAATGAGTGATCTAAGAATAACCTTAACCATCTCGTGGTCATCCCACCTTTTGCTCCCGAGGTTGCGCACTTGGTTCACCAAGGTTTTGAGCCGGTTGTACATGTCTTGTGGCTCTTCCCCTTTGCGAAGCCAGAAGCGACCGAGCTCCCCCTCGATCGTCTCCCGCTTGGTGATCTTGGTTAGCTCATCTCCCTCGTGTGCGGTCTTGAGCACGTCCCAAACTTCATTGGCGCTCTTCAACCCTTGCACCTTGTTATACTCCTCTCGACTTAGGGAGGCGAGGAGTATAGTTGTGGCTTGGGAGTTGAAGTGCTCGATTTGGGCCACTTCGTCCTCATCATAATCTTCATCCCCTACGGATGGTACCTGTACACCAAACTCAACGACATCCCATATACTTTTGTGGAGTGAGGTTAGATGAAATCGCATTAAATCACTCCACCTTGCATAATATTCACCATCAAAAGTTGGTGGTTTGCCTAATGGGACGGAAAGTAAAGGTGAATGTTTAGGAATGCGAGGATAGCGTAAGGGGATCTTACTAAACTTCTTGCGCTCATGGCGCTTAGAAGTAATGGACGGCGCGTCGGAGCCGGAGGTGGAAGGTGATGAAGTATCGGTCTCGTAGTAGACCACCTTCCTCATCTTCTTTTTCTTGTCGCCACTCCGATGCGACTTGTGGGAAGAGGGTTTCTTTTCTTTCCCCTTCCCCTTGTTGCGGGACTCTTCCGATGAAGCTTTCCTGTGGCTTGTAGCGGGCTTGTCGCCGGTCTCCATCTCCTTCTTGGCGTGATCTCCCGACATCACTTCGAGCGGTTAGGCTCTAATGAAGCACCGGGATTTGATACCAATTGAAAGTTGCCTAGAGGGAGGTGAATAGGGCGAAACTAAAATTTACAAAGTTAATTACAACTATAAGCCAGGTTAGCGTTAGAAATATAATCGAGTCTGAGAGAGAGGGCGAAAAACAAATCGCAAGTGAATAAAGAGTGAGACACGCGGATTTGTTTTACCGAGGTTCGGTTCTTGCAAACCTACTCCCCGTTGAGGTGGTCACAAAGACCGGGTCTCTTTCAACCCTTTCCCTCTCTGAAACGGTCCCTCGGACCGAGTGAGCTTCTTCTTCTCAAACAAATGGAACACAAAGTTCCCACAAGGACCACCACACAATTGGTGTCTTTTGCCTCAATTACATGTGAGTTTGATCTCAAGAAAGATTGAGAAAGAAAAGAAGCAATCCAAGCGCCAGAGCTCAAAAGGACACAATAAATCTCTCTCACTTAACACTAAAGCTTTTGTGGAATTGGGAGATGATTTGATCACTTGGGTGTGTCTAGAATTGAATGCTAGAGCTCTTGTAAGTGGTTGGGAGTTGGAAAATGTAACGCCCCGAATTTTTGCAGTTGAATTTTTTCTTTTCTTTACTCGCCAAAATTCGGGCGTTACCTTTCCCTTTTCTTTTTCCCCTCGCTAAACCTTGACCTTTTTCAAAGTTTAGCGGGATTCGGTTTGGATCTCCCGTGTAGGAAAAACCCTAAATACCTTATGTTGTTTGATGCACCATGCCGAACCTTGCATTTCTTTTGATTGCTTTGAAAGTGCAAATGCATGCATGTAGAAAGATCGGATTTCGAAAATGAGGAGAAGATCTTTTCTTTCTTTTTCTCTCTCTTTCTCTCTCCTCTTTTTCTCTCTCTCCCGCGCCGTGGGCCGACCCCGGCCGGCCCAGCCGCCCCTGGCGCCCCCCCCTTTTGGGCCCAATTGGCCCATGCCGCCCCCCATCTCCCTTTTTCCCAAAACCCTCTCCCTCTCCCTCTCATTTTCCCTCTCTCTCCCTAAGCCGCCGCCCCTACCCCTGCCCTAGCCGCCGCCCCTGCCTAGGCCGCCGCCCCTCCCCGTCGCCGATCGGCCGCCCCGCTCGGCCGCCCCGTCCCCGTCCCCGGTGAGGCCCCTCCCCCTCTCCTCCCTCCCCCTCTCCTCCCTCCCCTTCCCCTCGCCGCTCGGCCCCATGGCCGGTTCGGCCGCCCGCCCCACCCCGCCCGCTCGGCCCCTTGGCCGCGCCCCCGGCCCCCCCAGCGCGCCCCCGGCTCGGCCGCTCGGCCGCCCCGCGCCCTGCCCCGCGCCCCTGCGCGCCCAGCGGCTCGGCCGCCCCGCCCCCCTGCTCGGCCGGCTCGGCCGCCCCCTGCGCCGCCCGCCCTCGCCAGCCCGGCCGCCCGCCGCCGGCTCAGGCGCCCCTGCGTGCCCCGCCTAGGGCCGGTTCAACCGCCCCTAGGGCCGGTTCAACCGCCCCCCCCCCTCTGTTTTTTTTATTTTTTTATTTTTTTTATTTTATTTTATTTACTTTCTGTGATCATAATTACTGTATTTTAAGTAGGCTAATCACTGTTCATGCTATGGGAAAATAGGAAGTTTAATTTAAAATTCCGTTATGTTATTGATTCACGTAGTTAATTGTTTACCCTGTGCAATGTTGATCAACTAAAAGTGATTAGGTTTCCATTAGTATATATAAATATATATAACAGAATTATTTTGTTAAAAAAAACCAATTGTGTCATTAGTGCATAAGATTTAACCCCCTGCGAGACCTTTCCCGTTTCTTTCTAACCATAACAAATGCGTTATCGAATGTCATACTTGGTGCATATTCACTTTATTTGTTATCTTGTATGGTGTACTGTTCTTTTGTATTAAATATGTGGATGGATGTATGTATGTTTGCGCTCGCATAGAGAACGATCCGGTCGAAGAGCCCGAGGAATTCGCAGGAGAAGCCCCTGAGCAGCAGTCGGTTGGTGGAGGCAAGTGTCCTTTGACCTATCTCTGTCCTATTCATTCTTTAATTCACCTCCTGCATTACACATTTATACCTAAGGATTGACTAGCTTTTGTTATCCATGTCCTTGTTTACCTATTTGGGTCGGATTATTACTACTTAGTCTGATGCTATTGCTCAACTCTAATCAATGAACATGATGTGATTATCTATGATACGCTGTTTTCCCGTTCTTCTTTATGATTATACTTGTGGTTTTCAAGGGGACTCGAGCGGTTTCTCGAGTGCCTCTCCGTAAGGACCTGTTCTATGGATGACCGCCTGGGAAAACAGTGCAACCATGAGGGTGGAATGGGGTGCCCTTAGCTGAATAATTAGAGGATCCGGGATGTAGTTCACTTAGCCGTCGTGCCGTCAATGGGGCTCGGTGTATGCGGCTCGCTCTGCCAAGTTTGGGTTCGCCCCTTGGGGAGGAGTGCGGTGCATTTAGGAAACCTAACGGGTGGCTACAGCCCCGGGGAATCTTTGTAAAGGCTACGTAGTGAAACCCTGCCTATTCACCTTGGTAGTGTTTAAGGGTTTGATCGGCCCGAGGCAAGAGGGAATCACGGCTTGTGGGTAAAGTGCACAACCTCTGCAGAGTGTTATGAAACTGATATATCAGCCGTGCTCACGGTTATGAGCGGCCAAGGGAGCTCCAGAGATTAGTGATACTTGATCAGAGATATTTTGGTACAGGTGGCAATGAGATTGATGGTTCTGGTTATGATTATGGTATTGGTAAGTGGTATTCTTTCCGTTTGGAAAGGATACATTGGGTTAATAACTTGGGTTAATGTTAAAACCTGGCTTTCTACTGGTAAGTAATAACCTGACCAACTAAAAGCAACTGCTTGACTTATCCCCACATAAAGCTAGTCCACTACAGCCAAACAGGATACTTGCTGAGTATGTTGATGTGTACTCACCCTTGCTCTACACACCAAACCCCCCCCCCCAGGTTGTCAGCATTGCAACCACTGCTCAGGAGAAGATGAAGCTGTGGAAGGAGACTTCCAGGAGTTCCAAGACTACGACGAGTTCTAGGTGTGGGTTAGCGGCAACCCCCAGTCGGCTGCCTGTGAAGGCCGTGTTATCTACGTTTCGTTTTCGCACTTTGATTTATTGTAAGGACTATATGGACGTCTCAGACGTATGATGTAATCGACTATTTCCCTTATTAATACCATTTTGAGCACTGTGTGATGATGTCCATATTATGTAACTGCTGTGTACGTGAATAACTGATCCTGGCACGTACATGGTTCGCATTCGGTTTACCTTCTAAAAACCGGGTGTGACATAAGTGGTATCAAAGCCGTGCTGACTGTAGGACCGCTAACCTAGAGTAGAATGGTCGTTCTAAGGACTATAGACCTCTGTCCCTGCCTTGACTTTGATATCTCTTCAAAAGTTGGTCCTACTGACCAAACCTATGTTCTACTACATATTATACCTTGCTGAAAATTATGTTTTATTCTGATCCTTCATTTATTTATGATTCATTACTTGCTGGTCATATTAATTCTGTTCTCACCCTTTTGCTTGCGATGTCCTTTGTAGATGGCTCGACTTAGACACACTGCACGAAAGTCAGTCATCCCCTTCTTACCCTCCCGCCTTGCTGAGCGTCCGCTTCGCCGTCCTGTGGCCGGACAGTCCAGCCACTTGGAGAGACTACACCACCGCCTGCGTGAGGAGCAGGAACGTCGACGACAGGAGCAGCAGAGCTCTTCCTTCTCGCTCCACCAGGAGATAGAGTCTGTGAGGAGCTGCTCTCCTGTGCTTCCTCTGGAGGCGCCCCCTGCACCACCACTGGGCGTCCCAGCTTCTGGAGTAGCTGCTGGAGGAGACCCAGACGACGGAGGTGGCGACGACAGCTCGAGCCACGACACCGACTTCTCTGCTAACCCTGAGCCGGAAGGATGGGTTGCTCGACCCATCACTCGCGACGCTGCTCGCGGGTGTCACTTCCACGATGCGCTCGACACCCTGCTACGTCGGGCATTTGACCGACATACTTGGTCCGTCGAGTATCGCTGTGTGGTCTACCAGCACAGTCGCGGGGTCTACCCGGATCGCTGGGAGGCAACTTGCTTGGTGCGCTGCCCGGAGAACAGTCTCCAGGGAGCGGAGGCTTGCTCAGAGCACTATTCTATCTCTGAGCGGGACTCAGCTGAGGCAGCCATGCAAGATGCTGCACGGCGTGCGCTTTCGCACTACTGCTCGGTTTTCGGTGGGGCAGCTGACGGTCTTGACCTGAAGTATTACCCCCGCCGTTCATCTGGCAGCACAGGAGGCGTGATTGTCTCACCTGTCGGTGAGGGCAATCCTAGGTTGAGCAGCACAGTCAACCTAGCCGCCGTGCTAAACACGGAGCTAGACCATGCATTAGACGAGCTGAGTAGGGCTCGTGCTGAGATCGCCCTGCTGCGGGCTGAGCGCGCGGAACGTCGTCACCTGGACGGTGGTTCCCCCGCTCCCGTTGGGACTCAGCACCCGTACCGCTCACCTCAGCGTGGACACCAGTCTTATGGCAATCCCGCCTGCAAGACCAAGATAAACCTAGAACCATAGATCGTTAGAGTTGGATCTTGTAATTAATACGAAATAAATATATACATGGAAGCTTCAGTCTTAGCGTTAGTCTCGGTCTTAGTTAGTTTTAGTTAGACAGGGTAGTTTGCTATATCCTGTGCATTTATGTTTGTCATGATGAACTATGTTTGGTTTGGATCTTTGTAATGATTGTCACCAGAGTGTGGGTATCCCCTGCATTTTGGTTTACATACTATGTCAATAAAGTTAGTTATATAGTTGGGAAAACCTTTATTCTACTTTCCTCTTTATCTGAGAAGCTGTGGGGTCTGTGTTGGAGATCAGTGAAGATGCTCATCTGTTCAGTGCTGTTGGAGAATTCTATACTCTTTTCTTATGCTGCAAGCTTTGCCAGATCAGTTCCGATGTGTGGTTGCGTTCTGCAGATGTCAGAGAACAGGCGTAGAGGAGGAAGGCGTGCTCAGCAGGAGCAAGCCGGTCAGCAAGATGAGGCGCCCCAGCAGCAGCAGCTGCCGCCCCCGCCCCCGATGTCGATTGAGCAGATGTTTCTGATGCAGACTCAGGCAGTTCAAGCCATCGGTCAGACTTTGGCCGCCATTCAGCAGCAGCAGCAGCAGCAAGCACCACCTCAGCCTCAGATGCCTCAGATGCCCAGAGACAAGCGTGCTGAATTCATGAGAGGTCATCCACCAACGTTCGCTCATTCTTCCGACCCCATGGATGCTGAAGATTGGCTGCGCACTGTGGAGCGGGAGTTGCATACCGCTCAGTGCGATGACAGGGAGAAAGTTCTGTATGGTCCCCGTCTGTTGAGAGGAGCAGCCCAGTCATGGTGGGAGTCTTACCTCGCCACCCATGCCAACCCCGACACCATCACCTGGGAAGAGTTCAGAGGTAGCTTTCGTCAGTACCATGTGCCTGCAGGTCTGATGACAGTGAAGAAGGAGGAGTTCCTGGCCCTTAAGCAAGGGTCATCGTCTGTCAGTGAGTATCGGGACAGGTTTCTGCAGTTGTCTCGCTACGCTCCCGAAGATGTCAACACCGACGCCAAGCGACAATACCGTTTTCTGAGAGGCTTGGTTGACCCTCTGCAGTATCAGCTGATGAATCACACCTTCCCGACATTCCAGCACCTGATTGACAGAGCAATCATGACAGAAAGGAAGCGTAAGGAGATGGAAGATCGTAAGCGCAAGATCAGTGGACCCCAGCCTGGAAGCAGCAGCCGTCCCCGTTTCTCAGGCAATCAACCTCAGCAGTTCAGGCAGAACCAGCGTCCACCTCAGCAGCATCAGCAGCGTCAGCAGTATCAGCAGTTCCAAAGGCAGTATCCTCAGCATCAGTACCAGAACCGTCAGAGCAATCAGTCAGGAGGTCAGTTTCAGAAGCAGAATCAGCAAGCACCTCGTCTTCCTGCCCCAGCAAATCAGCAGAACAGTCAGGCAGCACCAGCTCAGGTTGGAAACAGGGCATGTTTCCACTGTGGAGAGCAAGGCCATTGGGTGATGCAATGTCCGAAGAAGGCAGCCCAGCAGCAGTCAGGCCCCAATGCCCCAGCAAAGCAGAATGTGTCTCAGCCTGGAGCAGGCAATCGCCCTCAGCCGCGCTATAATCATGGAAGGCTGAACCACTTGGAGGCTGAAGCAGTTCAGGAGACCCCCGACCTGATAGTAGGTATGTTCCCAGTCGACTCCCATATTGCAGAAGTGTTATTTGATACTGGAGCAACACATTCTTTCATTACTGCATCATGGGTAGAAGCACATAATCTTCCAATTACTACCATGTCAACCCCTATTCAAATTGACTCAGCTGGTGGTAGAATTCGAGCTGATAGCATTTGTTTAAATGTAAGTGTGGAAATAAGGGGGATAGCGTTTCCCGCCAACCTTATAGTAATGGGTACTCAGGGAATAGATGTCATCCTAGGGATGAATTGGTTAGATAAGTATCAGGCAGTTATCAGTTGTGATAAAAGGACAATCAAGTTGGTGTCCCCACTAGGAGAGGAAGTGGTGACCGAGTTAGTCCCGCCTGAGCCAAAGAAAGGAAGTTGTTATCAGATGGCTGTCGATAGCAGTGAAGCAGACCCAATTGAGAGTATCAAGGTTGTGTCTGAATTCCCAGATGTGTTTCCAAAGGATTTACCGGGTATGCCACCAGAGCGGAAAGTTGAATTTGCTATAGAGCTTCTTCCTGGAACCGCCCCCATCTCTAAGAGAGCTTACAGAATATCTGGACCAGAGTTGGTTGAGCTTAAGAAGCAGATTGATGAGCTGTCAGAGAAAGGTTACATCCGGCCAAGCACCTCGCCTTGGGCCGCCCCTGCCTTGTTTGTGGAGAAGAAAGATGGCACCAAGAGGATGTGTATCGATTATCGAGCTTTGAATGAAGTCACGATCAAGAACAAGTATCCTTTGCCCAGAATAGAAGATCTGTTCGACCAGTTGAGAGGAGCCAGTGTGTTCTCCAAGATCGATCTGAGGTCAGGTTATCATCAGCTCAGGATCCGACCTTCGGACATTCCGAAGACGGCATTCATTACCAAGTATGGTTTATATGAGTTCACAGTGATGTCTTTTGGTTTGACCAATGCACCAGCGTTCTTTATGAACTTGATGAACAGTGTATTCATGGATTATCTTGATAAGTTCGTGGTGGTATTCATTGATGACATTCTGGTTTATTCTCAAAGTGAAGAAGAGCATGCAGATCATTTGAGGCTGGTATTGCAGAGATTGCGAGAGCACCAGTTGTATGCAAAGTTGAGCAAGTGTGAGTTCTGGATCAGTGAAGTCCTGTTCTTGGGTCACATAATCAACAAAGAAGGATTGGCTGTGGATCCGAAGAAAGTGGCAGACATTCTAAACTGGAAAGCGCCAACAGATGCTCGAGGAATCAAGAGCTTCATTGGAATGGCCGGATATTATCGGCGATTCATTGAAGGGTTTTCGAAGATTGCGAAGCCAATGACAGCGTTGCTAGGCAACAAGGTTGAGTTCAAGTGGACCCAGAAATGCCAAGAGGCCTTTGAAGCGCTGAAAGAGAAGTTGACAACAGCGCCTGTCCTAGTCTTGCCTGATGTGCACAAGCCCTTCTCGGTGTATTGCGATGCTTGTTACACAGGTTTGGGATGTGTGTTGATGCAAGAGGGAAGAGTTGTGGCTTACTCGTCCCGACAGCTGAAGGTTCATGAGAAGAATTACCCAATCCATGATCTAGAGTTGGCAGCAGTGGTTCACGCACTGAAGACATGGAGGCACTATCTGTATGGACAGAAATGTGATGTTTACACAGACCACAAGAGTCTGAAGTACATATTCACTCAGTCAGAATTGAACATGAGGCAACGAAGATGGTTAGAATTGATCAAAGACTATGAGTTGGAGATTCATTACCATCCAGGAAAAGCGAACGTAGTGGCAGATGCTTTGAGCAGAAAGAGTCAAGTCAATCTGATGGTCGCTCGTCCGATGCCTTATGAGTTGGCCAAAGAGTTTGACAGGTTGAGTCTCGGGTTTCTGAACAATTCGCGAGGAGTCACAGTTGAATTGGAACCTACCTTGGAGCGCGAAATCAAAGAAGCACAGAAAAATGATGAGAAGATCAGTGAGATTCGGCGATTGATTCTAGATGGCAGAGGCAAAGAGTTTCGAGAAGATGCAGAAGGCGTGATATGGTTCAAAGACCGCTTATGTGTTCCCAATGTCCAGTCCATTCGGGAGTTGATTCTTAAGGAAGCTCATGAGACAGCTTATTCGATTCACCCTGGCAGTGAGAAGATGTATCAGGATCTGAAGAAGAAATTCTGGTGGTACGGAATGAAAAGAGAAATCGCAGAGCATGTGGCTATGTGCGATAGTTGTCGAAGAATTAAGGCAGAACACCAGAGACCAGCTGGATTGTTGCAACCGTTGCAGATCCCTCAGTGGAAATGGGATGAAATTGGTATGGATTTCATAGTCGGATTGCCTCGCACTCGAGCCGGCTACGATTCCATTTGGGTAGTAGTGGACCGCTTGACCAAGTCAGCCCACTTCATACCTGTCAAGACCAACTACAACAGTGCAGTATTGGCAGAATTGTATATGTCTCGGATCGTTTGTCTTCATGGTGTGCCAAAGAAGATAGTGTCAGACAGAGGAACGCAGTTCACCTCTCATTTCTGGCAGCAGTTGCATGAAGCCTTGGGCACGCATCTGAATTTCAGTTCAGCTTATCACCCGCAGACAGATGGTCAGACTGAAAGAACCAATCAAATCCTTGAAGATATGTTGAGAGCCTGTGCGTTGCAAGATCAGTCCGGATGGGACAAGCGATTGCCTTATGCGGAGTTTTCCTATAACAACAGTTACCAGGCCAGTTTGAAGATGTCACCGTTTCAAGCGCTGTATGGAAGGAGTTGCAGAACTCCGTTGCAATGGGATCAGCCTGGAGAGAAGCAGGTGTTTGGGCCAGATATTTTGCTTGAAGCCGAAGAGAACATCAAGATGGTCCGAGAGAATCTGAAGATAGCGCAATCAAGGCAGCGAAGCTATGCAGACACAAGAAGAAGAGAGCTGAGTTTCGAAGTCGGAGACTTTGTCTATCTGAAAGTGTCACCGATCAGAGGAGTCAGAAGATTCGGAGTCAAAGGCAAGCTGGCACCCCGCTACATTGGTCCGTATCAGATTCTTGCAAGACGTGGAGAAGTGGCCTATCAGCTCAGTTTGCCAGAGAATTTGTCTGCTGTGCATGATGTCTTTCATGTGTCTCAGTTGAAGAAGTGCTTGCGTGTGCCAGAAGAGCAGTTGCCAGTGGAAGGTCTTGAGGTCCAGGAGGACTTGACCTACGTTGAGAAGCCAGCTCAGATCCTTGAGGTTGCAGATAGAGTCACCCGAAGGAAGACCGTCAGAATGTGCAAAGTCAGATGGAGTCACCACTCTGAGGAAGAAGCAACCTGGGAGCGTGAAGATGATCTGATGGCCAAGTACCCGGAGCTCTTTGCTAGCCAGCCCTGAATCTCGAGGGCGAGATTCTTTTAAGGGGGATAGGTTTGTAACGCCCCGAATTTTTGCAGTTGAATTTTTTCTTTTCTTTACTCGCCAAAATTCGGGCGTTACCTTTCCCTTTTCTTTTTCCCCTCGCTAAACCTTGACCTTTTTCAAAGTTTAGCGGGATTCGGTTTGGATCTCCCGTGTAGGAAAAACCCTAAATACCTTATGTTGTTTGATGCACCATGCCGAACCTTGCATTTCTTTTGATTGCTTTGAAAGTGCAAATGCATGCATGTAGAAAGATCGGATTTCGAAAATGAGGAGAAGATCTTTTCTTTCTTTTTCTCTCTCTTTCTCTCTCCTCTTTTTCTCTCTCTCCCGCGCCGTGGGCCGACCCCGGCCGGCCCAGCCGCCCCTGGCGCCCCCCCTTTTGGGCCCAATTGGCCCATGCCGCCCCCCATCTCCCTTTTTCCCAAAACCCTCTCCCTCTCCCTCTCATTTTCCCTCTCTCTCCCTAAGCCGCCGCCCCTACCCCTGCCCTAGCCGCCGCCCCTGCCTAGGCCGCCGCCCCTCCCCGTCGCCGATCGGCCGCCCCGCTCGGCCGCCCCGTCCCCGTCCCCGGTGAGGCCCCTCCCCCTCTCCTCCCTCCCCCTCTCCTCCCTCCCCTTCCCCTCGCCGCTCGGCCCCATGGCCGGTTCGGCCGCCCGCCCCACCCCGCCCGCTCGGCCCCTTGGCCGCGCCCCCGGCCCCCCCAGCGCGCCCCCGGCTCGGCCGCTCGGCCGCCCCGCGCCCTGCCCCGCGCCCCTGCGCGCCCAGCGGCTCGGCCGCCCCGCCCCCCTGCTCGGCCGGCTCGGCCGCCCCCTGCGCCGCCCGCCCTCGCCAGCCCGGCCGCCCGCCGCCGGCTCAGCCGCCCCGGCTCGGCCGCCCCTGCGCGCCCCGCCTAGGGCCGGTTCAACCGCCCCTAGGGCCGGTTCAACCGCCCCCCCCCTCTGTTTTTTTTATTTTTTTATTTTTTTTATTTTATTTTATTTACTTTCTGTAACGCCCCGAATTTTGCAGTTGAATTTTTTCTTTTCTTTACTTGCCAAAATTCGGGCGTTACCTTTTCCTTTTCTTTTTCCCTTCGCTAAACCTTGACCTTTTCCAAAGTTCTAGCGGGATTCGGTTTGGAATTCCCGTACGTATAAAAACCCTAAATGCTTTATGTTGCTTGATGCACCATGCCGAACCTTGCATTTCTTTTGATTGCTTTGAAAGTGCAAATGCATGCATGTAGAAAGATCGGATTTCAAAAATGAAGAGAAGATCTTTCTTTCTCTTTTCTCTCTCTCTTTCTCTCTCCCCTCTCTCTCTCTCTCCCGCGCCCTGGGCCGACCCCGGCCGGCCCAGCCGCCCCCTGGCGCCCCCCCCCCTTGGGCCCAATAGGCCCAGCCGCCCCCCCTCTTTCCCTTATTCCCTAACCCTCTCCCTCTCCCCCCTCATTTTCTCCCTCCCCACCTAGGCCGCCGCCCCTACCCCCTACCCGCACCCTGCCCTAGGTAGCCGCCGCCGCCCCCTGCTTGCCGCGCCGCCCCCTGCCGCCGGCCGCCCCTCGCCGTCGATCCCCGACGCCGGTAAGCCCCCCCCCCCCTCCTCCCTCTCTCCTCCCTCCCCCATCCTCCCTCCCCTTCCTCTCGCCGCTCGGCCCCATGGCCGGTTCGGCCGCCCGCCCCACCCCGCCCGCTCGGCCCCTTGGCTGCGCCCCCGGCCCCCCCCCGCGCGCGCCCCATGGCCGGCTCGGCCGGCTCGGCCGGCTCGGCCGCTCGGCCGCCCCGCCCCCCCCTGCTCGGCCGCTCGGCCGCCCCCTGCGCGCCCCGCCTAGGGCCGGTTCAACCGCCCTAGGGCCGGTTCAACCGCCCCCCCCCTTCTGTTTTTTTTATTTTTTTTATTCTATTTTATTTACTTTCTGTGATCATAATTACTGTATTTTAAGTAGGCTAATCACTGTTCATGCTATGGGAAAATAGGAAGTTTAATTTAAAATTCCGTTATGTTATTTCACGTAGTTAATTGTTTACCCTGTGCAATGTTGATCAACTAAAAGTGATTAGGTTTCCATCAGTATATATATATATATATATAACAGAATTATTTTGTTAAAAACCAATTGTGTCATTAGTGCATAAGATTTAACCCCCTGCGAGACCTTTCCCGTTTCTTTCTAACCGTAACAAATGCGTTATCGAATGTCATACTTGATGCATATTCGCTTTATTTGTTATCTTGTATGGTGTACTGTTCTTTTGTATTAAATATGTGGATGTATGTATGTATGTTTGCGCTCGCATAGAGAACGATCCGGTCGAAGAGCCCGAGGAATTCGCAGGAGAAGCCCCTGAGCAGCAGTCGGTTGGTGGAGGCAAGTGTCCTTTGACCTATCTCTGTCCTATTCATTTTTTAATTCACCTCCCGCATTACACATTTATACCTAAGGATTGACTAGCTTTTGTTATCCATGTCCTTGTTTACCTATTTGGGTCGGATTATTACTACTTAGTCTGATGCTATTGCTCAACTCTAATCAATGAACATGATGTGATTATCTATGATACGCTGTTTTCCCGTTCTTCTTTATGATTATACTTGTGGTTTTCAAGGGGGCTCGAGCGGTTTCTCGAGTGCCTCTCCGTAAGGACCTGTTCTATGGATGACCGCCCGGGAAAACAGTGCAACCATGAGGGTGGAATGGGGTGCCCTTAGCTGAATAATTAGAGGATCCGGGATGTAGTTCACTTAGCCGTCGTGCCGTCAATGGGGCTCGGTGTATGCGGCTCGCTCTGCCAAGTTTGGGTTCGCCCCTTGGGGAGGAGTGCGGTGCATTTAGGAAACCTAACGGGTGGCTACAGCCCCGGGGAATCTTTGTAAAGGCTACGTAGTGAAACCCTGCCTATTCACCTTGGTAGTGTTTAAGGGTTTGATCGGCCCGAGGCAAGAGGGAATCACGGCTTGTGGGTAAAGTGCACAACCTCTGCAGAGTGTTATGAAACTGATATATCAGCCGTGCTCGCGGTTATGAGCGGCCAAGGGAGCTCCAGTGATTAGTGGTACTTGATCAGAGACATTGTGGTACAGGTGGTTATGAGATTGATGGTTTTGGTTATGACTATGGTGCTGGTAAGTGGTATTCTTTCCGTTTGGAAAGGATACATTGGGTTAATAACTTGGGTTAATGTTAAAACCTGGCTTTCTACTAGTAAGTAATAACCTGACCAACTAAAAGCAACTGCTTGACTTATCCCCACATAAAGCTAGTCCACTACAGCCAAACAGGATACTTGCTGAGTATGTTGATGTGTACTCACCCTTGCTCTACACACCAAACCCCCCCCCAGGTTGTCAGCATTGCAACCACTGCTCAGGAGAAGATGAAGCTGTGGAAGGAGACTTCCAGGAGTTCCAAGATTACGACGAGTTCTAGGTGTGGGTTAGCGGCAACCCCCAGTCGGCTGCCTGTGAAGGCCGCGTTATCTACGTTTCTTTTCCGCACTTTGATTTATTGTAAGAACTATATGGACGTCTCAGACGTATGATGTAATCGACTATTTCCCTTATTAATACTATTTTGAGCACTGTGTGATGATGTCCATATTATGTAACTGCTGTGTACGTGAATAACTGATCCTGGCACGTACATGGTTCGCATTCGGTTTGCCTTCTAAAACCGGGTGTGACATAAGTGGTATCAGAGCCGTGCTGACTGTAGGACCGCTAACCTAGAGTAGAATGGTCGTTCTAAGGACTATAGACCTCTGTCCCTACCTTGACTTTGATATCTCTTCAAAAGTTGGTCCTACTGACCAAACCTATGTTCTACTATATACTATACCTTGCTGAAAATCATGTTTTATTCCAATCCTTCATTTGCTTATGATTCATTACTTGCTGGTCATATTAATTCTGTTCTCACCCTTCTGCTTGCGATGTCTTTTGTAGATGGCTCGACTTAGACACACTGGACGAAAGTCAGTCATCCCCTTCTTACCCTCCCGCCTTGCTGAGCGTCCGCTTCGCCGTCCCGTGGCCGGACAGTCCAGCCACTTGGAGAGACTACACCACCGCCTGCGTGAGGAGCAGGAGCGTCGACGACAGGAGCAGCAGAGCTCTTCCCTCTCGCTCCACCAGGAGATAGAGTCTGTGAGGAGCTGCTCCCCTGTGCTTCCTCTGGAGCCGCCCCCTGCACCACCACTGGGCGCCCTAGCCTCTGGAGTAGCTGCTGGAGGAGATCCAGACGACGGAGGAGGCGACGACAGCTCGAGCCACGACACCGACTTCTCTGCTAACCCTGAGCCGGAAGGATGGGTTGCTCGACCCATCACTCGCGACGCTGCTCGCGGGTGTCACTTCCATGATGCGCTCGACACCCTGCTACGTCGGGCATTTGACCGGCATACTTGGTCCGTCGAGTATCGCTGTGTGGTCTACCAGCATAGTCGCGGGGTCTACCCGGACCGCTGGGAGGCGACTTGCTTGGTGCGCTGCCCGGAGGACAGTCTCCAGGGTGCAGAGGCCTGTTCAGAGCACTATTCTATCTCTGAGCGGGACTCAGCTGAGGCAGCCATGCAAGATGCTGCACGGCGTGCGCTTTCGCACTACTGCTCGGTTTTCGGTGGGGCAGCTGACGGTCTTGACCTGAAGTATTATCCCCGCCGTTCATCTGGCAGCACAGGAGGCGTGATTGTCTCACCTGTCGGTGAGGGCAATCCTAGGTTGAGCAGCACAGTCAACCTAGCCGCCGTGCTAAACACGGAGCTGGACCATGCATTAGACGAGCTGAGTAGGGCTCGTGCTGAGATCGCCCTGCTGCGGGCTGAGCGCGCGGAACGTCGTTATCTGGACGGTGGTTCCCCCGCTCCCGTTGGGACTCAGCACCCGTACCGCTCACCTCAGCGTGGACACCAGTCTTATGGCAATCCCGCCTGCAAGACCAAGATAAACCTAGAACCATAGATCGTTAGAGTTGGATCTTGTAATTAATACGAAATAAATATATACATAGAAGCTTCAGTCTTAGCGTTAGTCTCGGTCTTAGTTAGTTTTAGTTAGACAGGGTAGTTTGCTATATCCTGTGCATTTATGTTTGTCATGATGAACTATGTTTGGTTTGGATCTTTGTAATGATTGTCACCAGAGTGTGGGTATCCCCTGCATTTTGGTTTACATACTATGTCAATAAAGTTAGTTATATAGTTGGGAAACCCATTATTCTCCTTTCCTCTTTATCTGAGAAGCTGTGTGGTCTGTGTTGGAGATCAGTGAAGATGCTCATCTGTTCAGTGCTGTTGGAGAATTCTATACTCTTTTCTTATGCTGCAAGCTTTGCCAGATCAGTTCTGATGTGTGGTTGCGTTCTGCAATTGTCAGAGAACAGGCGTAGAGGAGGAAGGCGTGCTCAGCAGGAGCGAGCCGCTCCGCAGGATGAGGTGCCCCAGCAGCAGCACCTGCCGCCCCCGCCCCCGATGTCGATTGAGCAGATGTTTCTGATGCAGACTCAGGCAGTTCAAGCCATCGGTCAGACTCTGGCCGCCATTCAGCAGCAGCAGCAGCAGCAACAGCAGCAAGCACCACCCCAGCCTCAGATGCCTCAGATGCCTAGAGACAAGCGTGCTGAATTCATGAGAGGCCATCCCCCAACGTTCGCTCACTCTTCTGACCCCATGGATGCTGAAGATTGGCTGCGCACTGTGGAGCGGGAGTTGCATACCGCTCAGTGCGATGACAGGGAGAAAGTTCTGTATGGTCCCCGTCTGTTGAGAGGAGCAGCCCAGTCATGGTGGGAGTCTTACCTCGCCACCCATGCCAACCCCGACGCCATCACCTGGGAAGAATTCAGAGGTAGCTTTCGTCAGTACCATGTCCCTGCAGGTCTGATGACAGTGAAGAAGGAGGAGTTCCTGGCCCTTAAGCAAGGGTCATCGTCTGTCAGTGAGTATCGGGACAGGTTTCTGCAGTTGTCTCGCTATGCTCCTGAAGATGTCAACACTGACGCCAAGCGACAATACCGTTTTCTGAGAGGCTTGGTTGACCCTCTGCAGTATCAGCTGATGAATCACACCTTCCCGACATTCCAGCACCTGATTGACAGAGCAATCATGACAGAAAGGAAGCGTAAGGAGATGGAAGATCGTAAGCGCAAGATCAGTGGACCCCAGCCTGGAAGCAGCAGCCGTCCCCGTTTCTCAGGCAATCAACCTCAGCAGTTCAGGCAGAACCAGCGTCCACCTCAGCAGCATCAGCAGCGTCAGCAGTATCAGCAGTTCCAAAGGCAGTACCCTCAGAATCAGTACCAGAACCGTCAGAGCAATCAGTCAGGAGGTCAGTTTCAGAAGCAGAATCAGCAAGCA
This sequence comes from Zea mays, assembly GCF_902167145.1. Classification (NCBI taxonomy): domain Eukaryota; kingdom Viridiplantae; phylum Streptophyta; class Magnoliopsida; order Poales; family Poaceae; genus Zea; species Zea mays. Next base: position 6,456,195 of record NC_050105.1, on the reverse strand, counting down.
CCTCGTCTTCCTACCCCAGCAAATCAGCAAAACAGTCAGGCAGCACCAGCTCAGGTTGGAAACAGGGCGTGTTTCCACTGTGGAGAGCAAGGCCACTGGGTGATGCAATGTCCGAAGAAGGCAGCCCAGCAGCAGTCAGGCCCCAATGCCCCAGCAAAGCAGAATGTGTCTCAGCCTGGAGCAGGCAATCGCCCTCAGCCGCGCTATAATCATGGAAGGCTGAACCACTTGGAGGCTGAAGCAGTTCAGGAGACCCCCGGCATGACAGTAGGTATGTTCCCAGTCGATTCCCATATTGCAGAAGTGTTATTTGATACTGGAGCAACACATTCTTTCATTACTGCATCATGGGTAGAAGCACATAATCTTCCAACTACTACCATGTTAACCCCCATTCAAATTGACTCAGCCGGTGGTAGAATTCGAGCTGATAGCATTTGTTTAAATGTAAGTGTGGAAATAAGGGGGATAGCGTTTCCCGCCAACCTTATAGTAATGGGTACTCAGGGAATAGATGTCATCCTAGGGATGAATTGGTTAGATAAGTATCAGGCAGTTATCAGTTGTGATAAAAGGACAATCAAGTTGGTGTCCCCACTAGGAGAGGAAGTGGTGACCGAGTTAGTCCCGCCTGAGCCAAAGAAAGGAAGTTGTTATCAGATGGCTGTTGATAGCAGTGAAGCAGACCCAATTGAGAGTATCAAGGTTGTGTCTGAATTCCCAGATGTGTTTCCAAAGGATCTACCAGGTATGCCACCAGAGCGGAAAGTTGAATTTGCTATAGAGCTTCTTCCTGGAACCGCCCCCATCTCTAAGGGAGCTTACAGAATATCTGGACCAGAGTTGGTTGAGCTTAAGAAGCAGATTGATGAGCTGTCAGAGAAAGGTTACATCCGGCCAAGCACCTCGCCTTGGGCCGCCCCTGTCTTGTTTGTGGAGAAGAAAGATGGTACTAAGAGGATGTGTATTGATTACCGAGCTTTGAATGAAGTCACGATCAAGAACAAGTATCCTTTGCCCAGAATAGAAGATCTGTTCGACCAGTTGAGAGGAGCCAGTGTGTTCTCCAAGATCGATCTAAGGTCAGGTTATCATCAGCTCAGGATCCGACCTTCGGACATTCCGAAGACGGCATTCATTACCAAGTATGGTTCATATGAGTTCACAGTGATGTCTTTTGGTTTGACCAATGCGCCAGCATTCTTCATGAATTTGATGAACAGTGTATTCATGGATTATCTTGATAAGTTCGTGGTGGTATTCATTGATGACATTCTGGTTTATTCTCAAAGTGAAGAAGAGCATGCAGATCATTTGAGGATGGTATTGCAGAGATTGCGAGAGCACCAGTTGTATGCAAAGTTGAGCAAGTGTGAGTTCTGGATCAGTGAGGTCCTGTTCTTGGGTCACATAATCAACAAAGAAGGATTGGCTGTGGATCCGAAGAAAGTGGCAGACATTCTAAACTGGAAAGCGCCAACGGATGCTCGAGGAATCAAGAGCTTCATTGGAATGGCCGGATATTATCGGCGATTCATTGAAGGGTTTTCGAAGATTGCGAAACCAATGACAGCGTTGCTAGGCAACAAGGTTGAGTTCAAGTGGACCCAGAAATGCCAAGAGGCCTTTGAAGCGCTGAAAGAGAAGTTGACTACAGCGCCTGTCCTAGTCTTGCCTGATGTGCACAAGCCCTTCTCGGTGTATTGCGATGCTTGTTACACAGGTTTGGGATGTGTGTTGATGCAAGAGGGAAGAGTTGTGGCTTACTCGTCCCGACAGTTGAAGGTTCATGAGAAGAATTACCCAATCCATGATCTAGAGTTGGCAGCAGTGGTTCACGCACTGAAGTCATGGAGGCACTATTTGTATGGGCAGAAATGTGATGTTTACACAGATCACAAGAGTCTTAAGTACATATTCACTCAGTCAGAGTTGAACATGAGGCAACGAAGATGGTTAGAATTGATCAAAGACTATGAGTTGGAGATTCATTACCATCCAGGCAAAGCAAACGTAGTGGCAGATGCTTTGAGCAGAAAGAGTCAAGTCAATCTGATGGTTGCTCGTCCGATGCCGTATGAGTTGGCCAAAGAGTTTGACAGGTTGAGTCTCGGGTTTCTGAACAATTCGCGAGGAGTCACAGTTGAATTGGAACCTACCTTGGAGCGCGAAATCAAAGAAGCGCAGAAAAATGATGAGAAGATCAGTGAGATTCGGCGATTGATTCTAGATGGCAGAGGCAAAGACTTTCGAGAAGATGCAGAAGGTGTGGTATGGTTCAAAGACCGCTTGTGTGTTCCCAATGTCCAGTCTATTCGGGAGTTGATTCTTAAGGAAGCTCATGAGACAGCTTATTCGATTCACCCTGGCAGTGAGAAGATGTATCAGGATCTGAAGAAGAAATTCTGGTGGTACGGAATGAAAAGAGAAATCGCAGAGCATGTGGCTATGTGCGATAGTTGTCGAAGAATTAAGGCAGAACACCAGAGACCAGCTGGATTGTTGCAACCGTTGCAGATCCCTCAGTGGAAATGGGATGAAATTGGTATGGATTTCATAGTCGGATTGCCTCGCACTCGAGCCGGCTACGATTCCATTTGGGTAGTAGTGGACCGCTTGACCAAGTCAGCCCACTTCATACCTGTCAAGACCAACTACAACAGTGCAGTATTGGCAGAATTGTATATGTCTCGGATCGTCTGTCTTCATGGTGTGCCAAAGAAGATAGTGTCAGACAGAGGAACGCAGTTCACCTCTCATTTCTGGCAGCAGTTGCATGAAGCCTTGGGCACGCATCTGAATTTCAGTTCAGCTTATCACCCGCAGACAGATGGTCAGACTGAAAGAACCAATCAAATTCTTGAGGATATGTTGAGAGCCTGTGCGTTGCAAGATCAGTCCGGATGGGACAAGCGATTGCCTTATGCAGAGTTTTCCTATAACAACAGTTATCAGGCCAGTTTGAAGATGTCACCGTTTCAAGCGCTGTATGGAAGGAGTTGCAGAACTCCGTTGCAATGGGATCAGCCTGGAGAGAAGCAGGTGTTTGGGCCAGATATTTTGCTTGAAGCCGAAGAGAACATCAAGATGGTCCGAGAGAATCTGAAGATAGCGCAATCAAGGCAGCGAAGCTATGCAGACACAAGAAGAAGAGAGCTGAGTTTCGAAGTCGGAGACTTTGTTTATCTGAAAGTGTCACCGATCAGAGGAGTCAGAAGGTTCGGAGTGAAAGGCAAGTTAGCACCCCGCTACATTGGTCCGTATCAGGTTCTTGCAAGACGAGGAGAAGTGGCTTATCAGCTCAGTTTGCCAGAGAATTTGTCTGCTGTGCATAATGTCTTTCATGTGTCTCAGTTGAAGAAGTGCTTGCGTGTGCCGGAAGAGCAGTTGCCAGTGGAAGGTCTTGAAGTCCAGGAGGACTTGACCTATGTTGAGAAGCCAGCTCAGATCCTTGAGGTTGCAGATAGAGTCACCCGAAGGAAGACCATCAGAATGTGCAAAGTCAGATGGAGTCACCACTCTGAAGAAGAAGCAACCTGGGAGCGTGAAGATGATCTGATGGCCAAGTACCCGGAGCTCTTTGCTAGCCAGCCCTGAATCTCGAGGGCGAGATTCTTTTAAGGGGGATAGGTTTGTAACGCCCCGAATTTTGCAGTTGAATTTTTTCTTTTCTTTACTTGCCAAAATTCGGGCGTTACCTTTTCCTTTTCTTTTTCCCTTCGCTAAACCTTGACCTTTTCCAAAGTTCTAGCGGGATTCGGTTTGGAATTCCCGTACGTATAAAAACCCTAAATGCTTTATGTTGCTTGATGCACCATGCCGAACCTTGCATTTCTTTTGATTGCTTTGAAAGTGCAAATGCATGCATGTAGAAAGATCGGATTTCAAAAATGAAGAGAAGATCTTTCTTTCTCTTTTCTCTCTCTCTTTCTCTCTCCCCTCTCTCTCTCTCTCCCGCGCCCTGGGCCGACCCCGGCCGGCCCAGCCGCCCCCTGGCGCCCCCCCCTTGGGCCCAATAGGCCCAGCCGCCCCCCCTCTTTCCCTTATTCCCTAACCCTCTCCCTCTCCCCCCTCATTTTCTCCCTCCCCACCTAGGCCGCCGCCCCTACCCCCTACCCGCCCCCTGCCCTAGGTAGCCGTCGCCGCCCCCTGCTTGCCGCGCCGCCCCCTGCCGCCGGCCGCCCCTCGCCGTCGATCCCCGACGCCGGTAAGCCCCCCCCCTCCTCCCTCTCTCCTCCCTCCCCCATCCTCCCTCCCCTTCCTCTCGCCGCTCGGCCCCATGGCCGGTTCGGCCGCCCGCCCCACCCCGCCCGCTCGGCCCCTTGGCTGCGCCCCCGGCCCCCCCCCCCCCCGCGCGCGCCCCATGGCCGGCTCGGCCGGCTCGGCCGGCTCGGCCGCTCGGCCGCCCCGCCCCCCCCCTGCTCGGCCGCTCGGCCGCCCCCTGCGCGCCCCGCCTAGGGCCGGTTCAACCGCCCTAGGGCCGGTTCAACCGCCCCCCCCCCCTTCTGTTTTTTTTATTTTTTTTATTCTATTTTATTTACTTTCTGTGATCATAATTACTGTATTTTAAGTAGGCTAATCACTGTTCATGCTATGGGAAAATAGGAAGTTTAATTTAAAATTCCGTTATGTTATTTCACGTAGTTAATTGTTTACCCTGTGCAATGTTGATCAACTAAAAGTGATTAGGTTTCCATCAGTATATATATATATATAACAGAATTATTTTGTTAAAAACCAATTGTGTCATTAGTGCATAAGATTTAACCCCCTGCGAGACCTTTCCCGTTTCTTTCTAACCGTAACAAATGCGTTATCGAATGTCATACTTGATGCATATTCGCTTTATTTGTTATCTTGTATGGTGTACTGTTCTTTTGTATTAAATATGTGGATGTATGTATGTATGTTTGCGCTCGCATAGAGAACGATCCGGTCGAAGAGCCCGAGGAATTCGCAGGAGAAGCCCCTGAGCAGCAGTCGGTTGGTGGAGGCAAGTGTCCTTTGACCTATCTCTGTCCTATTCATTTTTTAATTCACCTCCCGCATTACACATTTATACCTAAGGATTGACTAGCTTTTGTTATCCATGTCCTTGTTTACCTATTTGGGTCGGATTATTACTACTTAGTCTGATGCTATTGCTCAACTCTAATCAATGAACATGATGTGATTATCTATGATACGCTGTTTTCCCGTTCTTCTTTATGATTATACTTGTGGTTTTCAAGGGGGCTCGAGCGGTTTCTCGAGTGCCTCTCCGTAAGGACCTGTTCTATGGATGACCGCCCGGGAAAACAGTGCAACCATGAGGGTGGAATGGGGTGCCCTTAGCTGAATAATTAGAGGATCCGGGATGTAGTTCACTTAGCCGTCGTGCCGTCAATGGGGCTCGGTGTATGCGGCTCGCTCTGCCAAGTTTGGGTTCGCCCCTTGGGGAGGAGTGCGGTGCATTTAGGAAACCTAACGGGTGGCTACAGCCCCGGGGAATCTTTGTAAAGGCTACGTAGTGAAACCCTGCCTATTCACCTTGGTAGTGTTTAAGGGTTTGATCGGCCCGAGGCAAGAGGGAATCACGGCTTGTGGGTAAAGTGCACAACCTCTGCAGAGTGTTATGAAACTGATATATCAGCCGTGCTCGCGGTTATGAGCGGCCAAGGGAGCTCCAGTGATTAGTGGTACTTGATCAGAGACATTGTGGTACAGGTGGTTATGAGATTGATGGTTTTGGTTATGACTATGGTGCTGGTAAGTGGTATTCTTTCCGTTTGGAAAGGATACATTGGGTTAATAACTTGGGTTAATGTTAAAACCTGGCTTTCTACTAGTAAGTAATAACCTGACCAACTAAAAGCAACTGCTTGACTTATCCCCACATAAAGCTAGTCCACTACAGCCAAACAGGATACTTGCTGAGTATGTTGATGTGTACTCACCCTTGCTCTACACACCAAACCCCCCCCCAGGTTGTCAGCATTGCAACCACTGCTCAGGAGAAGATGAAGCTGTGGAAGGAGACTTCCAGGAGTTCCAAGATTACGACGAGTTCTAGGTGTGGGTTAGCGGCAACCCCCAGTCGGCTGCCTGTGAAGGCCGCGTTATCTACGTTTCTTTTCCGCACTTTGATTTATTGTAAGAACTATATGGACGTCTCAGACGTATGATGTAATCGACTATTTCCCTTATTAATACTATTTTGAGCACTGTGTGATGATGTCCATATTATGTAACTGCTGTGTACGTGAATAACTGATCCTGGCACGTACATGGTTCGCATTCGGTTTGCCTTCTAAAACCGGGTGTGACACTTTCTGTGATCATAATTACTGTATTTTAAGTAGGCTAATCACTGTTCATGCTATGGGAAAATAGGAAGTTTAATTTAAAATTCCGTTATGTTATTGATTCACGTAGTTAATTGTTTACCCTGTGCAATGTTGATCAACTAAAAGTGATTAGGTTTCCATTAGTATATATAAATATATATAACAGAATTATTTTGTTAAAAAAACCAATTGTGTCATTAGTGCATAAGATTTAACCCCCTGCGAGACCTTTCCCGTTTCTTTCTAACCATAACAAATGCGTTATCGAATGTCATACTTGGTGCATATTCACTTTATTTGTTATCTTGTATGGTGTACTGTTCTTTTGTATTAAATATGTGGATGGATGTATGTATGTTTGCGCTCGCATAGAGAACGATCCGGTCGAAGAGCCCGAGGAATTCGCAGGAGAAGCCCCTGAGCAGCAGTCGGTTGGTGGAGGCAAGTGTCCTTTGACCTATCTCTGTCCTATTCATTCTTTAATTCACCTCCCGCATTACACATTTATACCTAAGGATTGACTAGCTTTTGTTATCCATGTCCTTGTTTACCTATTTGGGTCGGATTATTACTACTTAGTCTGATGCTATTGCTCAACTCTAATCAATGAACATGATGTGATTATCTATGATACGCTGTTTTCCCGTTCTTCTTTATGATTATACTTGTGGTTTTCAAGGGGACTCGAGCGGTTTCTCGAGTGCCTCTCCGTAAGGACCTGTTCTATGGATGACCGCCCGGGAAAACAGTGCAACCATGAGGGTGGAATGGGGTGCCCTTAGCTGAATAATTAGAGGATCCGGGATGTAGTTCACTTAGCCGTCGTGCCGTCAATGGGGCTCGGTGTATGCGGCTCGCTCTGCCAAGTTTGGGTTCGCCCCTTGGGGAGGAGTGCGGTGCATTTAGGAAACCTAACGGGTGGCTACAGCCCCGGGGAATCTTTGTAAAGGCTACGTAGTGAAACCCTGCCTATTCACCTTGGTAGTGTTTAAGGGTTTGATCGGCCCGAGGCAAGAGGGAATCACGGCTTGTGGGTAAAGTGCACAACCTCTGCAGAGTGTTATGAAACTGATATATCAGCCGTGCTCACGGTTATGAGCGGCCAAGGGAGCTCCAGAGATTAGTGATACTTGATCAGAGATATTTTGGTACAGGTGGCAATGAGATTGATGGTTCTGGTTATGATTATGGTATTGGTAAGTGGTATTCTTTCCGTTTGGAAAGGATACATTGGGTTAATAACTTGGGTTAATGTTAAAACCTGGCTTTCTACTGGTAAGTAATAACCTGACCAACTAAAAGCAACTGCTTGACTTATCCCCACATAAAGCTAGTCCACTACAGCCAAACAGGATACTTGCTGAGTATGTTGATGTGTACTCACCCTTGCTCTACACACCAAACCCCCCCCCCAGGTTGTCAGCATTGCAACCACTGCTCAGGAGAAGATGAAGCTGTGGAAGGAGACTTCCAGGAGTTCCAAGACTACGACGAGTTCTAGGTGTGGGTTAGCGGCAACCCCCAGTCGGCTGCCTGTGAAGGCCGTGTTATCTACGTTTCGTTTTCGCACTTTGATTTATTGTAAGGACTATATGGACGTCTCAGACGTATGATGTAATCGACTATTTCCCTTATTAATACCATTTTGAGCACTGTGTGATGATGTCCATATTATGTAACTGCTGTGTACGTGAATAACTGATCCTGGCACGTACATGGTTCGCATTCGGTTTACCTTCTAAAAACCGGGTGTGACAGAAAACTTGGATGACTTGAATGTGGGGTGGTTGGGAGTATTTATAACCCCAACCACCAAACTAGCCGTTTGGTGGAGGTTGTTGTCGCATGGCGCACCGGACACTGTCCGGTGCGCCAGCCACGTCACCAGGCCGTTGGGTTCCGATCGTTGGAGTTCTGACGAGTGGGCCTGCCTGGCTGTCTGGTGGCGCACCAGACAAGTCCTGTAGACTGTCCGGTGTGCCACCCGCGCGTGCTCTGCTCCTCTAGGCGCGCTGGCGCGCATTTAATGCCCCTACAGTCGACCGTTGGCGCGAAGTAGCTGTTGCTCTGCTGGCTCACCGGACAGTCCGGTGTGCACCGGACATGTCCGGTGAATTATAGCGGAGCGGAAATCCGAAGCTGGCGAGCTCAGAGTCGCATTCCTCTAGGGCACCGGACACTGTCCGGTGGTGCACCGGACAGTCCGGTGAATTATAGCGAAGCGCCTCTGAAAATTCCCGAAGGTGCGAAGTTTGGCTTGGAGTCCTCTGGTGCACCGGACACTGTCCGGTGGCACACCGGACAGTCCGGTGTGCCAGACCAGGATACACTTCGGTTATCCCTTGCTCTTTTTGTTGAACCCATTTCTTGGTCTTTTTATTGGCTAAGTGTGAACCTTTGGCACCTGTGTAACTTATAGACTAGAGCAAACTAGTTAGTCCAATTATTTGTGTTGGGCAATTCAACCACCAAAATCAATTAGGAAAATAGGTGTAAGCCTAATTCCCTTTCAGATGGGCTTGGCATCCTTCATTCCAAACTTGTTTAGAATGTCTTGAATATACTTTGTTTGGCTAATGAAGGTGCCCTCTTGGAGTTGCTTCACTTGAAATCCCAAGAAGTACTTCAACTCCCCCATCATCGACATCTCGAATTTCTTTGTCATGATCCTACTAAATTCCTCACATGTAGATTCGTTAGTAGACCCAAATATAATGTCATCAACATAAATTTGGCATACAAACAAATCATTGTCAAGAGTTTTAGTAAATAGAGTAGGATCGGCTTTTCCGACTTTGAAGCCATTAGTGATAAGGAAATCTCTTAGGCATTCGTACCATGCTCTTGGGGCTTGCTTGAGCCCATAAAGCGCCTTAGAGAGTTTGTATACGTGATTAGGGTACTCACTATCTTCAAAGCCGGGAGGTTGCTCAACATAGACCTCTTCCTTGATCGGTCCATTGAGGAAGGCACTCTTCATGTCCATTTGGCAAAGCTTGAAGCCATGGTAAGTAGCATAGGCTAATAATATACGAATTGACTCAAGCCTAGCTATGGGTGCATAGGTTTCACCGAAGTCCAAACCTTCGACTTGGGAGTATCCCTTGGCCACAAGTTGGGCTTTGTTCCATGTCACCACACCATGCTCGTCTTGCTTGTTGCGGAAGGCCCACTTGGTTCCTACAATATTTTGATTAGGACGAGGAACTAAATGCCATACCTCGTTCCTTGTAAAATTATTGAGCTCCTCTTGCATCGCCACCACCCAATCCGAATCTTGTAGTGCTTCATCTACCTTGTTTGGCTCAATAGAGGAAACAAAAGAGTAATGCTCACAAAAATGTGCAACACGAGATCTAGTGGTTACCCCCTTATGAATGTCGCCAAGGATGGTGTCGACGGGGTGATATCGTTGGATTGCTTGGTGGACTCTTGGGTGTGGCGGTCTTGGTTCTTCATTCTCCCTGACTTGATCATTTGCATCTCCCCCTTGATTATTGCCATCATCTTGAGGTGGCTCATCTATTTGATCTTCTCCTTCATCAACTTGAGCCTCATCCTCATTTTGAGTTGGTGGAGATGCTTGTGTGGAGGAGGATGGTTGATCTTGTGCATTTGGAGGCTCTTCAGATTCCTTAGGACACACATCCCCAATGGACATGTTCCTTAGCGCGATGCACGGAGCCTCTTCATCACCTATCTCATCAAGATCAACTTGCTCTACTTGAGAGCCGTTAGTTTCATCAAACACAACGTCACAAGAAACTTCAACTAGTCCTGAGGACTTGTTAAAGACTCTATGTGCCCTTGTGTTTGAATCATATCCTAGTAAAAAGCCTTCTACAGTCTTAGGAGCAAATTTAGATTTTCTACCTCTTTTAACAAGAATAAAGCATTTGCTACCAAAGACTCTAAAATATGAAATATTGGGCTTTTTACCGGTTAGGAGTTCGTATGATGTCTTCTCGAGGATTCGGTGTAGATATAACCGGTTGATGGCGTAGCAGGCGGTGTTGACCGCCTCGGCCCAAAACCGATCCGAAGTATTGTATTCATCAAACATGGTTCTTGCCATGTCCAATAGAGTTCTATTCTTGCTCTCCACTATACCATTTTGTTGTGGCGTGTAGGGAGAAGAGAACTCATGCTTGATGCCCTCCTCCTCAAGGAAGCCTTCAATTTGAGAGTTCTTGAATTCGTCCCATTGTCGCTTCAATTTTTCTTGATCCTTAAGCCGAACTCGTTTTTAGCCCGTCTCAAGAATCCCTTTAAGGTTTCTTGGGCATGAGATTTTTCCTGCAAAAAGAATACCCAAGTGAAGCGAGAATAATCATCCACAATAACTAGACAGTACTTACTCCCGTCGATGCTTATGTAAGCTATCGGGCCGAATAGGTCCATGTGTAGGAGCTCGAGTGGCCTGTCAGTCGTCATAATGTTCTTGTGTGGATGATGAACACCAATTTGCTTCCCTGCTTGGCATGCGCTACAAATCATGTCTTTCTCAAAATGAACATTTGTTAATCCTAAAATGTGCTCTCCCTTTAGAAGCTTATGAAGATTCTTCATCCCAACATGGGCTAGTCGGCGGTGCCAGAGCCAACCCATGTTAGTCTTAGCAATTAAGCAAGTGTTGAGTTCAGATCTATCAAAATCTACCAAGTATAGCTGACCCTCTAACACTCCCTTAAATGCTATTGAATCATCACTTCTTCTAAAGACAGTGACACCTACATCAGTAAAAAGACAGTTGTAGCCCATTTTGCATAGTTGAGATACGGAAAGCAAATTGTAATCTAGAGAATCTACAAGAAAAACATTGGAAATTGAATGGTCAGGAGATATAGCGATTTTACCCAATCCTTTGACCAAACCTTGATTTCCATCCCCGAGTGTGATAGCTCGTTGGGGATCTTGATTTTTCTCATAGGAGGAGAACATTTTCTTCTCCCGTGTCATGTGGTTTGTGCATCCGCTATCGATGATCCAACTTGAGCCCCCGGATGCATAAACCTACAAAACAAGTTTAGTTCTTGATTTTAGGTACCCAAATGGTTTTGGGTCCTTTGACATTAGATACAAGAACTTTGGGTACCCAAACACAAGTCTTTGATCCCTTGTGTTTGCCCCCAACATACTTGGCAACTATCTTGCCGGATTTGTTAGTTAACACATAAAATGCATCAAAAGTTTTAAATGAAATGTTATGATCATTTGATGCATTAGGAGTTTTCTTCTTAGGCAATTTAGCACGGGTTGATTGCCTAGAGCTAGATGTCTCACCCTTATACATAAAAGCATGATTAGGGCCAGAGTGAGACTTCCTAGAGTGAATTCTCCTAATTTTGCTCTCGGGATAACCGACCGGGTATAAAATGTAACCCTCGTTATCCTGAGGCATGGGAGCCTTGCCCTTAACAAAATTAGACAATCTTTTAGGAGGGGCATTAAGTTTGACATTGTCCCCTTTCTGGAAGCCAATGTCATCTTTTATGCCAGGGTGTCTCTCACTGTAGAGCATGCTTCTAGCAAATTTAAATTTTTCATTTTCTAAGTCATGCTCGGCAATTTTAGCATTAAGTTGAGCTATGTGATCATTTTGTTTCTTAATTAGAGCTAGGTGGTCATGGATAGCGTCAACATTAATGTCTCTACATCTAGTACAAATGGAAGTATGCTCAATAGTAGATGTAGAGGGTTTGCAAGATTTTAATTCAATAACCTTAGCATGTAGAATATCATTTTCACTTCTAAGGTTAGAAATAGTAATATTGCAAACATCTAATTCTTTAGCCTTAGCAATTAATTTTTCATTATCCTTCCTAAGGCTAGCAATAGAAACATTTAATTCTTCAATCTTAGCAAGTAATTCAACATTATCATCTCTAAGATTGGAAATTGAAGCATCACAAACATTTGAATCAACCTTAGCAATTAAACTAGCATTCTCATTTCTAAGGTTGGCAATAGTATCATGGCAAGTGCTAAGCTCACTAGATAGTTTTTCACATTTTTTTACTTCTAGAGCGTAAGCATTTTTCACCTTAACATGCTTCTTGTTTTCTTTAATAAGGAAGTCCTCTTGGGAGTCCAAAAGATCATCCTTCTCATGAATAGCACTAATCAATTCATTTAATTTTTCTTTTTGTTGCATGTTTAGGTTGGCAAAAAGAGTGCGCAAGTTATCCTCCTCATCACTAGCATTATCCTCATCACTAGAGGTTTCATATTGTCGGCGTTTCGAGACAGGGGGGTCCCTAAGCCGACGAGTGAGTGTGCTGCGTGCCCCAGCCCAGATGGGTCGAGCGCGTGGGCGAGCGCGAAGGGGGGAGAGGCGAGGTGGCCGGAGTCGAGCGTGAGAGAGGTGGAAGTCCCGCGGCCTTCGTGTTCGTCCCGCGCCCAGGTCAGGTGCGCTTGCAGTAGGGGGGTTACAAGTGTCCACGCGGGTGAGGGAAGCGAGCGGCCCCAAGAGAGCGCCTGTCCCGTCCTCGGTCCCGCGCGGCCAACCTTCTCTAAGAAGGCCCTGGTCCTCCCTTTTATAGTCGTAAGGAGAGGATCCAGGTGTACAATGGGGGGTGTAGCAGAGTGCTACGTGTCTAGCGGAGAGAGAGCTAGCGCCCTAGGTACATGCCAATGTGGCAGCCGGAGAGATCTTGGCACCTTGCTGGCGTGATGTCGTGGCTGTCGGAGGTGCGACGGAGCCTGGCGGAGGGACAGCTGTTGGAGCGGTCGAGTCCCTGCTGACGTCGTCCTGCTTCCGTAAGAGAGCTGGGGGCCGCCGTCGTCACAGAGCTGGTGGAGCGCCATCATTGCCCATCCGGCGGAGCTGGCCGGATGGGATGCCGGTCTTGTTCTTCGTGACCCGAGTCGATTCGGGGTAGGATGATGATGGTGCTTCCTGTTGACGTGGCGGGTCTGTGCCCTAGGCAGGGTGACGTGGGGGCTCCTCCGAAGCCGAGGTTGAGTCTGTCTTCTGTTGCCGAGGCCGAGCCCGAGCCATGGGGTCGGGCGAGGCGGAAGTCGTTCGGCCGAGGCCAGGGCGGAGTCCGAGCCCTGGGGTCGGGCGAGGCGGAGTTTCGTCGTCTTCCGGGTCTTAGCCCGAGTCCGAGCCCTGGGGTCGGGCGGAGCGGAGTTCGCCGTCTTCCGGGTCTTAGCCCGAGTCCGAGCCCTGGGGTCGGGCGGAGCGGAGTTCGCCGTCTTCCGGGCCTTAGCCCGAGTCCGAGCCCTGGGGTCGGGCGGAGCGGAGTTCGCCGTCTTCCGGGTCTTAGCCCGAGTCCGAGCCCTGGGGTCGGGCGGAGCGGAGTTCGCCGTCTTCCGGGTCTTAGCCCGAGTCCGAGCCCTGGGGTCGGGCGGAGCGGAGTTCGCCGTGGCGCCTTTGGCAAGGTCTGACTGCCTGTCAGACTCACTCTGTCGAGTGGCACCGCAGTCGGAGTGGCGCAGGCGGCGCTGTCCTTTTGTCAGACTGGCCAGAGGAGCGGTGGAGTGACGGCGGTTACTTCGGCTCTGCCGGGGGGGGCGCGTGTCAGGATAAAGTCGTCAGGCCACCTTTGCGTTAAATGCTCCTGCAACTTGGTCAGTCGGTGTGGCGATTTAGTCAAGGTTGCTTCTGAGCGAAGCCAAGGCCTCGGGCGAGCCGGTGATGTGTCCGCCGTAAAAAGGGGGGCCTCGGGCGAGACGGAAGTCTCTCGAGGTCGGCTGCCCTTGGCCGAGGCTAGGCTCGGGTGAAGCGTGATCGAGTCACTCGTGTGGACCGATCCCTGACTTAATCGTACCCATCAGGCCTTTGCAGCTTTATGCTGATGGGGGTTACCAGCTGAGAATTAGGCGTCTTGAGGGTACCCCTAATTATGGTCCCCGACAGTAGCCCCCGAGCCTCGAAGGGAGTGTTAGCACTCGCTTGGAGGCTTTCGTCGCACTTTTTTGCAAGGGGACCAGCCTTTCTCGGTTGCATTTTGTTCCGGTGGGTGCACGCGAGCGCACCCGCCGGGTGTAGCCCCCGAGGCCTCGGAGGAGTGGTTACACTCCTTCGAGGTCTTAATACCTCGCGCAATGCTTTGGCTGGTCTAGTCGTTCCCTCATGCGAACTGGCCGTAGCCCGGGTGCACGGTCGGTGCCCAAGCTCTCGGGCTGGTATGTTGACGCTGTCAACGGTTCGGCCGGAGCCGGTTTCTGCGAGAGCAGCCCCCGAGCCTCTGCACAGGGCGAGAGGACGATCAGGGACAGACTCGACTTTTTACATACGCCCCTACGTCGCCTTTCCGCAAGGAGGAGGGGGGGAGTGCGCCATGTTACCCTCGATGGGCATCGAACATGGTGTCTCCGGTGAGCTGCAAGCGAGTAATCCGAGTGGACGTCCGTGCCCCGTTCGTTGGGGGTCGGCTAGGGGCCCGGAGGCACGCCCAAAAGTACCTGCGGGTGATTTGCCGGACCCGGTCCCCTGGCGACGGGGTCCGAGGGCTCGATGCCTCCCTCCGATGGGATTCCGTTACAAGATCGTTCCCGCTGGTCTCGGAAATGTCCTAGGGTACCTCGGGAGCGCAGCCCGAGCCTCGGTTATGTATCGAACGTACCCCTGGTCATCCCTCGCTCGGTGTCTGAGGCGACTGTGAACCCTTCGGGGGCCAGCCTTCGAACCCCTGATCAGTAATGGGCGCGGAGCCCGAGTAGCCTGAGGCGGCCATGGAACCCTTCAGGGGGCTGGCCTTCGAACCCCTGACCAGTAGTGGGTGTCGGACCCACGCGATCTGAGGCGACTGTTGAACCCTTCGGAGGGCCAGCCTTCGAACCCCTGATCAGTAGGGGGGGCTCGGAGCCCGGTTCCTTCACGGAGAAGGATCCTTTTCGGGGTGTCCCCCTTTCCCGGTCCCTGTTGCAAGAGATAGAGAAAGAGGAAAAAGGAAAAGGATACGAAATCGAACGACGTGGCGTACCTTTTCTGACGCGGTTATTACGGCGAAGGTGAAGCGTCGCGCGCTCCTCCCATCAGAGGCGCCGCCTGTCCCGCCGCGGAGTTAATGCGACGGGGCGAGTGGTTGGCGGGGCGGCCGTTGCGCGTGCGCGATCCGTTCGAGGAACGGGTCACGGGTGCACCGTCTTCACGCCGTGAGAGGAGGCTCTCTTGCTGTCCCAGGATGAGACGTGAGCCTGGCTGACGACGTGACTGCTGCGCCCGCCCGCCTGCCACCGCCATTACTGCCGGCCCACTTTCGGTCGCTTTGACCGACGCGCCAGGCTGGCGCTGTTGGGTCGTGCGCTGGGTCGCCTCGAGCCGCGGCATAGGCTCCACAACCGAAGAGGCGCGACGGTGACACAAGTGGCGGTGCGGTTGCTTGCATGCAGCAACTGGCACGCCGGTTGCTTGACGCGTGGGCCTGGGCTTCCAAGCTGGCGTGTCAGAAGTCGGAGTAACGCGTCCACCTGGCGCGGTTGCATGCCGCCTGCATGGCTGCCCGCCCCTTCCGCCCGTTGGTCTGGGCAAAAGTGGGGGGTCGCTTGTAACCACTGGACGGTCGTGCGTACCACGCGCGGCGGTTTGGCTTCTTCTGCTCTGAGCCGGTTTGCATGACATGCGGGACCCAGCCCCCGAGTCGCAGGGGAGGGCCTTGGAGCGTGTTGGAGAAGACTCAGCCCGCGACGTCTGGGGGCGCACGTAGGGAGAGTTGCCTTTAAAAGGAGGGAGACTCCTTTCAGAAGGCAACCATGTCTTCTTCCTCCCTTATGCGTCGTGTCTTTCCATCTTCCAAGCCCCCGGATGGGGGGTATCCGCCGCCTTTCCGCCTCCTCGTCGGAGGAACGCAACTCCATGGGAGTTGGTACCTCTCAGCCATCGTTCGGCTTCAAGGATTTTCCTCATTTTCGAGCACTAAGTCTCGCCTGTTGATTATCTGAACCGCTTTACCAAGCATGAGTCGCCCTGTGTTAAGGTGACGAGTGAGGTATCCGTATCCCGGAGGCGTGGGAATCCCTCGGCCCGATCGGCCTTGTTGTCTGGGGCTCCTCTAGCTTAGTTAAAGAGACCCCTCGGCCGCCCTTCGATGGGCCGAAGCCAGGGGTAGCGATATCAGTATGAACAGAGGCGGAGTTGGCTCGAGAATGGGAACCTGGTTGGCCGGAGCCTAGTCGTGTTGTCCGTCAGTGGAGCCGACGCCAAAGTCGATCAGCCGAGGCCTCGGGTCGGGCTGGCGCCCTTGGAAGCCGGTTGACCGAGGCCCCAGGGGTAACCGGCCGAGCCGTCTGCTCGGGCCGGATTCCCGGAGGAGTCCCTGGACCGCGTCGCCGTCCGAGGCTGGGTCGGACTTTGCTGAAGACGTCGTCGATGCCGAGGGTGCTATGGCTCCCTTCGGCGTGAAGACCCG
This sequence comes from Zea mays, assembly GCF_902167145.1. NCBI lineage: Eukaryota > Viridiplantae > Streptophyta > Magnoliopsida > Poales > Poaceae > Zea > Zea mays. The sequence continues at coordinate 6,439,514 of NC_050105.1, read as the reverse complement.
AGCCTGCAGGATCAGATCGTCTTGTAGCGTGTGCCTTCTGCGGCCGCCGAGGCCAGAAAAACACACCCTCGCCGCGCTTGCGAAGCTGCGTCTTTTTTCCTCTTGCTTCGAGCATCTGGACTCTGTCGGTAACAGGGATGTTTGTGTGAGCGAGAGTTGCTTCTCGCGGAAGGGACGAGTGAGGTATCCGTATCCCAGAGGCGTGGGAATCCCTCGGCTCGGTCGGCATTGCCGTTTACGCGTACTTTCACCCGTTCATGAGGCCCTGTCCCCGACTTAGTCGAGAAAGCTTGAAGGACTGCTTCGGCAGGAGAGCTTCCGAACGTGAAGACTTGTTCGGTCCACGGAGTCGCTTTATCCGAGCGCGAGCTACTTATCGCAGAAGGTGATGAGTGAGGTATCCGTATCCCGGAGGTGTAGGAGTCCCTCGGCTCGGTCAGCCTTGGCTGCTTATGTGTACTCCGTCGTTTCCAGGATCCGCTTTCCGAAGTAGTCAAGAAGCACGAAAGAAATCCTGCTAAAAAGAGATCCTTTTTCGAGGAAAAATTCGACGCAGAGGTGGTCTCCCCCCTTTTAGCCCCCGAGGGAGGGTCGGGCTTTGCCGAGGCTAGGCCGACCCTTCCTTGACGACTAAACTTTGCGTAGGCGCGAGGTATATGAACAACTTGAAAACATCTTAAGGGTAGAAGCGACGTAGCTGTTTGATGTTCCAAGCGTTGCCGTAGATCTCGCCTTGACTTTTGGCCAGCTTGTATGTTCCGGGCTTCAGAACTTTGGCGATGACGAATGGCCCTTCCCAGGGGGGCGTGAGCTTGTGCCTCCCTCGGGCGTCTTGTCGCAGCCGAAGCACCAGATCGCCCACCTGGAGGTCTCGGGACCGGACCCCTCGGGCGTGGTAGCGTCGCAGGGACTGCTGGTACCGCGCCGAGTGTAGTAAGGCCCTGTCCCGAGCCTCCTCCAGCTGGTCCAGCGATTCCTCTCGGCTAGCTTGGTTGCTTTGATTGGTGTAGGCCCTCGTCCTCGGGGAGCCGTATTCCAGGTCAGTGGGCAAGATAGCTTCAGCCCCGTAGACCAGGAAAAACGGCGTGAAACCCGTGGCACGACTCGGCGTCGTCCTTAGGCTCCAGACCACCGAGGGGAGTTCCTTCATCCATCGCTTGCCGAACTTGTTGAGGTCGTTGTAGATCCGAGGCTTGAGCCCTTGTAGAATCATGCCTTTGGCACGCTCTACTTGCCCATTCGACATGGGATGAGCCACGGCGGCCCAGTCCACCCGGATATGGTGATCCTCGCAAAAACCCAAGAATTTTTTGCCGGTGAACTGGGTGCCGTTGTCGGTGATGATGGAGTTCGGGACCCCGAAGCGATGGATGATGTTGGTGAAGAACGCCACCGCCTGCTCGGACCTGATGCTGTTCAGAGGTCGGACCTCGATCCACTTGGAGAATTTGTCGATGGCGACCAGCAGGTGCGTGTAGCCCCCGGGCGCCTTCTGCAAGGGACCGACGAGGTCCAGACCCCATACAGCAAAGGGCCAGGTGATGGGTATTGTCTGCAGAGCCTGAGCGGGCAGGTGTGTCCGCTTCGCATAGAATTGGCACCCTTCGCAGGTGCGGACAATTCTAGTGGCGTCAGCCACCGCCGTTGGCCAGTAGAAGCCTTGCCGGAAAGCATTCCCGACAAGGGCTCGGGGCGCTGCGTGGTGGCCGCAAGCCCCCGAGTGTATTTCTTGCAGCAATTCCCGACCTTCGGCGATGGAGATGCATCGCTGAAGGATGCCCGAGGGGCTGCGATGGTAGAGCTCCTCTTCATCGCCCAGCAAGACGAATGACTTGGCGCGTCGCGCTACCCGCCGAGCCTCGACTTGGTCGAGGGGTAGCTCTCCTCGACGGAGATATTGCAGGTACGGGGCCTGCCAATCTCGATCTGGCGTGGCCCCGCTCTGCTCTTCCTCGACGTCCAGTGCCTCGCCCTCGGGGGCCGAGGGTACCTCGGGCTGTGCCGAGGGTGCCTCGGGCTGAGCCGAGGGTACCTCGGGCTCGGGCGCGTCGTCGATCTTGACGGAGGGTTGATGCAGATCCCGGGAGAAGACGTCCGGGGGGACCGTCGTTCGCCCAGAGGCTATTTTAGCCAGCTCGTCTGCGGTTTCGTTGTAGCGCCGAGCGATGTGGTTGAGCTCGAGCCCGAAGAACTTGTCTTCCAGGCGCCGAACCTCGTCGCAGTAGGCCTCCATCTTCGGGTCGCGGCAGTGGGAGTTCTTCATGACTTGGTCGATGACGAGCTGCAAATCACCGCGGGCGTCGAGGCGTCTGACCCCTAGCTCGATGGCGATCCGCAACCCGTTGACCAGAGCTTCGTACTCGGCCACATTGTTGGACGCCGGGAAATGGAGGCGCAGCACGTAGTGCAAGTGCTTTCCGAGGGACGAGATGAAGAGCAGGCCCGCGCTGGCTCCTGTCTTCATCAGCGACCCGTCGAAAAACATGGTCCAGAGCTCCGGTTGGATCGGAGCCGTCGGCAACTGGGTGTCGACCCATTCGGCCACGAAGTCCGCCAACACCTGGGACTTGATGGCCTTCCGAGGGGCGAACGAGATCGTTTCGCCCATGATTTCCACCGCCCACTTTGCGATCCTGCCCGAGGCCTCTCGGCACTGGATGATCTCCCCCAGGGGGAAGGATGACACCACAGTTACCGGATGAGACTCGAAGTAGTGTCGCAGCTTCCGCCTTGTCAGGATCACAGCATACAGCAGCTTTTGAACTTGTGGGTAGCGGATCTTGGTCTCGGACAGCACTCCGCTGACGAAGTAGACCGGCCTCTGAACGGGCAATGCATGCCCTTCCTCTTGCCTCTCGACCACAATCGCGGCGCTAACCACCTGAGTGGTCGCGGCGACGTAGACCAAGAGGGCTTCTCCATCCGCCGGGGGCACCAAGACAGGCGCCTTTGTAAGGAGCGCCTTCAGGTTGCCGAGGGCTTCCTCGGCCTCAGGGGTCCAAGCGAAACACTTGGCCTTCCTTAAGAGGCGGTACAGAGGCAGACCTCTTTCGCCGAGGCGTGAGATGAAGCGGCTCAGGGCCGCGAGGCATCCCATGACCCTCTGTACACCTTTTAAGTCCTTGATGGGTCCCATGCTGGTGATGGCCGCGATCTTCTCCGGATTGGCTTCAATGCCTCGCTCGGAGACGATGAACCCTAGGAGCATGCCTCGGGGCACCCCGAAGACACACTTCTCAGGATTGAGCTTGACTCCTTTCGCCTTGAGACATCGGAATGTCACTTCAAGGTCGGAGAGGAGGTCGGAAGCCTTCCTTGTCTTGACTACGATGTCATCGACGTAGGCCTCGACTGTGCGACCGATGTGTTCGCCGAACACATGGTTCATGCACCGCTGGTACGTCGCGCCCGCATTCCTCAAACCGAACGGCATGGTGACATAGCAGTACATGCCGAACGGCGTGATGAAAGAAGTCGCGAGCTGGTCGGACTCTTTCATCCGGATCTGGTGATACCCTGAGTAGGCATCGAGGAAGGACAGGGTTTCGCACCCAGCGGTGGAATCCACGATTTGGTCGATGCGAGGCAGAGGGTAGGGAACCTTCGGACATGCTTTGTTGAGACCAGTGTAGTCTACACACATCCGCCATTTCCCCCCTTTCTTCCTCACAAGCACAGGGTTGGCAAGCCATTCGGGATGGAATACCTCTTTGATGAACCCTGCTGCCATTAGCTTGTGGATCTCTTCGCCAATCACTCTGCGCTTCTCCTCGTCGAATCGGCGCAGAGGCTGCCTGACGGGTCGGGCTCCGGTCCGAATATCCAGCGAGTGCTCGGCGACATCCCTCGGTATGCCGGGCATGTCCGAGGGACTCCACGCAAAGACGTCGGCGTTTGCGCGGAGAAAGTCGACGAGCACTGCTTCCTATTTGGGGTCGAGCCCGGAACCGATCCGGACCTACTTGGTGGTGTCGCCACTGGGGTCGAGAGGGACGGCCTTAACCGTCTCTGCTGGCTCGAAGTTGCCGGCATGGCGCTTCACGTCTGGCACCTCCTTGGAGAGGTTCTCCAAGTCGGCGATGAGGGCCTCGGACTCGGCGAGGGCCTCGGCGTACTCCACGCACTCCACATCGCATTCGAACGCGTGTTTGTACGTGGGGCCGACGGTGATGACCCCGTTGGGGCCCGGCATCTTGAGCTTCAGGTAGGTGTAGTTGGGGACGGCCATGAACTTCGTGTAGCATGGCCTCCCTAGTACAGCGTGGTAGGTTCCTCGGAACCCGACCACCTCGAACGTCAGGGTCTCCCTTCGGAAGTTGGAGGGTGTCCCGAAGCAGACGGGGAGGTCGAGTCGCCCGAGGGGCTGGACGCGCTTCCCAGGGATGATCCCGTGGAAGGGCGCAGCGCCTGCTCGGTCGGAGGACAGATCGACGCGCAGGAGCTTGAGGGTCTCGGCGTAGATGATGTTGAGGCAGCTGCCCCCATCCATCAGGACCTTGGTGAGCCTGACATTGCTGACAACGGGGTCGACGACGAGCGGGTATTTCCCCGGGCTCGGCACATGGTCGGGGTGGTCGGCCTGGTCGAAGGTGATGGGCTTGTCGGACCAGTCTAGGTAGACTGGCGCCGCCACCTTCACCGAGCAGACCTCCCGGCGCTCTTGCTTGCGGTGCCGAGCCGAGGCATTCGCCGCATGCCCTCCATAGATCATGAAGCAGTCGCGGACCTCGGGGAACTCTCCTGCTTGGTGATCTTCGTTCTTGTCGTCGTCGCGGGCCCTGCCACCCTCGGCGGGTGGCCCGGCCCTGTGGAAGTGACGCCGAAGCATAACGCACTCCTCGTGGGTGTGCTTGACGGGCCCCTGATGGTGGGGGCACGGCTCCTTGAGCATCTTGTCGAAGAGGTTTGCACCTCCGGGGGGCTTCCGAGGGTTCTTGTACTCGGCGGCGGCGACAAGGTCCACGTCAGCGGCGTCGCGTTTCGATTGCGACTTCTTCTTGCCTTTCTTCTTGGCGTCGCGCGGAGCAGACGCCTCGGGAGCCTCTTCCGATGGGCGGCCCTGGGGCTGCTTGTCCTTTCGGAAGATAGCCTCGACCGCCTCCTGGCCAGAGGCGAACTTGGTGGCGATGTCCATCAGCTCGCTCGCCCTGGTGGGGGTCTTGCGACCCAGCTTGCTCACCAGGTCGCGGCAAGTGGTGCCGGCGAGGAACGCGCCGATGACATCCGAGTCGGTGATGTTGGGCAGCTCGGTGCGCTGCTTCGAGAATCGCCGGATGTAGTCCCGGAGCGACTCCCCCGGCTGTTGCCGGCAGCTTCGAAGGTCCCAGGAATTCCCGGGGTGCACGTATGTGCCCTGGAAATTGCCAGCGAAGGCTTGGACCAAGTCGTCCCAGTTGGAGATCTGCCCCGGAGGCAGGTGCTCCAACCAAGCGCGAGCAGTGTCGGAGAGGAACAGGGGGAGGTTACGGATGATGAGGTCGTCGTCGTCCGTCCCACCCAGTTGGCAGGCCAGCCGGTAGTCCGCGAGCCACAGTTCCGGTCTCGTTTCCCTCGAGTACTTCGTGATAGTAGTCGGGGGTCGGAACCGGGTCGGGAATGGCGCCCGTCGGATGGCCCGACTGAAGGCCTGCGGACCGGGTGGTTCGGGCGAGGGACTCTGATCCTCCCCGCTGTCGTAGCGCCCCCCACGCCTGGGGTGGTAGCCTCGGCGCACCCTTTCGTCGAGGTGGGCCCGACGGTCGCGTTGATGGTGTTCGTTGCCGAGGTGGCCCGGGGCCGCAGGCGCGGTGTTGCGCGTGCGCCCGGTGTAGACCGAGGCTTCCCGCATGAATCGGGAAGTCGCGGCATGAGGTTCCGAGGGATATCCTTGCCTTCGGGAGGCAGTGCTTTCGGCCCGTCGGGCCGCAGCGCCTTCCAGGAGATTCTTGAGCTCTCCCTGGATTCGCCGACCCTCGGTGGTTGATGGCTCCGGCATCGCGCGGAGGAGCATCGCTGCGGCTGCCAGGTTCTGACCAACCCCGCTGGATGCGGGCGGCGGCCTGACCCTGGCATCGTTGGCGACGCGGTGCTGGAGACCTTGGGGCAGGTGACGTATTTCTCCGGCCAGGGGTTGGCCCGCCCATACCTGCCCGACGTCCCGACGGATCGGCTCAAGCGCTCTTGTTCCCTCGTTGAGCCTGGCCTGCGCCTCGCGGACTTGCTCGAGTTGTGGGTCGTAACCCCCCACCGGAGCGGGGACCACAGCTAGCTCCCGTGGGATGTCGGCGCGAGGCACCGGCCTAGGAAGATCACCGTCCTCCGGCATGCCGAGATGGTTGCCTTCGGAGGGATCCCCTAGCTCGATGTGGAAACATTCGCGGCTTGGGCCGCAGCTCTCGTCGCCAAGGCTGCGGCTTCCGTCGGAACAGTCGGATAGGCAGTAGTCACATGCGGTCATGAAGTCCCGCATGGCACTGGGGTTGCCAAGTCCGGAGAAATCCCAACAGATGCTGGGATCGTCATCTTCCTCGGACCCAGAGGGCCCGTAGGTCGAGACGTCCGTCAGTCGGTCCCAAGGCGACCGCATACGAAACCCCAGTGGGGTTGCACTCGCCTCAATGAGAGCACCCGCCAAAACGAGGTCGTTTGGCGGGTTGAGGCCGAGTCGAAATGACGCAAGATGGGAGTTAGTCGGTACCTTTTGGTCGACGAGGAGCGACGTAGTCACATCGGGGACTGGTTGCACCGTCATCTCAGGTACGAGGGCGACGTCCTGCAGGCTTTCCGCGAGCGCGCCGGCGTCGTCTTCTTGCTCGGGGTCAGCGTGTCGCGGGGGGACGGCGCTTGCCTCCGTCTTGAACGCGAGGTCGACGTCCGGCGTGCCTTCCGTCGGGGCGTCGGGGGCGTCGATTCGCTCGACGGCCAACGAAGCGCTGCCTCCCGCTTGGCCTTGATGGCCCCGCCTCCTCCTCCGTTGGCGGGGGAGAGAACGGAGCGAGCCCGAATGTTGCTCTTCCACCGCGCGGGGAAGATGTCGTCGATTCCGCCGCCGGCGGGCGGGTTGTCGGCCGCCATTGTCGTTGTCGCGCGGCGGTGGAAGAAGTACCATGTCGTAGCTGCCGTCGAAGGACATGAACTCAAGAGTCCCGAAACGAAGCACCGTCCCGGGCCGGAGAGGTTGCTGGAGACTGCCCATCTGGAGCTTGACGGGGAGCTGTTCGTCAGCACGCAGCAGGCCCCTACCTGGCGCGCCAACTGTCGGCGTTTCGAGACAGGGGGGTCCCTAAGCCGACGAGTGAGTGTGCTGCGTGCCCCAGCCCAGATGGGTCGAGCGCGTGGGCGAGCGCGAAGGGGGGAGAGGCGAGGTGGCCGGAGTCGAGCGTGAGAGAGGTGGAAGTCCCGCGGCCTTCGTGTTCGTCCCGCGCCCAGGTCAGGTGCGCTTGCAGTAGGGGGGTTACAAGCGTCCACGCGGGTGAGGGAAGCGAGCGGCCCCAAGAGAGCGCCTGTCCCGTCCTCGGTCCCGCGCGGCCAACCTTCTCTAAGAAGGCCCTGGTCCTCCCTTTTACAGTCGTAAGGAGAGGATCCAGTTGTACAATGGGGGGTGTAGCAGAGTGCTACGTGTCTAGCGGAGAGAGAGCTAGCGCCCTAGGTACATGCCAATGTGGCAGCCGGAGAGATCTTGGCACCTTGCTGGCGTGATGTCGTGGCTGTCGGAGGTGCGACGGAGCCTGGCGGAGGGACAGCTGTTGGAGCGGTCGAGTCCCTGCTGACGTCGTCCTGCTTCCGTAAGAGAGCTGGGGGCCGCCGTCGTCACAGAGCTGGTGGAGCGCCATCATTGCCCATCCGGCGGAGCTGGCCGGATGGGATGCCGGTCTTGTTCTCCGTGACCCGAGTCGATTCGGGGTAGGATGATGATGGCGCTTCCTGTTGACGTGGCGGGTCTGTGCCCTAGGCAGGGTGACGTGGGGGCTCCTCCGAAGCCGAGGTTGAGTCTGTCTTCTGTTGCCGAGGCCGAGCCCGAGCCATGGGGTCGGGCGAGGCGGAAGTCGTTCGGCCGAGGCCAGGGCGGAGTCCGAGCCCTGGGGTCGGGCGAGGCGGAGTTTCGTCGTCTTCCGGGTCTTAGCCCGAGTCCGAGCCCTGGGGTCGGGCGGAGCGGAGTTCGCCGTCTTCCGGGTCTTAGCCCGAGTCCGAGCCCTGGGGTCGGGCGGAGCGGAGTTCGCCGTCTTCCGGGCCTTAGCCCGAGTCCGAGCCCTGGGGTCGGGCGGAGCGGAGTTCGTCGTCTTCCGGGTCTTAGCCCGAGTCCGAGCCCTAGGGTCGGGCGGAGCGGAGTTCGCCGTGGCGCCTTTGGCAAGGTCTGACTGCCTGTCAGACTCACTATGTCGAGTGGCACCGCAGTCGGAGTGGCGCAGGCGGCGCTGTCCTTTTGTCAGACTGGCCAGAGGAGCGGTGGAGTGACGGCGGTCACTTCGGCTCTGCCGGGGGGCGCGTGTCAGGATAAAGTCGTCAGGCCACCTTTGCGTTAAATGCTCCTGCAACTTGGTCAGTCGGTGTGGCGATTTAGTCAAGGTTGCTTCTGAGCGAAGCCAAGGCCTCGGGCGAGCCGGTGATGTGTCCGCCGTAAAAAGGGGGGCCTCGGGCGAGACGAAAGTCTCTCGAGGTCGGCTGCCCTTGGCCGAGGCTAGGCTCGGGTGAAGCGTGATCGAGTCACTCGTGTGGACCGATCCCTGACTTAATCGTACCCATCAGGCCTTTGCAGCTTTATGCTGATGGGGGTTACCAGCTGAGAATTAGGCGTCTTGAGGGTACCCCTAATTATGGTCCCCGACACATATTTAGTGGAGGATTTTGATTTTACCTTCTTCCTTTTGCCGTCCTTTGCCATGAGACACTTGTGGCCGACATTGGGGAAGAGAAGACCCTTGGTGACGGTGATGTTTGCGGCGTCCTCGTCGGAGGAGTCGGTGGAGCTCTCGTCGGAGTCCCATTCCCGGCAAACATGGACATCGCTGCCCTTCTTCTTGTAGTACCTCTTCTTCTCCTTTCTTCTCCCCTTCTTGTCGTCGCCCCTGTCACTGTCACTGGATAGTGGACATTTTGCAATAAAATGACCGGGCTTACCACATTTGTAGCAAACTTTCTTGGAGCAGGATTTGTAGTCCTTTCCCCTCCTTTGCTTGAGGATTTGGCGGAAGCTCTTGATGATGAGCGCCATCTCCTCATTGTCGAGCTTTGAGGCGTCGATTGGTTGTCTACTTGATGTAAACTCCTCCTTCTTCTCCTCCGTTGCCTTGAATGCGACCGGTTGTGCTTCGGGCGTGGAGGGGCCATCTAGCTCGTTAATTTTCTTTGAGCCTTTGATCATTAATTCAAAGCTCACAAAGTTTCCTATCACTTCCTCGAGAGTCATTAGTGTATATCTAGGATTACCACGAATTAATTGAACTTGAGTAGGGTTAAGGAAAACAAGTGATCTAAGAATAACCTTAACCACTTCGTGGTCATCCCATTTTTTGCTCCCGAGGTTGCGCACTTGGTTCACCAAGGTTTTGAGCCGGTTGTACATGTCTTGTGGCTCTTCCCCTTGACGAAGACGGAAGCGACCGAGCTCCCCCTCGATTGTTTCCCGCTTGGTGATTTTGGTCACCTCGTCTCCTTCGTGCGCAGTATTTAGCGTGTCCCAAATCTCCTTAGCACTTTTCAACCCTTGCACCTTATTATACTCCTCTCGACTTAGAGAGGCGAGGAGTATAGTTGTGGCTTGGGAGTTGAAGTGTTGGATTTGGGCCACTTCGTCCTCATCATAATCTTCATCCCTTATGGATGGTACCTGTACACCAAACTCAATAACATCCCATATACTTTTGTGGAGTGAGGTTAGGTGATATCGCATCAAATCACTCCACCTAGCATAATCTTCACCATCAAATGTTGGTGGTTTGCCTAATGGGACGGAAAGTAAAGGCGTATGTTTAGGAATGCGAGGATAGCGTAGGGGGATCTTACTAAAGTTCTTGCGCTCATGGCACTTAGAAGTTACAGACGGCGTGTCGGAGCCGGAGGTGGATGGCGACGAGGAGTCGGTCTCGTAGTAGACCACCTTCCTCATCTTCTTTTTCTTGTCACCGCTCCGACGCAACTTGTGTGAAGGGGATTCCTTTTCCTTCCCCTTCCCTTTGTTGTAGGACTCTCCCGATGGAGCCTTCCCGTGGCTTGTAGCGGGCTTCTCGCCGGTCACCATCTCCTTCTTGGCGTGATCTCCCGACATCACTTCGAGCGGTTAGGCTCTAATGAAGCACCGGGCTCTGATACCAATTAAAAGTCGCCTAGAGAGGGGGTGAATAGGGTGAATCTGAAATTTACAGACTTAATCACAACTACAAGCCGGGTTAGCGTTAGAAATAGAAACGAGTCCGAGAGAGAGGGCGCAAAACAAATCATGAGCGAATAAAGAGCAAGACACTATGATTTGTTTTACCGAGGTTCGGTTCTTGCAAACCTACTCCCCGTTGAGGTGGTCACAAAGACCGGGTCTCTTTCAACCCTTTCCCTGTCTCAAACGGTCACCTAGACCGAGTGAGCTTCTCTTCTCAATCAATCGGAACACAAAGTTCCCGCAAGTACCACCACACAATTGGTGTCTCTTGCCTTGATTACAAATGAGTTTGATCGCAAGAAGAAAGAGAAAGAAGGAAGCAATCCAAGCGCAAGAGCTCAAATGTGTGGCGGAACTGCCCGAATTATTCCGACTTAAGTGTCCAAGTCCCGCCTTAGAGGCTAGACCACACTTAAATGGGAATAACCCGTCAATCCCTCGGATCTAGTCCGACACGGCCACCGACAGGATCAAGTACCACAATCTCACTCAAAGGTGAGTCACAGAGCAAATACAATAAAGCATAAAACCATACATGCCATAATGTTAAATTATTACATCACCATCATCATCATCGGAGTTTTTGCAAAAAGAAACCATCATTGTTCGAAGTGCAGCGGAATAAAACTAACGATAATTAAACAGAGAGATGGAGAAGCCTGTCCCATCACTCCTCATGCTCCTCCTCAGCCGAGGCAGGGTCCCACTCGACAGTCCAACCCGGTGGCAGGGTGGTCGGCCAAGTTATCCCAGCAACCATCTCCTCCAGAGAACCTGTAAAAATTATGCCACAAGCAAGGCTGAGTATACTAATACTCAGCTAGACTTACCCGGTGTGAGGAGTCTACTCCTCTACCTCTAGACATGCAGTTGTTTGGCTGTGGGGTTTGGTTGCCAAAAGCACTAGCTGAGTTTCTAAATCAAGGTTTTAACTTAATCAAAGTTAAGTGTGACTCTCTTAAGGCTAAAAGTGGACTATCTACTCATACATGGTAGCAAGCATTATTAACAATCATCATCTTATCTCAACTCATCATACTTCCACTTATTACTCAATGTAGCAGCATGGATCAAGCAGTCTCATTAACTGCGAGAAGCAGACGATTCGAATCGAGTTTTTATCCTTGCAAGGTAAACCTAAACACACGACATGTAGGGGCACTCCGTCCCCACACACATCAACCGTCCCCATCGATCCCCTGGCAACAGATCAGGGCTCACCGCCTTGGCGTACAATGCCCCACTGACCCCGACTGGCCGTCGTGCAGTGGCCGCACTTGTACCCACCATAACCGGAATGGGAGACCTCGTCTCAGGTCGCGTGAGGGGTAAAGTCTGCGGGCAGGTTCACTCAGGTACTAGGCTTACCGATTTACCATATTTCTCGGTATGTGTTTAGTACGTTCAAACGCTTGACTCACGGTACCACACCTTAATCCTTATTCCAATTTTATCCCGTGGACAACCAATCCCCATGGATTGTTGTCCACAAACCAGCATCATTATGATAAGAAAGTGGATACAATCAATTTCCTGACCTCGCGCGAGTGCTGGAAAAATCACTCGACTTCTACCGAGATCCCTAATTAGTAAAGCAGCTACTCGACCTAGCATACTAGTATTCATCTCAACGGGATTCCTGAGATCATGCAACTAGGGTTTCAAACAACTCCTACACTTAAGTGCACAATCAAACCTACAATCATTAAATGAAGTAAAATAGCATAAATAACAGGTTATGCATAAAACCGGGGCTTGCCTTCCAAAGCAGTGGCAGGCAGGTCCTCTGGTGCTGGCTCTGGTGCTGGATCTGGGGCTACCTCCTGAGCAGCTCCTTGCTCCGGCACGAGGATGTACTCTCCGTCAGCAAGATTACAGTCTAGCGAATGCAATGAACATGTATGTCATGATTATGCATGATTTAATAACATTATGCAAGAGAAACTAAGTCGAGAAGTAACTTAGGGTTTTCTTAGTTATGCGGGGCTTCTAGTGGTACATAGATAGACTTATTACTCTTTGGACTTAGGTTTTCCTTTAGGATAACATAGGGGATTTGTATTGCCTTCAAAGATTTCAGTGGACAAATTTACAAAGGTTTTAGGATGACATCAATTTCCATTATTCATTTTCCTTTCTTTAATTTCCATTTAGGGTTTCTAGTGCAGGTTTGAACTACGACAGTGTTTTAAGAATTTCCAAAAATTCTGTAAAAATTACAGTGGGTTGTCACTGGCTATTTTAGCTTGTTTTAAGAATTTGAGGCTTAAAGTATAAAAGTTAGGCCTTAAACAAAAATAACAAAAGTTAGGCAAAAAGGGGCACTTTACACTACACCTCCTAGTCAGGGGTAGGTTCTGTCCTAAAGGTTATTTTTGTTGACATCCTCTGGTAATAATAGGTCTTTGTGCTAAAAATCACAGGGAACTAAGAGGTGGTTATTTAGTTATGATTTTCTCAAGTTTAATGTCAAAAAGGCACTTTCTACTACATTATTATTTGAAAAATGTCAAACAGCAGATTTCTTATTTTTCCTAAGTTCTTTCTGATAAAACAATAGTTATCCCAAGGGTGGGGGTGTTTTCACCTTGGAGTCATTTTTGTAGGGTTTTTCTAAGTTATCCTTGTTTTAATAAAATAAAAGATATCCTACTTAATTTGTACTAAACCAGGGTATGATATATTTTTCCAGTGAACTACATTGAATAAGTACCTCAACAAAAATAGAAGTGCTCTCTGGTTCATTAATTAAGTTGTATTTTCTATTTTCCCCATCTTTAAGCATATTTTAGAATAAAGGGTAAAACTAACTTAAATGTAATGGACAGAGGGGTTTAACATTTTTAAACAGGTTAGTAGGTGAATATAAACTTCTCCAAATTTTCCTAACCTTAGTCAAATAGCCTAACTATTTTTCTTACTATTATTTAGCTTTTGGCCAAAGTTAACATTAAATCAGAACTTTTAAGTTTTCCACAGCACCAAGGGGTTTTATATTTTTCCTAAATAGGTTACATGATTTAGAGTCTGGCAAAATTGGTTTGACCAAAATTGGATAAACCAAACAGAAGTTATGGGTTTTTAAAGTTTCTGCTTGAATTTAAATTAGGTTTTAATTAAGTTTTCCTGGAAAAACAGTTTGCGCCGAGGTCCCTGGGTTTAAAACAATTCAAACCTCGCAGATCTACCCTTAAGGCACTATTCACTTGAGTCTCTGACTTTTCACTTAACCCCATGGGTTTCTCTCCCTCTCACCCGCAGTCCCTCCCTCAACTGAAACAGTAGCCGCGGGAAAGAAAAGGGTGGCGCGGCTTACCGGCGGCGAGGGAGGTCCGGCGAAGGGTAGGGTTGGCTCGGGGAGGGTCTGGCGATCACGTCGAGGTACGGCTCGTCGTCGGGGATGGCCGGAATCGCCCGGTCCACGTGAGCAGGCGGGCGAGCTCGTCGGCGGCGTGTGCTCCGGCCTATCCACGGCGGCATAGTTCAATCCAAGGGCATAGGGAGCTTCGTGGAGGTCTAAGGAGTCTAACCGTGCAAGGAATCGAAGAGAGGTGCACGGTGTACCTTGGTCCACGGTTGCCGGCGGTCGGTTGAAGTCCGGTGACCTTGGGCCGGCCTCTCCGGTGAAGCAGAGCCCGATTCCTCGCTCGGGGAGCTTCACGGAGACGTGCACAGTCTTCTCCGAGGGCTGGACGGGGTTGGGAATGGCTGGGCTGGCCGGTCTATGGTGGCAGGGGCTCGGGTGGCCGCGGGCACGTCGCGTATGGGCAAACGGCGGCGAACTGAGCTCCGGTGAGGCTTGAGCGCGTGCGGAGGGGTACGGCCAAGGCTCCTGGGCGTTTTATAGTCGCGGACGCGGACCAGGGCACTGGCTTGGCTTGGGCGCGGCGCGGGCGCGCGCGGGCGTGCTCTGGCGCGGCAGACGGCGTCGAACACGTGGCGGTTTGTTTCTTCCAGTGTTCAAATGTCGCCAGAGGTCGCAAACGTGCGAATCTTTGCAAAAGTCCGGCGCAGACCTCTTCCTGGCACCTAGGGCTGTCACTCAACTGTGAGACGCCGGGGCAGATACGGCCTAGGGAGGGAGATCTTCGGGTGCCAAAACAGGTGTGTCATACTGAGCATATCACGACAAAAGCCATGCCATGGCATGTCAAACGTCTGAGTCTCGAGCTCAACTTTTTCCAGTGGGTGCCCTAAGTGGTATTGCACATTTTTGGTATAGAACCCAAGTGGTTTTGGCGCCATTTTTAAAGTGAACACGGTTGATCTTTGATTTAGGGCTAAAATGGGACTTAGAGGGAATTAGAGAGCTCTAGCTCTCTCTCCACTTGGAGATTTGAAATGGGGTTTCCCTAGGGGCCTTTTTGTAATATTTCCCTCCCCCAATTGATGGTTATAATGTTGCTTAGGGTTTGGGTAAAGATTACCCATGTTTTGCACATTTGCTCACTCTCTTTCCCCTCTTATCCATGGTTTTGGGAGATAGGGTTTAAGAGAGGCCTAGGGTTCTTTCCCCCTCTCCCAAGGTGATAGTTGCACACAATTAGGGTAATGCCTTTGGTCATTCCCAACTCTTGGTAAAAACTTAGTTTCCAAAGCCCCTTATACTTTTGCTCCTTAAGTTCTTCCACATGTGATCATAGTCTTGAGTGCCAAGGTGTGCTCCAGCCATGGCAACACCTGGGGTGTTACAAAATGAACACAACAAATCACTCTCTCTAATCACTAAAGCTTTGTGTGGAGTTGGGAGAGGATTTGATCTCTTTGGTGTGTCTTGTATTGAATGCTAGCTCTTGTAAGGTGTAGAAGAGTGGAAAACTTGGATGACTTGAATGTGGGGGTGGTTGGGGTATTTATAGCCCCAACCACCAAACTTGACCGTTGGTGGAGGCTGTTGTCGACGGGCGCACCGGACAGTCCGGTGCGCCACCGGACACTGTCCGGTGCGCCAGCCACGTCACCTGGCCGTTGGGTTCCGACCGTTGGAGCTCTAGCTTGTGGGCCCGCCTGGCTGTCCGGTGGTGCACCGGACAGGCTCTGTAGGTTGTCCGGTGTGCCACCTGCGCGTGCACTGCTCCTCTGCGCGCGCAGGCGCGCATTTAATGCGTTGCAGTCGACCATTGCCCGAAGTAGTCGTTGCTCCGCTGTCACACGGGACAGTCCGGTGTGCACCGGACAATGTCCGGTGACTCACCGGACAGTCCGGTGAATTTTAGCGGAGCGGATTCCCGAAGCTGGCGAGTTTAGAGTCGCTCTCCCTTGGGGCACCGGACACTGTCATCATCCCCAAGGAGGTCCAGAAGCTGCTAGACGCCGGCTTCATCGAAGAGGTTCATCACCCAGTGTGGCTGGCCAACCCAATCATCATCCCCAAGGCGAATGAGAAGCTTCAGATGTGCATCGACTACACCAGCCTTAATAAGGCTTGTCCCACGGACCCGTATCCACTTCCACGAAAAGATCAAATCGTGGATTCTACCTCCGAGTGCAACCTCTTGTCCTTCTTAGATGCTTACTCTGGTTTCCATCAAATCCAGATGTCTAGGGAAGATAGGAAGCATACTGCTTTTGTAACAGTGGATGGGCTTTACTGCTATGTCGTAATGCCTTACGGTCTGAAAAATGCCTTGCCGACATTTGTGCGGGCAATGAGTAAGACTTTTGGGGACCTGATCAGGGATAGAGTAGAGGTATACGTCGATGACATCGTGGTCAAGACTAAGAGAGGGTCGACCCTAGTGGAAGACTTAACCCTGGTCTTTGACAAACTGCGGGCAACACGCACGAAGCTGAACCCAGACAAGTGCGTCTTTGGTGTCTCCGCAGGGAAGTTGCTGGGATTCTTGGTTTCGCACCAGGGCATTGAAGCAAACCCGGAGAAGATCAAGGCGATTGAGGCGATGAGGCCTCCGGCCCGTATCAAGGACGTCCAGAAGCTTACGGGGTCGTTAGCCACCCTTAGCCGCTTCATTTCAAGGTTGGCTGAGAGGGCATTGCCCTTCTTCAAGCAGTTACGGAAGTCCGGACTATTCGCTTGGACCGAAGAGGTGGAACAAGCCTTTCAAGAGTTGAAGCAGCACCTAGTGTCCCTACCAATACTGGTAGCTACAGAACCTGGGGAGCCGTTGTATTTATACATCGCGGTGGCTGCAGAAGCGGTGAGCATGGTGCTGGTCGTCGAAAGGACGGCACAAGAAGACTAGGTGGTGCTAGAAGGCCAGGAACCTGAGGGCTCGGCAGGGTTCCGGACCGTTCAGAGGACGGTCTACTACGTCAGCGAGGTCCTCCATGAAGCAAAGACCAGGTACCTTGAGACACACAAACTTCTCTATGTTGTGCTTGTTGCGTCGAGGAAGTTGCGCCACTATTTCCAGGCACACAGGGTCGTGGTGGTGACCTCCTTTCTGTTAAGGGCCATCCTCCACAACTCTAACGCCACAGGCAACATCGCCAAGTGGGCTGCGGAGCTCGCTGAGTTCCAGCTGGACTTCCAGCCTCGCCACGCCGTCAAGAGCCAGATCCTGGCTGACTCCATCATGGAGTGGACACCTCCCCCGAGCGCTCCTATGGGTCCAGATCCCGATTCGGACCCCACACCTGCGAAGCCCAGGGGTCCGGTCTTCACCGGGGCCCGCTGGACGTTGTTCTTTGACGGATTCACCCATCAACAAGTTGGTGGAGCTGGGGTGGTCCTCATCGACCCCAACGAAGATCAAGTGAAGTACATGGTGCACCTTGAGTTCAAGGCCACCAACAATATAGCAGAGTACGAAGCATTGATCTTCGGCTTGTCGGTCGCCCTATCCCTGGGGATCCGACAGCTCCTCGTGAAGGGGGACTCCCGGCTGATCATCAACAAGTCCGCGGGGAATGTAGCTGCAACGAGCCAAGGCTCGCAGCCTATCTCCTCCACGTAAGGAAGCTGGAGAAAGACTTTACGGCCCTGGAACTGCAACATGTTCCTCGGGCTGACAACTCGGCGGCAGATGAACTCTCCGTGAGGGCATCAACTTGGGCACCCGTGCCCGAGGGCATCTTCGAAAGATGGCTGCTGAGACCCATTGCCCAGCCTGCCGAACTGGACGAAGGGGGCGAGACTAGCACCTCGAAGCTAGCAGTCCCGGTGGCGTACCATCTACAGAACCCACCGAAGACTGTCTGTGCTACAGTGGGTCCTGCCAACCTTGTAGCGCCACAGCCAGTGTCTCAGAGTGGTCCCGATGCATGGATCTCTGAGATCCGGGGCTACCTGAAGGAAAATATCCTTCCTGAAGATCATGTGTCTGCAGAGCGCATAGTGCGGTTGGCTAAACGCTACACGGTGGTAGAGGGGGATCTTTACCGCCGTGGCGCCAATGGCATTCTCATGCGGTGCATCACCAGGAGGAGGGTCGTGAGTTACTCGTGGAGATCCATGGAGGAGAGTGCGGAAGTCATTCAGCATCCCGCACACTGGTTGGTAAGGCCTTCCGACATGGTTTTTACTGGCCAACAGCTCTCCAGGATGCAGCTGAGATGGTAAAGTCCTGCAAGGCGGGTCAATTCCATGCAAAGAAGATACACACACCAGCTCATGCTCTGCAGATGATTCCACCCTCCTGGCCATTCGTCGTATGGGGGTGGATATCCTGGGACCATTCCCCAGGGTCGTCGGCGGGTACCGATTCCTCTTCGTCGCCATCGACAAGTTCACGAAGTGTCCTGAGGCCACCCCTGTGGTTAGCATCACCCAGGGTGCTGTTGTTGCCTTCCTTAAGTCAATCGTCTGCAGATTCGGGGTCCCAAGCCGTATCATTACGGACAACAGGACCCAGTTTGCAAGTCGACTCTTCCAGGAGTATTGCGAGGGCATCGGCACCTAACTCTGCTTTGCGTCTATGGATCATCCCAGGAGCAATGGCCAAGTTGAGAGGGCAAATGCAGAGATCCTCAGGGGACTCAAGACATGCACATATGACTGCTTGAAAAAGCATGGTGCAAATTGGGTCAACGAACTTCCGTCCATGCTATGGGGGAACCAGACCACATTCAGTCGAGCCACCGGGGAGACCACGTTCTTCCTGGTCTACGGGGCTGAAGCCTGCCTTCTCCTGGAAATCCTTATGGGCTTCCCACGGGTCCAGTCGTTTGATGAGTCTATGCAGGAACAGCTACGGCGTGAGGACGTGGACTTCATCGACGAGAGCAGATGGCAAGCGGCAATCCGAAATGCACGGTACAACCAAGCGCTCAGGCGCTACCATCAACGGTTTGTGCATAGTAGGGAGCTCGGGGTCAGGGACCTAGTCCTAAGGCAAGTACTGAACCGAGAAGGGCTCCACAAACTCTCCCCCAGTTGAGAAGGACCCTTCAAGGTGACGGAAGTATGCCGACCCGGGTGTGTCCGCCTTGCCGCAATTGAAGGAGTGCCTCTTCCCAATCCCTGGAACATAGAGCATCTCCGTAAGTTCTATCCATAGGAGCAAGTCTGAGGGGTTGAGGTTTCTTCTTTTTGTAACTGGGTTGTGCATATGTGTACGTCAGCCCGGTGAGGTCCACCCTCATAAGCCCGACCTGTTGATCTGCATCTATGTATATCAAGTTATAAAGAAAGGATTTACCCCCCCCCCCCAAGATGTGCTTCTGTGATGGTTTTATTCTGCTGCAGTTCCCAGATAATATTTTTTATCTAACCCACCCATACAGTTCCCACCCTTGCTAGTATGATGACATCCGAATTGAGTAAGCCAGGCTTGCAGTTCGGGACCCCTATCCAGATACGGGGGGTCCGGTAACCTGCAGGTCCGGTTCTAGAGAATGGGCGCTTGTTTTCTGGGGTGGTCCGGAGCTGTGTAGCCGCTTAGCCTGGTCCCGTACCCTAAGCCTGCACCTCCACCACTCTGCAATGAGTGCCCTAGTATTTGGAGTTGTGATCTTGTAGGTCCGGACATGAGGCTCGGCTTCCCAGACTCAATCCTGCAGGTCCTATTGCATGAATCAAAGGATGACTGATACCAGACGATGGGTCCTATGGGTGTGCTACTAACACTTCCTAGCCGAAGCTATGTACAGGTCCAGGTCCCAGTCGAGGCTACCTCCTGGGGGCCGGGTCACCAACTCTTTCTTAGGTATACTGGTATCCAGCCTCGACACGTCGAGCCTACATCCCAGGGGGGCCAAGTGAAAGTCGCCTAGAGGGGGGTGAATAGGGCGAATCTGAAATTTACAAACTTAAGCACAACTACAAGCCGGGTTAGCGTTAGAAATATAAACGAGTCCGAGAGAGAGGGCGAAAAACAAATCGTGAGCGAATAAAGAGTGAGACACGATGATTTGTTTTACCGAGGTTCGGTTCTTGCAAACCTACTCCCCGTTGAGGTGGTCACAAAGACCGGGTCTCTTTCAACCCTTTCCCTCTCTCAAACGGTCACTTAGACCGAGTGAGCTTCTCTTCTCAATCAAACGGAACACAAAGTTCCCGCAAGGACCACCACACAATTGGTGTCTCTCGCCTTGGTTACAATTGAGTTTGATCACAAGAAGAATGAGAAAGAAAAGAAGCGATCCAAGCGCAAGAGCTCAAATGAACACAAATGTCGCTCTCTCTAGTCGCTATTTGATTTGGAGTGATTCCGGACTTGGGAGAGGATTTGATCTTTTGGAGTGTCTAGAATTGAATGCTATAGCTCTTGTAATGTGTTGAAGGTGGAAAACTTGGATGCCATTGAATGTGGGGTGGTTGGAGTATTTATAGCCCCAACCACCAAAAATGGTCGTTGGAAGGCTGCTGTCGCATGGCGCACCGGACAGTCCGGTGCGCCACCGGACACTGTCCGGTGCGCCAGCCACGTCAGCAGACCATTGGGGTTCGACCGTTGGAGCTCTGACAGGTGGGGCCTCTGGGCTGTCCGGTGGTGCACCGGACAGGTCCTGTAGACTGTCTGGTGCGCCAACTGCACGTGCTCTGTCCTCTGCGCGCGCAGGCGCGCATTAAATGCGTTGCAGTCGACCGTTGCGCGCGAAGTAGTCGTTGCTCCGCTGGCACACCGGACAGTCCGGTGTGACACCGGACACTGTCCAGTGCTTCACCGGACAGTCCGGTGAATTATAGCAGAGCGCCCTCTGATTTTCCCGAAGGTAGCGAGTTCAGCTTCGAGTGCCCTGGTGCACCGGACACTGTTCGGTGGTGCACTGGACACTGTCCGGTGGTGCACCAGACAGTTCGGTGCGCCAGACCAGGGTGCCTTTTGGGATGTCATTTGCTCTCTTTGTTTGAACCCTTTCTTGGTCTTTTTATTGGCTTATTGTGAACCTTTGGCACCTGTAAAACTTATAGACTAGAGCAAACTAGTTAGTCCAATTATTTGTGTTGGACAATTCAACCACCAAAATCAATTAGGAAATAGGTGTAAGCCTAATTCCCTTTCACCAAGTATCAGGGAGCAGTTGGCAACGCCACACACAGCAAGGACAAATAGCATACAGATAAGTGCTAATACTGCTCGATAAATAGTACTCAAAAGTATCTTACAAAGACCAAAAAATATTACAAAGCCGCTTCCCAGCGGGACCCTTGCCTTCTCTCTGTAGATCTAGCTACTCATCATCAGCAGGTTCCCACTGGAAACGTTCGGCCACCAGTTCCACGACATCTTGTACGGCCTCCCGGGCGGCGTCTTCAGTATCGGTCACCAGACCAGCAATCACCGACTCCAAGGAGATGGTCGGGTCGTGGCTCCGGAAGCATGTCAGGATGTACTCGATCACCGCCCGATAGAGCCTGCCGCCCTCAGCCTCCAAGCGGGCGCCAAGAATCTAGTCCAGGCGTCGGAGGCGGTCGACGGTGGAGTCCAGCACCGGGAGCGCATCAGAGATAGACGTCGGCAGCTCCGACACCGGGATGGGACTCATCCCGAGCGGCACCGGTGTCGTGCTCGCCTCGCCGGCCCATGCAGCAATGCGCTGGACCCCGGCGCGATGCTCCGCCTAGAGATCTTCAAGTGCCTTCTTCGTCGCCTCCACCGCTTGGGGCCCCGGTGCCGCCTGCGCCGCCTGGAACCCTCCTCGTCGTCTCCCTACGGAGGCGACATCGAGGCCATCAAGGCTAAGATCATCTCGCACCCACACTACTACTCGCTCCTCGCTGCCTACCTCGAGTACAACAAGGTGGGGGCACCACCGGAGGTGTCGGCGAGGCTGACGGAGATAGCGCAGGAGGTGGAGACACGACAGCACATGGCGCTCGGCGGCCTGGCCGCTACGACGGAGCCGGAGCTGGACCAATTCATGGAGGCGTACCACGAGATGCTGGTGAAGTTCAGGGAGGAGCTGACGAGGCCGCTGCAGGAGGCGATGGAGTTCATGCGAAGGGTGGAGTCGCAGCTCAACTCGCTTTCCATCTCTGGAAGGTCGCTGTGCAACATCCTTTCATCTGGGCACTGGCAGAAGAGCGCCACCCCCACGAACATCTCGCAGAGGTGGGCGAAGATGGCCGCCTGGAGGATGGAGTGGGGCGTGAGGTGCTGAAGCTGGAGGTCGAGCTCCTCCAGCAGCAGCAGGAAGAAAAGCGAGATCGGCAGCGCCAACCCGCAGGAGAGGAGGAGACGAAGAACACAAACTCCCCAGCGGCGAGATCGCCGAGGGGAGTGGCGCCGGCGCGGATCCTTTCGGCGAACGCCGGCGCGCTCCATCCGAGCAGGTTGCGCACCAGGTTGAGTGCCCCCTCGGACTGGAAACGCTCGGGATGAACTAGCGAGGCCATGGCGACTACGGCGGCGGAAAGCAGAAGAGCGTGAATGCAAAGGGGCGCGGAGAGCTCGGAGGCGAAAGGGCGCAGCAATTGGAGAGAATGCAAAAGCGTAACTGTTGCACGCGGGGTGAATCCCTTTCAAGGCAGACTTTCCCGCTCGCGCCCCGAGGCGCCGCGGAAAATTTTGCCCGATGTGCACCAAAGCGACCCAGCCTATGACACGGGGGCCCGGGTCCACAAGTCATACAGCTGGTGTGCTGGTCTCCGAGTGCGGAGAAGGCGAACCGCCACGCGAGGAGCGAACCGTTGCCCGTGGTAGTGCGCCTCTTCATCTCCGCCGAAAACAACGACCCAGTCTATGACACGGGTCCAGGCCCACAAGTCATACTCTTTGGGTGTCGGTTCCTAGGTGCAGAAAGAGCAAACCGCCGCTCGCGCCAGTACCGCGCCTCCTCGGGGCCGCCGCATAAGACAGATAAGGTGATTTTTTAAAACCAATGCAGCGGTATCGAGGTGCCTCACGCGCGGCCCGACGAAACCATCAGGCATGGGGGCCGTGGGTCAGTCACCCGTGGGGAGCCGGGGACAGACATGGCAGTTGGTGTGACCGAAGGCGGATTGGCGGTGATTACGTCAGCAAACGCACGGAAGTGGCGCACCAATCGCCAATCAAGCTTTGGCCCCACCTGCAGGCTCGTATCCTCCCCTGAGGTGGGCCCGGGGGGCCACTGTCGGTACCCTGAAACAGGGGTATCCCTTACTACAGTATGAAGACGTGATACCCACGTGGCTATCTCTAGTCGCGTGGTAAACAGCGCCCGACCCCACCATGTGGAAGGCTCCGGGACCGCCACGTGGCCTGAGAAGATGATGTACTCCAAGGTATCAACAGTGAGTCCGGACCCCCATGGGAAGGTGACGGACCCTTGTATATATAGACCGGACCTCCGGGTAAGGTCCAGGACCTCCATGGGTGCAAACCGGACCCCTCTGCGTGGGGTCTAGGCCACTCACGGCAGGGTCCAGGGATTCTGGGACAAAGAATACCCAGGCCTTAATCAAGGCCAGGCGGTGGTCCGGAGCCGACACATGTCCGGACCATATTGTATACGCTTCTGCTCCCCGCTCAGGCGGAGCCCCGATGCTGCCACGTGGCATGGTGCACGTGACATAAGCCAACGGGCGGAGCCTAACGTAAGGCCTCTGGGCCGCGTGACCTCTGCATTTATTGTGGATAAGGCACGCCACCTATCCAATCCACTAGCAGGTGATGTGCCGCCTCGGCATTTAATGAGCCCTGTCCATTCCACTGGCAGGCGATGTGCCGCCTTAGCATTTAATGAGCCCTGTCCACTCCGCTGGCAGGCGGCGACCAGACCATCCCGCAGGCGGCGTGCCTATCCATTCCATTGGCAGGTGACACATCCATACTGCCGCATGCACTACACTCATGATGACTCACACGTTACCGAGGAAGCAGCCGCGACATATCAATACCATATGGACTACGGACATTATGGCGCTCGGAGATCGCCCAGGCGTTATAGGCATCCGTTCTTCCTTCCATTTTGCCCCTGGGCCCACATGTCGGGGCTCAGTATCCTTGTATGTGCCTCCCTTGAGCTATAAAAGGGAAGGCACACAACGTTACAAGGCACGCTCACTTACACTCACTTAGACCCAACTTAGATTCACAGACTCTCATACACTCGAGCTCTCAAGCTCACAGATTCAATACAACACACAATGGAGTAGGGTATTACGCTCCGGCGGCCTGAACCACTCTAAACCCTTGCGTGTTCACTTGTGTTCATCGACCATCTAGCAGAAAGGAAAAACGCTTAGGCACCTCCTCATCTTAGGATTTAGGGCGGGTGCGTTCCGCCACCCGGCCAGAGAATTTCCTCTTCGACAATGATCATATAGCTCAATTAACCGCTAAAATTAATGAGCATGAGATAGAAAATGAAAATTTTATATTTGCTA
This sequence comes from Zea mays, assembly GCF_902167145.1. Classification (NCBI taxonomy): domain Eukaryota; kingdom Viridiplantae; phylum Streptophyta; class Magnoliopsida; order Poales; family Poaceae; genus Zea; species Zea mays. The sequence continues at coordinate 6,415,449 of NC_050105.1, read as the reverse complement.
GAAGCATGCTCTATAGTGGGAGACGCCCTGGGATTAAGGATGGCATTGGTTTCCAACAGGGAAGCAATGTCAAAATTAATGCCCCCAAAAGATTGTCTAATTTTGTTAAGGGCAAGGCTCCCATGGTTTAGGATAACGAGGGTTACATTTTATATCCTATTGGTTATCCTGAACACAAGATTAGGATAATTCATGCTAAGAAAACTCATTTTGTTTCTCACCATGCATTTATGTATAAGAACGAAGCTTCTAGCTCTAGGCAATCAACCCATGTTAAATTGCCTAAAAAGAAAACTCTTACTGCATCAAATGATCATAACATTTCATTTAAGACTTTTGATGCTTCATATGTGCTTACTAACAAATCAGGCAAAATAGTTGCCAAATATATTGGGGGCAAACACAAGGGGTCAAAGACTTGTGTTTGGGTATCCAAGGTGCTTGTTTCTAACGTAAAAGGACCCAAGACTGTTTGGGTACCTAAGAACAAGGCCTAAATTGTTTTGTAGGTTTATGCATCTGAGGGCTCAAGTTGGATTATTGATAGCGGATGCACAAACCACATGACAGGGGAGAAACAGATGTTCTCCTCCTACGAGAAAAACGAAGATCCCCAAAGAGCCATCACATTCGGGGATGGAAATCAAGGTTTGGTCAAAGGACTGGGTAAAATTGCTATATCACCTGACAATTCTATTTCCAATGCCTTTCTTGTAGATTCTTTAGATTACAATTTGCTTTATGTATCTCAATTATGCAAAATGGGCTACAACTGTCTTTTTACGGATATAGGTGTTACTGTCTTTAGAAGAAGTGATGATTCAGTAGCATTTAAGGGAGTATTAGAGGGTCAGCTATACTTAGTTGATTTTAATAGAGCTGAACTCGATACTTGCTTAATTGCTAAGACTAATATGGGTTGGCTCTGGCATCGCCGACTAGCCCATGTTGGGATAAAGAATCTTCACAAGCTTCTAAAGGGAGAACACATTTTGGGACTAACAAATGTTCATTTTGAGAAAGATAGGGTTTGTAGCGCATGTCAACCAGGAAAGCAAGTTGGTTCCCACCATCCACATAAGAACATCATGACGACCGACAGGCCACTTGAGCTAGTCCATATGGACTTATTCGGCCTGATCGCTTACATAAGCATCGGCGGGAGTAAGTATTGTCTTGTAATTGTGGATGACTATTCTCGCTTCACTTGGGTATTCTTCTTGCATGAAAAATCACAGACCCAAGAGACATTAAAAGGATTCTTGAGATGAGCTCAAAATGAGTTCGGATTGAGGATCAAAAGGAAAAGAAGCGACAACAGAACGGAGTTCAAGAACTCACAAAATGAAAGCTTTCTTGAGGAGGAGGGCATCAAGCATGAGTTCTCTTCTCCCTACACACCTCAACAAAATGGTGTAGTGGAGAGGAAGAATAGAACTCTATTGGAGATGGCGAGGACCAAGCTTGATGAGTACAAGACACCGGACCGATTTTGGGCCGAGGCAATTAACACCACCTGCTACTCCATCAACCGGTTATATCTTCACCGAATCCTCAAGAAGACATCATATGAACTCCTAACCGGTAAAAAGCCCAATGTTTCATATTTTAGAGTCTTTGGTAGCAAATTTTTTTTATTCTTATCAAAAGAGGTAGAAAATCTAAATTTGCTCCTAAGGCTGTAGAAGGCTTTTTACTTGGTTATGAATCAAACACAAGGGCATATAGAGTCTTCAACAAATCCACTGGATTAGTTGAGGTTTCTTGTGACATTGTGTTTGATGAGTCTAATGGCTCCCAAGTGGAGCAAGTTGATCTTGATGAGCTAGATGATGAAGAGGCTCTGTGCGTCGCGCTAAGGAACATGTCCATTGGTGATGTGTGTCCTAAGGAATCCGAAGAGCCCACACAAGCACAAGATCAACCATCATCTTCCAATCAAGCATCTGAGAGCACCTAGAGGGGGGGTGAATAGGTGATCCTGTAAAAACTTAAAATTTCACGCCATAAACTTGTTTAAGTGTTAGAACAATAAAACCAAGTGGCTAGAGAGGAGTTCTAGTGAAACACAACAACCACAAAGATATCAACACAAAGAGGCACAGTGGTTTATCCCGTGGTTCGGCCAAGTTCAACACTTGCCTACTCCACGTTGTGGCGTCCCAACGGACAAGGGTTGCAATCAACCCCTCTCAAGTGATCCAAAGATCCACTTGAATACCACGGTGTTTCTTTTCCTTTCACTATATCCTGTTTGCGAGTAATCTCCACAACTTAGAGTCTCTCGCCCTTACAAAAGATGATCACAAAAGAACACGGAAGTAAGGATGGGATGAGCAACACACACAAGTCCACAGCAAATACGCACACACACGGCCAAGACTTGAGCTCAAATGACTGTCTCAAAGTTCTCACTAGAACGGAGCTCAAATCACTAAGAATGTCAAACGAGTGCATAAAGACGAAGTGTGAATGATCAAGAATGCTCAAAGTGTGCTTGGTTTCTTCCTCCATGCGCCTAGGGGTCCCTTTTATAGCCCCAAGGCAGCTAGGAGCCGTTGAGAGCATTCCAGGAAGGCAATTCTTGCCTTCTGTCGACTGGCGCACCGGACAGTCCGGTGCACCACCGGACACTGTCCGGTGCGGATTTCTTTCCTATTCTGGCGCAGACGACCGTTGAAGGTTTGGAGTCGTTGGCGCACCGGACAGTCCGGTGCCCCCTTCAGACCGTTGGCCCGGCCACGCGTCACGCGTGGATTGCGCGGCCGACTGTTGGCTCACCGGACAGTCCGGTGCACACCAGACAGTCCGGTGAATTTTAGTCGTACGCCGCCGACGAATTCCCGAGAGCGGCCTTTTCACCAGAGCCAGCCGGGCGCACCGGACACTGTCCGGTGCACCACCGGACAGTCCGGTGTACCCAGACTGAGCAGAGTCTTGGCTGCTCGAGCCAAGTCTTTTCCAATTGTCTTTTCTCTGATTCTAGCACTTAGACAAATATGTTAGTACACAAAAACCAATGTACTAAGTCTAGAATCATACCTTTGTATTGATTTGCACTTTGTCCACCCTTTGGCATATACTCATTCCCTTAATGTGTGTTGGGCACTTAATCACCAAAATCTTATAGAGATGGCCCAAGGGCACATTTCCCTTTCAATCTCCCCCTTTTTGGTGATTTATGTCAACACAACAAAAAGCAACTAAAAGAAATGCAACATCAATGCAAATGAGAACACAAATTTGTTTTGATTCAAATTTGGCATATTTGGATCATTCTTTGCCACCACTTGGTTTGTTTTTGCATATCAAACTCAATTTCCTATTTCTAAGTCAAATTCGCTTGTTGAGGCATTGAGAAAGGTATTCCAAGAGAAATTGATCACTGATTCAAAAACTCCCCCTATTTCCCATAATCAAACATTCTCCCCACAAGAGACCAACTTTTGACAAAAAGAGACATTTTGAATTTTGACAAATCAAAAGTCCTAACTCTACTATTTTCAATATTTCTCAAGTGGTAGCTGATCCATTTGTTGCTTTGGCCCTTAATTTCTCCCCCTTTGGCATCAAGCACCAAAACGGGATTATTTTTGGCCCTTAATGTCACACCCGGGTTTCGGGGCACCAAGACCCGGGCGCGAACATAATCACCAGGTATGCTGGGACCAAGTCTCACACATATGATGAATCATGGCACAGGATCGAATGTCACATCTTTACTATATAATAAGAGTTCTATACAAAATAAATAAATAATTACATTATAAGGAGACAACGGTCCAGCAACCCAAAGTTGACTGGGAGACGACGACCTATACCTCTCACGAACACATCACAGCATCCTCCATGCGCCTCATCCTGTGGTACCTGTTCTTGACCTGTGGGGGGTGTGAGACAGCAAGAGTGAGCTCACATACGTTCATCGCTCAACAAGTTGTGGGGAATAATGTGCATGAACTCGCCAAAGGTGGGAGCTCACGTGAAGTGTAAGGCTTACCAAAGAGGATGGTTAGAGCTGAGCATTGCTTTTAAAGTTGGTCAAAATTTTATTAGCAATTACTAAGTATAAGTAAACACCAACCCAATTAAGTAGTAGAACAAAAGTAACAACATCACCTGCGATGCAATGCATATGACAAATTGAATTTAGTTCCATAATTTAATCATGTGAGGGTCCGAGCTGCTCATGACCGTGAGCACGGCTAGTATACTAGTTTTACACTCTGCAGAGGTTGCACATCTTTACCCACAAGTTATGTTACCCATCTGCCAAGGGATCGCGACTTCCCATACACCTCTACCAAGGAGGCGAGGCAGGGTAACATTACGAGGCCTTTACAAAGTTCCACTAGCTTCAGAAAACCCGCTACAGTTTATAGGAAGCTCCAATGCAGGGATCCCTTGCCTGACCGCCATCGCAGCAAAATCAACCAAGGACCTCCCTACACTGACCACTCCCCTACTGCCCTTGCCCCTTTCGGGTAAGGTAGTCCTCCACTAGCTTTCCTAATTAATCAGCCAAGGGCGTCCATAAACCCTTGTGGTAGCACTGTTTTCCCGGGTGGTCGCTCCATGTTCCAATTAACATAATGATCTTATCATGAACAGTAAATAACAACGGATAACAAAAGTATAATCATGAATAATGTATCTTCATACCCAAAACCACATAAAGCACTAGCAAGTACTACCCAAAAAGTTCAGTGGTAAACAAGGTATAAAGATAATCAAACTAGGGTAACCTATTGGGTCCCATCAAAATTAACCTATGCAGATCATTATGATTAATTAGAACATGAGTGGGTAAAAAGAAGTGATCAAGGGCACAACTTGCCTGGGACTTGAGATTCCAGGTACCAACTTGCTCTTCAGATGACACGTGTCCTCACACTAGTCGTAGCATTACAAACAAACAGTGTATAGGCAAAATTAACATTACACCAAACATAAGGATAAACTGTATAATTATGATCTACGCGTTGCTACAAGATCGTAGAAACAAGAACCACTAAATTCGGAGCTACGGATATTGAGTTATGAATTTCCAAAATTATTTAGTGCTTAGAATAGATTAATCAAAATGAACAATTTTAATTCAAGTTTCATGGCTAAACAGTGTTATTGGTTGATAGACATTATTAATACAAAATTATTGCCACTAGAATGGATCAATTTGGAGTTAGAATGAATTAAATATGAATTTTCTAAGTTCTCAAGTATTTTTGGTATTGTTTTTATGCAAAAATAAATTTCCAGAATTAATTTAATAAGGAGATAAGATCTCTTGGGCTGCAGCCACAATTCCAGAGAAGTCTAGGGTCAAGTTTGCAAATTTCCAGGACCTGAGTTAAATGTTCTAACACTACGCACAGACTGCGAGTTGAATATGCCAAAGAATAGGGGCTCTTTAGCGAAAGGTCCCGGTCGAAGGGGTATCAGACGACCATGGCCGCACGATTAGATCTGGGCGGTCCGAAACCACACCCCAACATTAAACCGCGCCAGCCACTGTATTGATTTCTAACAGTCCTGATTTAAAGTTACCTACATCGATCGCAAGCGCTAGATCTAGATCAGACAAACCAGATTGGTTCAGCCAAACAGGTACGGGTGTTCTAATCCTAGCCACCCACACCGAGATCTACGACTCAGGACTCATCGGCGAAGGGGATACACTAGACTATATCTAGGCCACCGATCTGGAAACTGACGGCATGATTTTGTTCGACGCATAGATATGGATGGATTCAATCACAACCGTTGACTCATGGATCCAGGGCCCTGGCTGTTTCTTCCCCGCCGCGGCGAGCACACCAACGCCCAGCCCGCCGGCGACCCAGGCACACACATACGTCCATGATCGGACGACCAATACGCCATCTTCAACCTCTCGCCCCCCTATTCTCGCTCCTCGCCAGCCAGCCCAGGGCGACCGAAGCCACCATGGCGCACTGACCAGCCGGAACCACAACGACGCCAGACGCACCAGAGCGCTGGACCCACTCCTAATATGCCCAAACGGAACAAAAGTAGAGAAGCAGAGGGGGAGACACTCACCGACAAGTGGGGCGGCGATCCATACCCTAGCCTATAGTGATTTGGCCGTAAACTCTGGACTCCGAAGGGACCCCGCTCGCCATGACATCGATACGCTTCGACGAGCACCGATGTACCATTCTGAGTACCGGCAAGACTTGCCAAGATCCTGTGCGAACTGGTGAACTCCCAAGCTTGCATCGCTCTCCGATCCCAATGGCCACGAAGGCGAGTGAAAACTACGGTGGCAAGGGTGTGGCAGGCGCCGATGGATGTGCAGGTGCTCGGTGATGCGGCGTCCAATTTTATAGGGGCAAGCAAAACAGACTCGGCGGAATCCGCGTGGAGAAAATCGGGTCGGCGAAGGCAGCGGCGAGAATCTCGCGATTTGTTGGCGCCCGCGGAACCATAGCAGAATACGGGAGGGAGAAGAAGACCCTGGCTTTCTGGGCCCAGCTGTTAGCGAACCCGAGTGGCGGACGCGTCAGTGGGGTGAGGGACTTATAGACGGGGCCCACCAGACCTTGACTGACGGCGCGGGGAGGGAAAAAAATGGGCTGCGCGGGAGTGTGGTACAGGTGCACTAGTTGGGCCGGGAAATGGAGATTCGGCCCAGACGCAGGTTTCCTTCTCTTTTTCCTTTTTTAATTTAAATCTCTATTTGTTTTAACTATTTTAAATTTAAATGAGTCACTAATTCAAATCTGTTTTCAATTTCAAATTCCAGTTTATATGCAACAACCAGTATAATCCTAGAATGATGCAAAGTTTCATTTTATTTATTTAGATAGGATGCTTCACATTCACTTATTCCAAAGAAGTCATTATATTGAATGTGTATCTGATTAAAAGTATTTCCAATAATTCAATATGCCTTACCCTTTTAATTTAGGAAGAAGTTAATATGAATTCTTTTAACAAGAGTGACTTTAACTTAAAAGAGAATATTTTATATATTCCTTGAAGGGGATAATAAATTGTAACTCTTTTATTATATATATTAACTATCATTGCTTTAAATTTTACTATTTATTTTAGAAAGGGTGAATTCTAAAGTATAATTATCCATTAGGGACATTTTACTTCGATTTCTTCTACTAATCCCCAAAACAAGATTTCGGGTGTTACACTTAAACCCCATTGCCTCACCAAAATTGTCAATTAAGAGCAGCGGTCAATAAGAGACATGGAGATGAACTTGGAGTACGTTACCCTCTTATCGGAGTGCAGTGGAAGTCTTTCATGGTCCAAGTCCTTTCAATCCACCTTGAGACTAATTTAAGAACACTCAAGCACATGGTTAGTCCCAAAGACTCAAGTTGTAGCACATCTCCCCCTAAATATGTGCATCACTTGCAAATGGACTTGTCAGGTCCGGGGAGTGCTTGTACAACTTGAGCACCATAAATAAACAACAAAATGCATAAGGAACATGATCAAGGCATAAAACACATGTATGCTATAAATCAATCCAAGTTCCGCGAATCTAAGACATTCAGCTCACTACGCAGCCTGCAAAAGGTCTTCTTATCTAGAGGCTTGGTAAAGATATCGGCTAGCTGGTTCTCGGTGCTAACATAAAACACTTCGATATCTCCCTTTTGCTGGTGGTCTCTCAAAAAGTGATGTCGGATGTCTATGTGCTTTGTGCGGCTGTGTTCAACAGGATTATCCACCATGCGGATAGCACTCTCATTATCACATAGGAGTGGGACTTTGCTCAGATTGTAGCCAAAGTCCCGGAGGGTTTGCCTCATCCAAAGTAGTTGCGCGCAACATTGTCCTGCGGCAACATACTCGGCCTCAACGGTGGATAGGGCAACGGAAGTTTGTTTCTTAGAACTCCAGGACACCAGGGACCTTCCTAAGAATTGGCACGTCCCTGATGTACTCTTCCTATCAATCTTACATCCAGCATAATCGGAGTCTGAATATCCAATTAAGTCAAAGGTAGACCCCTTTGGATACCAGATCCCGAAGCAGGCGTAGCAACTAAATATCTAAGAATTCGCTTTACGGCCACTAGGTGACACTCCCTTGGATCAGATTGAAATCTAGCACACATGCATACACTAAGCATAATATCCGGTCTATTAGCACATAAGTAAAGTAAGGAACCTATCATAGACCGGTATGCTTTTTGATCAACGGACTTACCTACTTTGTTGAGGTCGACGTGTCCGTCAGTTCCCATTGGAGTCTTTGCGGGCTTGGCATCCTTCATCCCAAACCGCTTGATCAAGTCTTGCGTGTACTTCGTTTGGGAGATGAAAGTGTCGTCCTTGAGTTGCTTCACTTGGAACCCAAGGAAGTAGTTCAACTCGCCCATCATCGACATTTCAAACTTTTGAGTCATCACCCTGCTAAACTCTTCACAAGACTTTTGGTTAGTAGAACCAAATATTATGTCATCGACATAAATTTGGCACAAAAATAAGTCACCATCACAAGTCTTAGTGAATAAAGTCGGATCGGCTTTCCCAACCTTGAAAGCATTAGCAATTAAAAAGTCTCTAAGGCATTCATACCATGCTCTTGGGGCTTGCTTAAGTCCATAGAGCGCCTTAGAGAGCTTACACACGTGGTTGGGGTACTGTTCATCCTCAAAGCCAGGGGGTTGCTCCACGTACACCTCCTCCTTGATTAGCCCGTTGAGGAAAGCGCTCTTCACGTCCATTTGGAACAACCTGAAAGAATGGTGAGCGGCATAGGCTAACAATATGCGAATTGACTTTAGCCTAGCCACAGGAGCAAAAGTCTCCTCAAAGTCCAAACCTGCGACTTGGGCATAACCTTTTGCCACAAGTCGTGCCTTGTTCCTTGTCACCACCCCGTGCTCGTCCTGTTTGTTGCGGAACACCCACTTGGTTCCCACAATGTTTTGCTTGGGATGTGGCACCAGTGTCCAAACTTCATTTCTCTTGAAATTGTTGAGCTCCTCCTGCATGGCCAACACCCAGTCCGGATCTAGCAAGGCCTCTTCTACCCTGAAAGGCTCAATAGAAGAGACAAAAGAGTAATGCTCACAAAAATTAACTAATCTAGAGCGAGTAGTTACTCCCTTGCTAATATCACCCAATATCTGGTCGACGGGATGATTCCTTTGAATCGTCGCTCGAACTTGAGTTAGAGGGACTTGAGGTGCCTCTTCCTCCATAACATGATCATCTTGTTCTCCCCCTTGATCACACGCCTCTTCTTGATGAACCTGTTCATCATCTTGAGTTGGGGGTTGCACCATTGTTGAGGAAGAAGGTTGATCTTGCTCCGTTTGTTCCTGTGGTCGCACATCTCCAATTGCCATGGTGTGTATGGCGGCCGTCGGAACATCTTCTTCATCTATATCATAATGATCAACAACTTGCTCTTTTGGGGAGCCATTAGTCTCATCAAATACAACGTCGCTAGAGACTTCAACCAAACCCGATGATTTGTTGAAGACCCTATATGCCTTTGTATTTGAGTCATAACCTAACAAAAACCCTTCTACAGCTTTGGGAGCAAACTTAGAATTTCTACCTTTCTTCACTAGAATATAACATTTGCTCCCAAATACACGAAAGTATGAAACGTTGGGTTTGTTACCGGTTAGAAGCTCATACGAAGTCTTCTTGAGGAGGCGATGAAGATAGACCCGGTTTATGGCGTGGCAAGCCGTGTTCACAGCTTCCGACCAAAACCGTTCGGGCGTCTTGAACACTCCAAGCATCGTCCTTGCCATGTCGATGAGCGTCATGTTCTTCCTCTCTACCACACTATTTTGTTGTGGTGTGTAGGGAGCGGAGAACTCATGCTTGATTCCTTCCTCCTCAAGATACTCCTCCACTTGAAGGTTCTTGAACTCGGACCCATTGTCGCTCCTTATCTTCTTTACCTTGAGCTCAAACTCATTTTGAGCTCTCCTTAGGAAGCGCTTGAGGGTCCCTTGGGTTTCAGATTTATCCTACAAAAAGAATACCCAAGTGAAGCGGGAAAAATCATCAACAATTACTAAACCATACTTACTTCCCCCGATGCTAAGATAGGCGATGGGTCCGAAGAGGTCCATATGTAGCAGCTCCAGGGGTCTTGATGTGGTCATCACGTTCTTGCTGTGATGAGCATTTCCCACTTGTTTACCTGCTTGACAAGCTGCACAAGGTCTATCTTTTTCGAAAGTCACATTTGTTAGACCTAACACATGTTCTCCCTTTAGAAGTTTGCGAAGGTTCTTCATCCCCACATGTGCTAAACGGCGATGCCACAGCCAGCCCATGCTAGTCTTAGCTATTAAGCATGCATCTAGACCGGCCTCCTCCTTTGCAAAATCAACTAAATAAAGTTTGACGTCTAGTACACCCTTAAAAGCTAATGAACCATCACTTCTTCTAAAGACAGACACATCTACATTTGTGAATAGGCAATTATAACCCATATTACAAAGTTGACTAACGGACAACAAGTTATAACCGAGCGACTCAACTAAAAACACATTAGAAATGGAGTGCTCGGAAGAAATAGCAATCTTTCCTAACCCTTTAACCTTGCCTTGATTCCCGTCACCGAATATGATTGAATCTTGGGAATCTTTGTTCTTGACGTAGGAGGTGAACATCTTCTTCTCCCCCGTCATGTGGTTTGTGCATCCGTTGTCGATAATCCAGCTTGAGCCCCCGGATGCATAAACCTGCAAGGCAATTTAGGCTTGGGTCTTAGGTACCCAACTCTTGTTGGGTCCTACAAGGTTAGTAACAATGGTCTTAGGGACCCAAATGCAAGTTTTATCTCCCTTGCATTTTGCCCCTAGTTTCCTAGCAATCACCTTCTTATCCTTTCTACAAATTGCAAATGAGGCATTGCAAGCATGATAAATTGTAGAAGGTTCATTAATTATTTTCCTAGGAATATGAGCAACATTTCTCTTAGGCATATGATGAATGACATTTTTCTTATGCATATCTCTACCATGCACATAGAAAGAACTTGAAGCAAACATGGTATTTGAATCATAAGCATTGTAACTCCTATCACGATGAACATCATAAGCATTACAACTCCTATCATTTCTAGAATATCTCCTATCATGGTACATGAAAGCATGGTTCTTTTGAGCTCTATTTGTCATAGGAGCCTTCCCTTTCTCCTTGGCGGGAATGGGAGCCTTATGACTTGTTAAGTTCTTGGCTTCTCTCTTAAAGCCAAGTCCATCCTTAATTGAGGTATGTCTACCAATAGTGTATGCATCCCTTGCAAATTTTAGTTTATCAAATTCACTTTTGCTAGTCTTAAGTTGGGCATTAAGACTAGCCACTTCACCATTTAATTTTGCAATAGAGGTAAGGTGCTCAACACAAGCATCAATATTAAAGTCCTTACACCTATCACAAATCACTACATGTTCTACACAAGAATCAGATTTGTTAAGTACTTCTAGCTTAGCATTTAAATCATCATTAATACTCTTTAAACTAGAAATAGTCTCATGACAAGTCGATAGTTCACAAGAAAGCATTTCGTTTCTTTTAACTTCTAGACCAAGAGAATTTTGTGCACTTGCAAATTTATCATGCTCTTCATATAAAAGATCTTCTTGCTTTTCTAAAAGTCTATTTTTCTCATTCAAGGCATCAATCAACTCATTGATCTTATCAATTTTAGTTCTATCTAATCCTTTGAATAAACATGCATAGTCTATTTCATCATCACTAGATTCATCATCACTTGAAGAAGCATACGTAGTATTATTTCGAGTACTTACCTTCTTCTCCTTTGCCATAAGGCATGTGTGATGCTCGTTGGGGAAGAGGGACGATTTGTTGAAGGCCGAGGCAGCGAGTCCTTCGTCGTCGGAGTCGGACGATGAACAATCTGAGTTCCACTCCTTGCCAAGGTGTGCCTCGCCCTTAGCCTTCTTGTAGGTCTTCTTCTTTTCCCTCTTATTTTCTTGATCCTGGTCACTATCATTATTGGGACAATTAGCAATAAAGTGACCAACCTTACCACACTTGAAGCAGGAGCGCTTTCCCTTCGTCTTGCTCTTCTTGGGATGCTCCTTGCGACCTTTGAGCGCCGTCTTGAAACGCTTGATGATGAGGGCCATTTCTTCCTCGTTAAGCCCGACCGCCTCAACATGCGCCACCTTGCTAGGTAGCGTCTCCCTGCTCCTTGTTGCTTTGAGAGCAACGGGTTGAGGCTCGTGGATTGGGCCATTCAATGCATCATCAACGTATCTTGCTTCCTTGATCATCATCCGCCCACTTACAAACTTTCCAAGTATTTCCTCGGGCGTCATCTTGGTGTACCTAGGATTCTCACGAATAGAGTTAACAAGATGAGGATCAAGGACGGTGAAAGACCTTAGCATAAGTCGGACGACGTCGTGGTCCGTCCATCACGTGCTTCCATAGCTCCTTATTTTGTTGACGAGGGTTTTGAGCCTGTTGTACGTATGGGTTGGCTCCTCCCCCTGATCATTGCGAACCTTCCTAGTTCGCCTTCCACCAACTCCATCTTGGTGAGCATGGTGACGTCGTTCCCCTCATGTGAGATCTTGAGGGTGTCCTAGATCTGCTTGGCATTGTCCAAGCCGCTCACCTTATTGTATTCTTCCCTGCACAAGGATGCTAGAAGAACAGTAGTAGCTTGTGCATTCTTATGGATTTGTTCATTGATAAACATAGAATTATCCGAACTATCAAATTGCATTCCGTTTTCTACTATCTCCCATATACTTGGATGAAGAGAGAACAAATTGTTGGGACCATGCTTCGTCGCCGAAGGTCCTGCAAAAAGAAACAGCTTCAGCTGAAGCTGCTTGAACATGATGCCGAAGACACCGTTCACGAAGCTCCGGAACTACAACATATCCGAAGTTGTAGGGTCGAACTGACTTAAAGATAGAATGACCTTTTAGTCCATAAGGGTCTGAGTCAATGTTGTCAACTTTTATGAGGGGCATGATTGTAATTCCTCACGGGCTGTGTCCTGTGCCTATAAATAGTGAACAATATTCCTTTACTGTTCACGCATTCCTGTAATTGCTAACGCATCACTCGGGAATTATTTGTCAAGGCAAAGGTATGCATGTACTTAACCGTTGTATTCAAATATCTTAAATTCATATAATAAAATACGCGAATGGGGTCATTTGTTTTTAATATATTTATCTTTAATGTTTCATGTTCTAATTTCACTTTGTATTATCTTTATATGTTTAATTACGAAGGTAAAACCTTCGTAACATTTATGCTTGTGACCGTCGTCTGAAGTTCATTAAATCCTTATGGAGATAATGTTTCGGCGGACGAAGGGCATTGATATTTAACATTTTATGTTGCCTTGTTCTTAATTCATAGCATTTGAGAACAAGTCCCCAACATTGGCGCCCGCCTCCGGTGAATTCACTTCCACTTTTTTGAGTTGATGGCTTCGTTCAACATTCAAGCTGGAGCTGCTTCGGCTCCGAAGCTGGTACTCCCGATAATAGGCGGTTCATGCTCAGAGCCAGCCAACAAGAAGCAGAAGAAGGAGGCACAGAGAAGGGTACAGCACGTCGGGGTGCAAGGACCCTTCATCAAGTCAAGATGGTCTCACATTCCTATTACCTTCTCCCAAGAGGATCTTCAACTCAAGGATTACCCACACAACGATGCTATGGTTATCTCTTGTGTGATCAAAGGATTTATGGTCCATAATGTTTTGGTTGATACAGGCAGTGCAGCTGATATCATATTTGCTAAGGCCTTCAGACAGATGCAAGAGCCCGAAGACAAAATTCTTGATGCCACACATCCCCTTTGCGGCTTCGGAGGAAGGCAGATTGTAGCACTCGGCAAAATCTCAATGCCAGTGACCTTCGGATTTATCAACAATACAAGGACTGAATAAGTTGTGTTTGATATTGTTGACATGGAATACCCTTACAATGCAATCATTGGTCGTGGTACTCTCAATGCCTTCGAAGCAATTCTTCATCCAGCTTATCTTTGCATGAAGATACCTTCGGACCAAGGGCCCATTGCTATTCATGGAAGTCAGGAAGCTGCCAGAAGGGCCGAAGGAAATTGGACAGACTCAAAAGCAATCCATAATATAGATGGAGCTGAAGCTTGTGAGCAATACAAGTTCAGAAGGAAAAAAGCTGCTTCGGCTGATCAGCCGAAGCCCATGCTCTTATGTGAGGATATAGCAGAGCAGAAGGTGCTATTGGGATCTCAATTGTCCGAAGAGCAGGAGAAAACATTGGTAAGGTTTTTGTTCAACAATAAAGATGTTTTTGCTTGGTCAGCTAATGATCTTTGTGGAGTTAACAGGGATGTTATTGAGCACTCGCTCAATGTTGATCCATCCTTCAGACCCAGAAAGCACAGGCTTCGGAAGATGTCTGATGACAAGGCCGAAGGTGCTCGGAATGAAGTGAAAAGACTCCTCAGTGTCGGAGTTATTAGAGAGGTAAAATACCCAGAATGGTTGGCTAACACTGTTATGGTGAAGAAGGCCAATGGTAAATGGAGAATGTGTATCGATTTTACTGATCTCAATAAGGCTTGTCCGAAGGACGAGTTTCCATTGCCAAGGATAGATTCCTTAGTCGATATAGCAGCTTCATCAGAGCTTATGAGTCTGCTGGATTGCTATTCAGGCTATCATCAAATCTGGATGAAGAAGGAGGATGAACCGAAAACCAGCTTCATAACCCCTAGTGGGACATATTGTTACCTTCGGATGCCTGAGGGGCTTAAAAATGCTGGAGGAAGCTTCACCAGAATGACAGCGAAGGTTCTCCATTCTCAGATAGGCAGGAATTGTGGGGGATAGATATCCCCCGGGTCCACTAAAGAAGTAAAAGACCTCACGAAAGGCCCAAGGGCCCAACAAATCGTAAGGTCGTTCTTTCGTGGGCCTGGGGAAAGACAATCAACAAGAGCAGAGAAGACGTAAGACTGGATTGAAGCAAACCCGGACGGCCCACAACGTCGAACGAGTAAATCCCAACAGAGACCCGACTTTCCCGCGCTGAAGCCCCCATGCAACGGAGCCATGCGAGGATAAGTCGGCGAGGGTTACGTAGGGATAAACTCAAGAGGTTCGCTACCTTTCAGCTACTTGTTGCTATCATATCCACGTGTACTGCCCCACGGTCGAGTATATAAGGCCTAGGGGGCACCCCTTCAGATCGATCGACCCTATTTTGCTTAGCCACCCACGTAAACTCTCTGTGCCTTCAATCCAGAGAGTCCTCTTGTAACCACACTCATATACTCACCAGGACGTAGGGTGTTACGTATCTCTAAGCGGCCCGAACCTGCCAATCTTGTCCATTGTCCCTCGTGCGACCGGCACGAACCATTTTGCTACAGTCGTTGACACCGTCCTACTCCTAAAAACACCTCGAGGGGCAACCCCGGGTGTGCGGTCGGACCCAAAACACCGACAGCTGGCGCGCCAGGTAGGGGGTGTGTCGACGATCCAAGCTAGCTCAATGGCCGTCACCTTCCACAGCAAGATCACCGTGCGTCCCGGATCCATATTCTGCTTCGGGACAATCTCATCTATAGCGGATGAAGAGGGAATTCTACACCGCATCGCGGACCCGCCAGAAAAGAAGTCTCCTCCAACGAACTCCGAAAAAGCTGGAAAAACGCAACCTCCAGCCCTTCGGAAAAAGATCGTCTCCGGAAAGGCTGGAGCTAGAAGCTCGCCGACCCGGGAGACTCCGCTGTCTACTTCCCCGACAAATGAATCGACACGGATCACGAGGAAGAAGGAGACCAGGGAAAGACAAGTCGTTCTTTCCGTTACTCCGGCCTCAAAGGAGAACGGAAAGAAAGTCGCCACGACAGCAGCACCATTCTACCCCGACGTCCTCTTCATCGGGAGAGTGGAGTCGCCCGCCGTCTCTGACGACGAACCGACCGCGCCTGGAGAAGAACCACCCCAACGAGAATCCCGCCGACGGAGGAACCGACGCAGGAACGTCCGACGACATCACGCGGCCGGAGAACGGGACCCGGAGCAGCCTGTCTCGCGAGACGAGGTCTCGGAGATAGGGGAAACTCCGAAGGAACGTGTCTTCAGAGAACGAAGGAACTCCCGACGACGTGATCGCCGACGGACTCAGGAGCAAGCCGAACAAGATGCAAGGCAACGCCGGGAGAATCCGCTCTTCGGGCGCAACCTGAACCCCGACTTCGCCCGAGCTATGAACACGCCAAGCAAAGTCGGAGGCGTACTAGCTCGGATAGCTGATGGACTTCCTCGGACTCCCAACGCCGAAGGATACCGACGACTATTCACTCAGGCGGCCAACCATCTTCTACCGCTCGCTCACCCGCCGAACGACCTACGACACGCCATCAACAGTCGCCGAGACGCGCGAAGCTCTATCAACGCTTCGCGCGAACGGCGGCATGAAAACGAAATTCGCCGTCGGGAGGAGTATGACCGAGATCATGGCTTCCCGACTCAAAGCCAGGCCACCAGGACTGAGTCGGCAACAGCTTCAACTGGCGGTACCACCCGGGGACGGTCGAGGAACCACCACCACCACTCCCCTCCCCAGGATAGACATCGTCCCCGACGACAGGAGGACATGTGCGGAGTATCCGCTCTTACTCCGCGCCTTAGGGCCATCCAATGGCCTCCCAACTTCAAGGTATCCAATGTCGACAAATATGAACCGAAGCAGGATCCGGGAGGTTGGCTAGCCGTCTACACCACCGCTGCTCGGGCTGCCGGGGCATCTGAAGACGTCATGACCGCGTATCTGCCCATTGTCCTCGGGCAAGATGCGCTGCAGTGGCTACGGCATCTACCCCGACACTGCATCGACGACTGGGGAGACTTCAGTCGACGTTTCACCGCCAACTTCCAGTCCCTCTCCGACAAGCCAGCGCAACCATGGGACCTCAAATCCATCAAGCGCCGGGGGGACGAGACTCTCCGGTCATACCTCAAAAGGTTCCAGACCATGAGAAACCGCATCCCCGAGGTCACGGAGGCGGCCGTGATCGAGGACTTCTACAGAGGATCCAATGACTCGGTTTTCGTCCGAGCCATACTACAAAAGGCGCCGACTACCTCCGAGGAGCTGTTCCGGGAAGCCGACCTCTACATCACCGCCGACGAGCGGGCCCAGGATCTCATTGGAGGAGCAAAGCCTGCACCGGCGGCACCACGCCGTGACGCGAACCAACCACCCGACAAACGCTGGGAGAAGAGGCCTCGTGAAGAAGTACATGCCGCCGGACCACCCGCCTCTCGCGCTCGAGGAGGACCTCGTGGAGGCGAGCGCACGCTGGACGACATCCTCGACGCCCAGTGCCCGTACCACAAGGACATGCGCCATACTCTCCGTAACTGCCGGGACTTCAAGCACTCCGTCGGGCACGGCCGACCCTTCCAACCTCTACTGTTGGGGACTTGTTCTCAAATGCTTAGAATTAAGAACAAGGCAACATAAAATGTTAAATGTTAATGTCCTTCGTCTATGAAACATTATTCTCTTTGAGAATAATGGATCCTGGACGAAGGTTGATAAAAGCATAATTACGAAGCTTGAACCTTCGTAATAAAATTTCGGTAAAGATTATAAGATAAAATAAAAGGTATAAGAGGAATAAATATGTCATAGATGAATTATATTGCATTTACTTAATATACAGAATCATTGAATACAATAATACCTTTGCCTTGGCAAAGAGTTGAATTCCGAGAGATGCGATTGCAATTAATTGAATGCCTGAACAGTAACGGAATACTGTTCACTATTTATAGGCACAGGACGCAGCCTGTGAGGAATTACAAGTATGCCCCTTATAAAAACTTACAACATTGACTCAGACCTTTATGGACTAAAAGGTCATTCTATCTTTAAGTCGGTTTGTGATGCCGAAGCTTTACGAAGAGGAACCTTCGGCTATCTTATACAAACAGTTTCATCCGAAGATCACTTCTTTCTATAAGACCTTCGGTGACGAAGCATAGACCCAACAGTAGCCCCTTTCGCGGTGCTAGATCGTTTTTCGTAACGAGCTTGTTCCGTGAAAAAAGTTTCTTAAGCTTCGGAGCGCCGAAGGTCTCAAAAACACCTTCCCTGAGCTCGTTGTCGAGAAACGATTCAATTTCCCTGTGCGTAGCGGCCCCACCTTGCAGAGTTACTGTTCGGTCTCTGCGGTCCACCGTACAGCGAGTGCGAGCGGGTGTCCGCCTGGTGTAAAACTTCTGGCGCTTCGCCTTCTTACCTGCGGCACTATATAAACAGACGAGTAGGTGTGAAGTTACCACAGCATTTACTGCTATTTGCACTGTTTTGCTGCCAAAATTTTTAACCGTCGCCGAAGCTTGTTTGTCAGAATCGAACGAAGCTCCATCTTGAAGCCTGCTTCGGAGGAGAAAAGTATTAAAGTTTCACCAGTTCATAGTTAAATGGCCAGAGTCCGTTCTACCGCTAGGGTTGAGCGTGAGGGGGACGAAACTGAAGCTTCGGAGACTGTTCCCATTTCCGAAGCCATGCAACGATCTGGGCTGGTGGTTTCTGAAGAGATCCCTAGTAAAGATGCAGAACAAGCAAAACGAGCAGTTGTCGGAGTGGAAGAAGAAGTTATTGAGGAAACTGATCCCGAAGACGATTATCGTATTGCTATGCCAAGCAAGCCTAGCCATTTGGATTTTGGAAAGTCTACCGTTTCGAAGGCTGATCTCTCCAAGATGGTAAAATCAGGTTTTTTCAATGAAGATCAGAAGAAGCTATTACGCTTCAGGGGAGAGGAGACTACCCCGAAGCCTGAAAAGGATGAAATTGTCATTTTTAAGAGCTTTCTAAAGGCTGGATTAAGATTCCCCCTTCATGAGATTATTGCAGAGGTGCTGAAAAGGTTCGGTATTTATTTTCACCAACTTACCCCTAACGCTATCGTTAGGCTCAGTGTTTATATCTGGGCACTCCGAAGCCAAGCAGTGGAGCCATTTGCTGACAGCTTTTGCCGGGTTCACGAGCTGCACTACCAGACGAAGGCTAGAAAGGATGGATTACATGACAATTTTGGCTGCTACAATTTTGCTTATCGGAAGACTACGAAGTTTCCTGTAATCAGTTATCGGAGTAAATGGGCAGCATGGTGGAAATCCGAGTGGTTCTATGTCAAGGTTAATGATGACAAGGAGAAGCTCGTGCAAAGTCCACTCGAACTAATCTTCGGAGAGACCCGGCCTCTCTGCAACATGTCAATAGATGGTACCACACAAAAAGCAATGGATGAATTTAGAATTGTTGCAGAGCATATTAGTACAAGAGACCTGGTTCAAGAGTTCTTGGCTTTCCAAGTTTTTCCCAGTTTAAAAGAATGGGAAATGCCGAAGCTGAAGGGGAAAAAGAAAGAAGGCGAACTTGTGCGTTTGCCTTACTATTACAAATTTAAGAAATACTTTAAAACACCTTGCCAAGAGTGGCTGGAAACAATTGAAGCTATGTGCAACGAAATACTTGGGAACTATTCCAAAAAAGAAGATCAATTAATGACCGCGGCCTTCGGCACCCGTCCGAAGCGAAGGCTAAACCGAGTGCTGGACGCCTTGGGCTTGGATTACCCTGATTATGAAAACCTGAACAAAGGTGCTGGGGGTCAAAAAAGAAAAAGGATAACTGAGGCCGTGCATGAAGAAAAAGAACCAAAGAAGAAAATTCCAAAGAAGAGGACAGCTTCTTCTCCGAAGCAACAAACATCCGAAGCAGAAGAAACCCCCGCATCACCTTCTGCTGCTGTCGTTGAGGAAATTCTGAAGGTAATGACTGAATCCTTACCTGCGAAGCTAAGTCCACTGGGTCCTCAACTGACAAAGTTTTTTCAGAAGGACAAAGAGCCCGAGACATCGAGGAAAACAATCAAGGCAAAGAAACAAAGAATCATTACCGTGACAGAGGTAATTGACAAAACGCCGCCAAGAGCTTCGGCCCAAAAAACACGAGCAGCTGCAAAGGGGGCAGATATTGAAATTGCACCTTCGGAGGCCGCAGCTGCCGAAGCTGCCTCAGCTGAAGATTTAAATTTGGAGAGCACAATTGAACATATTGACCAAATGTTGCTAGACATGGCTGCAGAAGAAGCTACCACTGCTGCCGAAGAGGCCGTGATCGCAGCGTCAAAGAAAGGAAAAGATATTGCTGAAGAAGCTTCAGAAAACGAAGCCTTCGCGTTCCAAAACTTAATTGGAGAACATCTATCAAAAGCTGAAATTGAAGAGCTTAAAGAATATGCCAAATCCTGTGGATACAAACCTGGGGCTCTCCTCTTCGGAGGCGTTGATGATGAGAAATTAGAGTGTATTCGAGACCAAACAGGGGCCAAAGTTATCAGTACTCTGTCCAAGAGTATTGGATTTCCGAAGCTAGAAACAGACATCAGCCGCTACCGACGACAACATGTCGTTGGTAGTTTATTTTACTCCAACTTCAAGGTGAATAACTTGTCCCTTAACTTTTATTGCTTCTAATAAAAACATGTCTGACGAAGGTTGTGTTTGTGTAGAGTATGCTATTGAGCAAAGCCTTGCAAATGCAGCAAGATCTTGAAGATAAAAAGCATGAAGTTATAATTGGAAATTTGGAAAACAAAATAAAAGAGCAATCAGATGCTTTTGAGAAAAAGAACTTTGAGCTCCAGGCAACCGAAGGTTTACTGGCGGAAGCTGAAGCAAAAATTTCAGAACTAAACACGAAGCTTCTCCACCAGTCTGAGCAGTTCGAACGAGAAAAACAAGATCTCAATGCAAAACTTGAAACCGAAGCTCAGCAAAATTCGGATTTGAGAAAACTACTGACAAGTCTTCAAGAAAAATGCTTGGAATTTAGCAACAAATGCATTCAACGATTAAGAAAGATTTTTTACTCAGTTGGAGCCAGCAGTGAAAAATTCACCCCCTCAGCTGAAGATCTACCGAAAACCTTCGAACATATTGAGGGGGAAATTGACGAGCTCGACGAAGTCATAGCTGGGCATGGTGACTTTTGTGCCTGGGTGGCTTCTCGAGGGACTGCTGCAGCCTTCCTGAAGGCTGGCTGTGATCATGGGAAGATTGTCAACAGGCCAAATTTCACTTTGTCACCATCAATCCTGGATGACATCCCTGATCTCGCCCGAAGCATTTCAAATCGATTTGTAAAAATGATATGGACAAAAGGTGGTCGAGAGAAAGCTGGAGACGAAGCCCGTAGCCACCTTGATCCAGTAAGAAACCATACCTTGTGCTTACCTTTTCCTGTAAACTTGATTTTGACTTCCAACGACCTTATTCATGTAGGATGACGAAGCCGAAGCTGATGATCAAAAATAACGCCAAAGCCGAAGCTCCTTGGCGATTTAGATAGTAGACTTGAAAAACTTTTGAGATAACTTTTTGTAAATGTAAACAAAACTTGTTTTTAATGTATTCTGTTCATACCTTGTAATATATCCTTAACCTTTCACTGATGTATGAGAAATGCTTTGATGTGGACGAAATTTTCTTTTTTGAGCCGAAGGCGAAAAAACACCTTCCCTTCTTTTCGTACGCAACGAAGCATAGAAAACAACATTATCCTTTCTTCCGAAGCTCTCCTTCATAGAAAACAACATTTTCCCTTCTTCTTTGTGCACGAAGCTCTTTTTTCCCTTTCTTTTTCCTCTTCTTGCCGAAGCAACCATTTATGCGATGAAGATGAATATCCTACATATGCCTAGATGAATGTTTATGAATGCAAATGCTATGATGTAATGTGATGTGCAAATGAATGGCCAAACACGTATCCGAAACCATATTCATAACCATTATTTTCTTAGAAACAATCACACCTTAGCTCTGCATTCCCTTAGGAACGACTTTGGAGCTTCTTCGCCTTTACTTTTGGCGGAATCAGCGTTGACTTTTCGCTGTAAGCTCTGCATTCCCTTAGGAACGACTTTGGAGCTTCTTCGCCTTTACTTTTGGCGGAATCAGCGTTGACTTTTCGCTGTAAGCTCTGCATTCCCTTAGGAACGACTTTGGAGCTTCTTCGCCTTTACTTTTTGGCACTCGATGGTGCGCTTTCAGCTTTTACATTTACATTCTTTGGGGGATTTTGCTCTTATAGAACTAAAAAAGGAAATTACATATGCTGGCCCCATTAAAAACCTTTCTCCCCCTTTGGAAAGGAAAAGGGTGCCATGAAAGAAAAAATAAGAAATATGAAAGATTACATCGAATTATACATAATATCGCCGAAGCTCATCCGCATTCCAAGACCTAGGAATGTCGTTGCCGTCCATATCTTTCAATCTGTATGAACCGGGTCTTGACGAAGATGCTACTAAGAAAGGTCCGTCCCATTTCAACTGCAATTTTCCCACTGTTTCTGGATTGGCCACCCTCCAAAGCACCAAGTGCCCTGGCTCAATATTTTTTAGCCGAACCTTTCTATCCCGCCATTTGACTGTTTCAGCTTGATATTTATTGATATTCTCCACGGCTTGCAGTCTGATACCTTCTAAAGCATCTTTTTCTATAGAATAAGTAGCTTCGGAATCTGACTCTGCCGAAGCTACTATCCTTATTGATCCGGCTTTAGCTTCCTCCGGAGTTATTGCTTCGTCACCAAATAACAACTTGAATGGAGTGAAGCCTGTAGACCTTGATGTTGTCGTGTTGTGGCTCCACACCACTTTGGTTAACTGATCTGGCCATTTTCCTCTGGGTTGATTGAAGATTAACTTCATTATTCCTGTCATTATAATGTCGTTGGCTCTTTCAACGAGTCCATTTGACTCCGGGTGCCTAACTGATGCAAAATGGATCTTCGTACCAATTTGGTTACAGAAGTCCCTGAAAGCTTCGGAGTCAAACTGTGTCCCATTGTCCACAGTGATGGCCTTTGGCACCCCGAAACGACAAACAATATTCTGCCAGAAAAACTTTTGGATGCTGGCCGAAGTTATTGTGGCTAAAGGCTTCGCCTCAATCCATTTAGAAAAATATTCCACAGCTACTACAACATATCTCAGATTCCCTTTGGCCGGTGGTAACGGACCTAACAAGTCAAGGCCCCACCTTTGCAATGGCCAAGTGGGTTGTATGAGCTGTGTTAAGGACGAAGGTTGTTTTTGATCTCTTGCACATTTCTGACAACCTTCACACTTTTGAACCAATTCTGCTGCATCCGAAGCTGCCTTCGGCCAATAAAACCCTTGGCGGAAAATTTTTCCAAGTAACGGCCTAGATCCGATGTGAGATCCACACAGTCCTGCATGTATTTCTTTCATTAACTCTATACCTTCGGTTCTGGATAAACATTTGAGCAACGGAGCACAAACTCCATGTTTGTACAACTCCCCTTCTATCATGGCATATGGACGAGCTCTTGCCTCTATCCTCTTGTTATAAGCTTCGTCATCTGAAAGGAATTTACCCTGAAGGTACGAGATGATCTCGGTTCTCCAATCTTCGCTAAAAACAGGAGATATATTAAGAACTGCTCTTTCAAGAAGTTCCACCGAAGGTGCTTTTATTGTTTCGAAGAACACATCCGAAGGTAAAGGCAGCCCCTGTGCTGCTGACTTGGCTAGCAAATCAGCATGCTCATTTTGTCCTCGAGGGATATTTTTGACAGAAAACCCTTCGAAGGAAGCTTCAACTCTTCGAACCATATCCAGATATTTTTCAAGCTTCGGATCCTTAGCCTTGCAACTCTTGTCAATATGACCCGAAACAACCTGGGAATCAGTTTTAAGTATGGCCCTTCTGATTCCCATTGCTTTTAACTTCCGAAGACCTAGAATCAATGCTTCGTACTCAGCAATGTTATTTGTGCAATTAAAATCAAGCTTTGCCGCATAACAAGTTTTGACTTTGGAAGGTGAAACCAACACAGCAGCCGCTCCTGCTCCGAAGGTTCCCCAAGATCCATCACAAAACACTGTCCAGGCTTCGTTGTCTTTATTCGTTTCCTCCTCCTGAGCCCCTGGCGTCCAATCAGCAATAAAGTCTGCCAGTGCCTGTGACTGAATCGAAGATCTATGAACATATTCAATACAAAATTCATTGAGCTCTGCAGCCCATTTTCCAATCCTTCCAGTAGCTTCTCGGTTCCTCATAATATCCTTCAGAGGTTGTGATGAAGGAACAATTATGTTGTAAGCTTGGAAATAGTGCCGAAGCTTTCTGGAGGCCATCAAGACAGCATACAGTACCTTCTCCAACTCTGTGTAATTTTTCTTTGATAAACTAAGAACCTCAGAAACAAAATATATTGGGGCCTGCCTTTTGACTTGACCATCAAGCTTCTCCTGGACAAGCGCTGCACTTACCGCTGAGTGCGAAGCTGCCACATATAATAATAAAGGAGCCCCTGGCATTGGTGGAGTCAATGTTGTTAGATCTATTAAATACTGTTTCAGCTCTTCGAAGGCCTTCTGCTGGAGTGGTCCCCATTGAAAAACTTCGGCTGATTTCAGCACTTCGAAGAATGGTAAGTTTCTCTGTGCTGATCTGGATATGAATCTATTGAGAGATGCCAATCTTCCTGTCAATCTTTGAGCCCCCTTCTTTGTAGTTGGTGGCTCCATCCGAAGTATAGCTTCTATTTTATTTGGATTAGCTTCAATTCCCTTTGTTGAAACCAAGCATCCAAGAAATTTCCCCTTCTTCACTCCGAAGACGCATTTTTCTGGGTTTAACTTTAAACCAGCTTGCCTGAAACTGGCGAAGGTCTCCTGCAGATCAGCAATATGATTCTCCTGCTTCGTGCTTTTGACAATGATGTCATCAACATAAGTTAGCACATTTCTGCCTATTTGAGATTGGAGAACCTTCGCAGTCATTCGGCTGAAACTTCCTCCAGCGTTTTTGAGCCCCTCAGGCATCCGAAGATAGCAATATGTGCCACTTGGAGTTATGAAGCTAGTCTTCGGCTCATCTTCCTTCTTCATCCAAATTTGGTGATAGCCTGAATAGCAATCTAACAGACTCATGAGCTCTGAAGAAGCTGCTGCATCAACTAAAGAGTCTATCCTTGGTAGTGGGAATTCATCCTTTGGACAAGCCTTGTTAAGATCTGTAAAATCGATGCACATTCGCCACTTGCCATTGGCCTTTTTTACCATAACAGTGTTAGCCAGCCATTCTGGGTACTTCACTTCCCTGATAACTCCTGCACTGAGGAGTCTTTTGACTTCGTTGCGAGCACCTTCGGCCTTATCATCTGACATTTTCCGAAGCCTTTGCTTTCTGGGTCTGAAGGATGGATCGACATTGAGCGAGTGCTCAATAACATCCCTATTAACTCCGCATAGATCATTGGCTGACCATGCAAAAACATCTTTGTTATTAAACAAAAACCTTATCAAGGTTTTTTCCTGCTCTTCAGATAATTGAGAGCCTAACAGCACCTTCTGCTCTGCTATGTCCTCACATAAGAGCATAGGCTTCGGCTGATCTGCTGAAGCTGCTTTCTCCCTTCTGAATTTGTACTGTTCACAAGCTTCAGCTCCATCTATGTTATGGATTGCTTTTGAGTCAGTCCAATTGCCTTCGGCCCTCCTTGCAGCTTCCTGACTTCCATGGATAGCAATGGGTCCCTGATCCGAAGGTATCTTCATGCAAAGATAGGCAGGATGAAGGATTGCTTCAAAGGCATTGAGAGTACCACGACCAATAATTGCATTGTAAGGGTATTCCATGTCAACAATGTCAAACACAACTTGCTCAGTTCTAGTGTTGTTGATGAACCCGAAGGTCACTGACATGGTGATCTTGCCCAGTGCTACTATCTGTCTTCCTCCGAAGCCACAGAGAGGATGTGTAGCATCATGAATCTTATCTTCTGGCTCTTGCATTTGTCTGAAGGCTTTAGCAAATATGATGTCAGCTGCACTGCCTGTGTCAACCAAGACATTATGGACCAGAAATCCTTTGATAACACAAGAGATAACCATGGCATCGTTGTGTGGGTAATCTTTGAGCTGAAGGTCCTCTTGGGAGAAGGTAATAGGAATGTGAGACCATCTTGACTTGATGAAGGGTCCTTGCACCCCAACATGCTGTACCCTTCTCTGTGCTTCTTTCTTCTGTTTCTTGTTAGCTGGCTCTGAGGACGAGCCACCTGTGATCGGGAGCACCAGCTTCGGGTCCGAAGCAGCTCCAGCTTGGTCGTTGAACGAAGCCATCAGCTCAAAAAGTGGAAGTGAGTTCACCGGAGGTGGGCGCCAATGTTGGGGACTTGTTCTCAAATGCTTAGAATTAAGAACAAGGCAACATAAAATGTTAAATGTTAATGTCCTTCATCTATGAAACATTATTCTCTTTGAGAATAATGGATCCTGGACGAAGGTTGATAAAAGCATAATTACGAAGCTTGAACCTTCGTAATAAAATTTCGGTAAAGATTATAAGATAAAATAAAAGGTATAAGAGGAATAAATATGTCATAGATGAATTATATTGCATTTACTTAATATACAGAATCATTGAATACAATAATACCTTTGCCTTGGCAAAGAGTTGAATTCCGAGAGATGCGATTGCAATTAATTGAATGCCTGAACAGTAACGGAATACTGTTCACTATTTATAGGCACAGGACGCAGCCTGTGAGGAATTACAAGTATGCCCCTTATAAAAACTTACAACATTGACTCAGACCTTTATGGACTAAAAGGTCATTCTATCTTTAAGTCGGTTTGTGATGCCGAAGCTTTACGAAGAGGAACCTTCGGCTATCTTATACAAACAGTTTCATCCGAAGATCACTTCTTTCTATAAGACCTTCGGTGACGAAGCATAGACCCAACATCTACCGCCTCCTCCGCCGAGGGGAGGACCAGATGAACCACGACAGCCCCATCAGCAGGAGGAGGGGGGAGGAGGAGCTTTCCCACGCGTTGACAGGGAGGTCAACGTCATCTTCGGCGGACATGGGTCGCAGGAGAGCAAAAGACAACAAAAGCTCAACGACCGCCAGGTACTGGTGGCGACCACCGGTCCTCCCGCCCCATACCGGTGGTCGGAGCACCCGATCACTTTTACTCGGGAGGATCAATGGCTCAACTTCGACCATCCAGGCAAATACCCGCTCCTCGTCGATCCGGTGATCCGAGAGAGCCAGGTAAAGAAGGTGCTAGTGGACGGGGGGAGCAGCATCAACGTCACCTTCCCCCGGACACTCCAAGGCTTGGGAGTTCACCTCAAAGAGCTCCACGAGTCGGACACTCCTTTCTTCGGCATCGTGCCGACGGAAGGGGAATACCCGCTGGGCCACATCTACATGCCGGTCACCTTCGGAACTCCGGAGAACTACAGAACCGAGTTCCTGAGGTTCGAGGTGGCGAACTTCGACTGCGGGTACAACGCCATCATCGAGAGGCCGGGACTGGCCAAATTCATGGCCATTCCGCACTATACATACATGATACTGAAGATGCCAGGACCGCAAGGAATCATAACTGTGCGCGCCGACTTCCAAGGCGCCGCAGAATGTTTCCGAGTGGCCATCCAAGCAGCCCTCACCACCAAGCCGTCAACGGTTCCTTCTACACTGGCGAACTCTAAGCCTGAGGAGGACCTTGCAGTACCGGCAAACGAAGCTCAGGCCGTGACCTCTATGCGGTCGACTGAAGAAACCAAGCGGATCAACCTGGGGTTCGCTGATGAGCACAAGATGGCCATCATCAGCTCCAGTTTGAATGACAAATAGGAAAGCGCGCTCGTCCAGTTCCTGCAAGATAACCGAGACGTATTCGTGTGGCAACCTGCGGATATGCCGGGAGTCCCAAGAGAACTGGCCGAGCACAAATTGAAGGTCTATCCCCAAGCGAGGTCGATCCGGCAAAAGCTACGTCGTTTCACGCCCGACAAGAGAGAGGCCATTCGTGCCGAGTTAGCCCGCTTAGTCGCGGCTGGATTTATTAGAGAAGTATTACACCCCGAGTGGTTAGTCAACCCTGTTCTTGTACTCAAAAAGAATAAAGTGGATTGGCGCATGTGCGTCGACTATACTGATCTCAACAAACACTGTCCGAAGGATCCCTTCGGGCTCCCGAGGATAGATCAGGTGGTGGATTCCACCGCTGGATGTTCTGTGCTGTCTTTCTTAGATTGCTATTCCGGGTATCATCAGATCAGTTTGGCAAAAGAAGACGAGGAAAAAACGGCGTTCATCACTCCGTTTGGTGCTTTCTGTTATACCTCCATGCCGTTCGGCCTCAAAAACGCTGGAGCGACTTATCAGAGAGCCATTCAAACATGCTTAGCCGATCACTGGGGCAAGCGTGTGGAGGCTTACGTAGATGACGTGGTGATCAAAACAGAGAACTCGGAAAACTTCATCGAAGATTTACAGCTGGTTTTCAATAGCCTGAGAAGATATAGATGGAAGCTCAACCCTGAAAAATGTGTTTTCGGGGTACCAGCAGGAAAGTTGCTCGGATTTATCGTCAGCCACCGGGGAATCGAGGCTAATCCGGATAAGATTGAAGCTATCATGAAGATGGAAGCTCCTCGGTCACAAAAGAAGGTTCAGCGACTCACTGGATGTATGGCAGCTCTGAGCAGATTTATATCCAGGCTGGGAGAAAAAGGTTTGCCGTTTTATAAGCTACTCAAGAAGGTGGATAAGTTTCAGTGGACTTCAGAAGCACAAGAAGCTCTAGACGCACTGAAGAAATTCTTGACAACACCACCAGTATTGAAACCACCCCGGCGAGCTACGCCGACTCAACCGGCTGAAGATTTGTTGATGTATATCTCTTGCACGACTCACGTGGTAAGCACCGCGTTGGTAGTCGAGCGAGTAGAAGAGGGACATGCCTATCCAGTACAACATCCTGTTTACTTCATCAGTGAAGTTTTAGGCCCCTCGAAGAAAAAGTATCCTTAGGTTCAGAAGCTATTATACGCAGTACTTCTAACTACCCGCAAGCTGCGCCACTACTTTGACGACCACAAAGTCATAGTAGTCACTGGTTTTCCGATAGGGGACATTCTTCACAACAAGGAAGCCATTGACCGAATAGCCAAGTGGGCTTGCGAGCTGGGATCCCATGATATCGAGTTCCGACCTCGCACCGCCATCAAAACTCAAGCACTGGTTGATTTCATATCAGAATGGACAGAACAGCAAGTACCAGACAATCTAGAAACTGCAGAAGTATGGCGAATGTATTTTGATGGCTCGCTGAAGCTGCAGGGAGCAGGAGCAGGGATTCTCTTCACTGCACCTGGAGGCGAACACCTCAAGTATGCTCTCCAGTTGCTATTCCCGACCTCTAACAATGCAGCCGAGTATGAAGCCTTGATACACGGATTGAACATCGCCATGTTACTGGGCGTCAAGAGATTGATGGTATACGGAGATTCTTTGGTAGTCATCAGCCAGATAAACAAGGAATGGGATTGTTCAAGTGATTCAATGGGAAAATACTGTGCTGCCGTCCGAAAGCTGGAAGATAAATTCGAGGGTCTGGAGTTTCATCATATAGAAAGAGATCGGAACACGGCGGCCGATGTACTGTCCAAGCTTGGATCCGGTCGGACTCAGGTCCCGCCCGGGGTCTTCGTGCAAGAAATTCTCCAGACGAGTATCTCAATGGATCAAACAGAAGAATGCAACATCATAAATCAACCCGAGTCAGACTCCGATGACTGGAGGCGGCCGATTATTAAGTATATAAAGAATGAAGAAGAACCAGATGACAAGAACTCGGCAGAGCGCATTGCCAGGCAATCAGCTCACTATACACTCATTGGGGAGGTATTGTATAGAAGGGGCGCGTCAGGCATCCTCATGAAGTGCGTTCTCCCGTCCACCGAGAAGCAACTTCTGGAGGAAGTCCATGCAGGGCAGTGTGGAGTACATGCAGCATCCAGAACACTAGTCGGGAAGGTTTTCAGGTCAGGATTCTATTGGCAGACGGCGAAGAACGATGCAGCCGAGTTAGTTCAGAGATGCGAAGCTTGCCAATATCTGTCAAAGCAACAGCACATGCCAGCACAGCAGCTACAAACCATACCAGTAACTTGGCCTTTCGCATGCTGGGGACTGGATATGATTGGACCTTTCAAGAAAGCTCAAGGAGGATATACCCATGTATTGGTGGCGATTGACAAATTCACTAAATGGATAGAGTTCCAGCCCATTGCTTCTTTAACCTCTGCTAAAGCCGTGGAATTCATACAAAGCATAATATTCAGATTCAGGATACCAAACAGTATCATCACTGACTTGGGATCCAACTTCACCAGTTCAGAATTCTTTGACTTCTGCGAGCAAAAGAGCATTCAGATCAAGTACGCATCTGTAGCACATCCAAGAGCCAACGGGCAGGTTGAGCGAGCCAACGGAATGATATTGGAGGCACTCAGGAAAAGGGTCTTCGATAAGAATGAAAAATTCGCGGGAAAATGGATAAGAGAACTGCCTTATGTCGTTTGGAGCTTAAGAACCCAACCTAGCCGAGCCCTGCATGGAAATACTCCTTTCTTCATGGTCTATGGATCGGAGGCAGTGCTACCTGCTGATCTCAAGTTTGGGGCGCCAAGATTGATCTTCGAAAGCATAGCAGAAGCCGAGGCCACCAGGCTAGAAGACGTTGATGTACTTGAGGAAGAGCGACTGAATGCAGTAATCCAATCAGCACGGTACCAGCAAACTCTAAGGCGCTATCACGACAAAGCTGTGCGGCAGCGGTTCTTTTCAATAGGAGACCTCGTCCTCCGCCGAATTCTAACGGGGGAGGGACGGCACAAGTTATCACCCTTATGGGAAGGGCCTTTCATAGTAGCAGAAGTCACTCAGCCCGGATCATATCGCCTCACTCAAATGGATGGCACAGAGGTTGGGAATTCCTGGAACATAGAGCACCTCAGAAAGTTTTACCCCTAGCTGTATTTCAAAACAGTTGGGGCGGCAATGTATTCTTTAAAGTGGAAATATGTCATCAATAAAGAGAGATTTCAAATATACTCGGCTCGTTTACGATTGACTTGCATTCTTACTTAACTCGGGGTGACCACTATGCCCTACAAACAGAGCAATCGACTTAAGTCGGCAACGACTTAAGGCGGTGCAACATGCTCACGCTTACTTAACTCGGGGTGACCACTATGCCCTACAAACGGAGCAATCGACTTAAGTCGGCAACGACTTAAGGCGGTGCAACATGCTCACGCTTACTTAACTCAGGGTGACCACTATGCCCTACAAACGGAGCAATCGACTTAAGTCGGCAACGACTTAAGGCGGTGCAACATGCTCACGCTTACTTAACTCGGGGTGACCACTATGCCCTACAAACGGAGCAATCGACTTAAGTCGGCAGCGACTTAAGGCGGTGCAACATGCTCACGCTTACTTAACTCGGGGTGACCACTATGCCCTACAAACGGAGCAATCGTCTTAAATCGGCAACGACTTAAGGCGGTGCAACATGCTCACGCTTACTTAACCCAGGGTGACCACTATACCCTACTAACGGAGCTATCGGCTAAAGCCAGTGGTGGCTTAAGCCGGTGCAGCTTACTCGCGCTTACGCAATTCAGGGAATGACCTCCATGTCCCGCAAACAAACTTCATAATCATCATGCAGCGTTACCACAAACTCGCGAACTAATAAATTCTGATACAATAAAGAGAGTAATCATGTCATTCGAATGATAAGCTGATATCCTCTAGCGAGTACTTGATCGTGCTAACCGCGCGCCCATAGCACGCAAAATGTTTCTCTATTTTTCAATGTCTCTCTCAGGAACGACAGACGAAGAAGGGTGATTCGAGGAATCAGGGGCAGCATGCACGTCGGCCTTTATGTCTTCAGGAACTACCACGCCGGGTCTTCTCATCAAGATTCGTCCCGCCCGAATAGCCTTGTCCATGGCTTTATCAAGCTGAGCTTTGAGAGTAACAGCAGTTTCCTCGGCAACTTTAGCAGCCAGCTGAGCAGTTTCTAACTCCTGAGCAATGGATTTCTTAGAAGCTCGGAGTCCCTTGATGATGGCATCCTTTGCTGATATCAATTGCTTGAGGCGGGTCACTTCGTCCGCAGATTCTTGCAGCCTGCAGCGCTGATTGTCCAGTTCTTCCATTGTAAAGCGGTGACTCCTCTCCAAGATGGTCAGCGAGTTGCTAGAATCTCGGTACAATCTGTCCAGATTGTCGCGAGAGGCAGCAAGGATACGTTTTTCTTCCTACAAACAAAAATCAACTCCTTCAGAATCCAAGCAAGTAATAAGAGCATAACAAAGCGAAGCACGGTTTTGTAAGTTACCTTTTCAGAGTCAAGCCGAGCATGAAGAGAAGAACTCAGAGCGTTGGCGTCATCCAAAGCAGCGAAGACCTGATTCAGTTCAGTCTGGCTCTGAGAATACTTCTCCTCGAAGTCAGCGCACCGTCGAGCCATTTCAGCTTGATCTTGGGAATGTTTTTCCTCAAGAACTGCAATCTGCCGAGTCATTCCTATCAAGAGGTAATCAAACGAAATGAGGTCAGAAGGTAAAACAATCCACGAACAAAGGCAAAGAAGAAGAAGAAGGGCACTAACCAGCATTAGTTGCCTTCAACTCGGATACACGACGATGAAGCGACACCGGATTCCAACGCTCAAGAGATGAAGCTACTTCTGGGATGGAAGCACCCTGCGATTTCAGCTGGCTGGCCATCCCATCCACCAAAGCCTGATAAGAAGAGCGGATGAACATAATGACAAAAGCTCATGCAACGCAAAGATCAAACTAAAAGTACAGCTCAGTACCTGGAGGTTGGAAAAGAACGAAGGGATCCCCAGATCAGGAGAAATCAGATGATAATCAGATGCCAGATCACCAACCGAAGCAGCTTGCAACAGACCAGTAGGAATGAGCTCGGTGCCTTCAACAGAGCCAAACGCCAGACCAGTGGGAACGCTGCCCTCTAAAGCGACTCCCTGATCCAGAGTTTGGGCCACCACCATGCCGCCGGAGTGTGGAGGTGAGCCCGCGTGAACATCCATGGAAGTGCAGGAAGGAGACCTTGCTCGGACACCCTCGGGGGCTGGGTCACAGTCGGCACTGACCACTTGAGCCGGGTCATCCCCGGCAACACCCTCGGGGGCTGGGCAGTGGCTTATACTCTTCACCCGAGCTAAGTCTTCCCCGACGACATCCTCGGGGGCTGGGCACGTGTCAGTACTATTCAAGGGGTCCAAGCTCTCTGCCGTAACCACCTCTAAGGTTGACGGGCCTTCAGCTACTTCCATGGGACCAGAAC
Organism: Zea mays; assembly: GCF_902167145.1. Lineage (NCBI taxonomy): Eukaryota > Viridiplantae > Streptophyta > Magnoliopsida > Poales > Poaceae > Zea > Zea mays. Next base: position 6,382,190 of record NC_050105.1, on the reverse strand, counting down.
AATCCAAGTCAGCATCCCGACCCTTGAGATCATGCTCTAAGGTCGACGAGGCACGGGATGACCTCAACCCAGCATCGGGCACGGCAGCACAAGCCTCTGTTGCGTCATCATCCACAGGTTCTGATAACAAGTCCTCTGGGACCATATCCTCTAGAGTTTGATCAAAGTTGGCCAGGGACAGATCTTGCAGACCGATGAGGGCGGACAATGCAGGAGAAGGAACTCCACTACTTCCACCGCTGGCGATGAACTGCCGACTGTTTTTCCGAGTTAATGGAGCTTCATTTTCTTCCTCCTCATCTTCCACAGTAACAACGCAAGCAGCACCCCCACTGGGGTCAGCAGCAGATGGACCACACCCATTGGGACTCCAGTCAACAGCGCAAAGGTTATGATTACACTAGCCGTCCCATCACATTACTACTCAGAAGCAGCCGGCTAAAACACTCAGCGTACCAAGCCGTCCCTTGCCCACACCCATTGGGGGGGACGCCCAGGAATTATCAGTATATTTTTCAAAACGGTCACATCCGTGCAGGGCATGCAGTAAATACCTCAAGACAAAAATGAGATATCAGTAAGGATCAGAGGAAAGCCAAATATAGCCAGCAAAATACAAGATATGGCCGACAGAAGCGACGCAAAGACTAGACAGAGAACGTCCATCAAACGTCCAATCAAGTTGTAGAAGCAAATAAATTGCATTACCTCGCAAGATATAGATGGATTGCAAACTCGGCTGTTAAAGACAAAATATGTGCTGACCTCTGCAGCGAAATATTGATGACATAATGCTGACCTCCAAAGCATAATGCGAATGGCTTCATGCCAATTTTTACAAGCAAAAGGAAGACCTTCGAATGGATTATCCTTAAAAAATCCATTTGAAGGTCGGGGGCTACACCCATTGGGTGCACCTCCGGTGCACCCCATGGATTATCATCCCAAACCGACATAGTGCCGACTTCTAAGGCGTGGCACAAGATTAAAAAGACCAATCCTCAACCGAGATGCAGGAGCGCAAATGGAGATAGTTTCTGGGGAAGACCTTCGAGTGGATTATCTTCTAAAATCTACTCAAAGGTCGGGGGCTACACCCATTGGGTGCACCTCCGGTGCACCCAACGAAGTCCAGAATCATACAAATCAAAATGCCGACCTCTAAGGCACAAGCACAAAACTAAAAACTTCGGTCGAACGAGTGATCGGAGCAAGAGAAGACAGCAGGAAGTCATTTTTTGGACCTTGGATCTTTGGGTTGATTACCTCTAAATCAACCCAAAGATCGGGGGCTTGTGGGGGATAGATATCCCCCAGGTCCACTAAAGAAGTAAAAGACCTCACGAAAGGCCCAAGGGCCCAACAAATCGTAAGGTCGTTCTTTCGTGGGCCTGGGGAAAGACAATCAACAAGAGCAGAGAAGACGTAAGACCGGATTGAAGCAAACCCGGACGGCCCACAACGTCGAACGAGTAAATCCCAACAGAGACCCGACTTTCCCGCGCTGAAGCCCCCATGCAACGGAGCCATGCGAGGATAAGTCGGCGAGGGTTACGTAGGGATAAACTCAAGAGGTTCGCTACCTTTCAGCTACTTGTTGCTATCATATCCACGTGTACTGCCCCACGGTCGAGTATATAAGGCCTAGGGGGCACCCCTTCAGATCGATCGATCCTATTTTGCTTAGCCACCCACGTAAACTCTCTGTGCCTTCAATCCAGAGAGTCCTCTTGTAACCACACTCATATACTCACCAGGACGTAGGGTGTTACGCATCTCTAAGCGGCCCGAACCTGCCAATCTTGTCCATTGTCCCTCGTGCGACCGGCACGAACCATTTTGCTACAGTCGTTGACACCGTCCTACTCCTAAAAACACCTCGAGGGGCAACCCCGGGTGTGCGGTCGGACCCAAAACACCGATAGGAATGTGCTAACTTATGTTGATGATATCATTGTAAAAAGCACAAAGCAAGATAATCACATTGCTGATCTGCAGGAGACTTTCGCTAATTTTAGACAGGCTGGTTTAAAGTTGAATCCAGAAAAATGTGTCTTCGGAGTGAAGAAGGGAAAAATTCTTGGTTGTCTAGTTTCAACAAAAGGAATTGAGGCTAATCCAAGCAAAATCGAAGCTATACTTCAAATGGAACCACCAAGTACGAAGAAGGGGGCTCAAAGATTGACAGGAAGGCTGGCATCTCTCAACAGATTCATATCTAGATCAGCAGAGAGAAATTTACCATTCTTCGAAGTGCTGAAATCAGCCGAAGTTTTTCAATGGGGACCAGTCCAGCAGAGAGCCTTCGAAGAACTGAAACAATATTTGATAGATCTAACAACACTAACTCCACCTACGCCAGGGGCTCCTTTGTTGTTATATGTGGCAGCTTCGCACTCAGCGGTAAGTGCAGCACTTGTCCAGGAGAAGCTTGAAGGCCAAGTCAAGAAGCAGGCCCCAATATATTTTGTATCCGAAGTTCTTAGTTTATCAAAGAAAAATTATACAGAATTGGAGAAAGTACTGTATGTTGTTTTGATGGCCTCCAGGAAGCTTCGGCATTATTTTCAAGCTTACAACATAATTGTTCCTTCTTCACAACCTTTGAAGGATATTATGAGAAACCGAGAAGCTACTGGAAGGATTGGAAAATGGGCTGCAGAGCTCAATGAATTTTGTATTGATTATATCCATAGATCTTCGATTCAGTCCTAAGCGTTGGCAGACTTCATTGCTGATTGGACGCCAGGGGCTCAGGAGGATGAAACGAATAAAGATGTCGAAGCATGGACAGTGTTTTGTGTTGGGTCTTGGGGAACCTTCGGAGCAGGAGCAGCTGCTGTGTTGGTTTCACCTTCCAAAGTTAAAACTTGTTATGCGGCAAGACTTGATTTCAGTTGTACAAACAATATTGTTGAATACGAAGCTCTGCTCTTGGGTCTTCGGAAGTTAAAGGCAATGGGGATCAGAAGGGCCATTCTTAAAACTGACTCCCAAGTTATTTCTGGTCATGTTGACAAAAGCTATAAAGCAAGAGATTCGAAGTTTGAAAAATATCTAGATACAGTCCGAAGGATCGAGGCTTCCTTTGAAGGATTCTCTGTTAAAAATATTCCTCGTGGAGAAAATGAATATGCTGATCTATTAGCCAAGTCAGCAGCACAGGGGCTGCCTTTACCTTCGGAAGTATTTTTCGAAACAGTAAAAGCACCTTCGGTCGAGCTTCTTGAAAGAGCGGTCCTCAATATATCCCCTGTCTATAGTGAAGATTGGAGAACTGAAATCATCTCTTTTCTTCAGGGTAATTTTCTTTCAGACGACGAAGCTTACAACAAAAGAATAGAAGCAAGAGCTCGACCATATGTCATAATAGAAGGGGAGTTGTACAAGCGTGGGGTCTGTTCCTCATTGCTCAAGTGTTTATCCAGATCCGAAGGTATAGAATTAATGAAGGAAATACACGCAGGCCTGTGTGGGTCTCACATTGGATCTAGGCCTTTACTTGGGAAAGTTTTTCGTCAAGGATTTAATTGGCCAAAGGCAGCTTCGGATGCAGCGGATTTAGTCCAAAAGTGCGAAGGTTGTCAGAAATGTGCAAGAGATCAAAAACAACCTTCGTCTTTAACTCAATTAATACAACCCACTTGGTCGTTATAAAGGTGGGGCCTCGATTTACTAGGTCCATTACCACCAGCACAGGGAAACTTAAGATATGTTGTAGTGGCAGTGGAATATTTTTCCAAATGGATTGAGGGAAAGCCCCTAGCCACAATAACTTCAGTCACTATTCAAAAGTTTTTCTGGCAAAATATTGTTTGTCGCTTCGGAGTGCCGAAGGCCATTACTGTGGATAATGGGACACAGTTTGATTCTGAAGCTTTCAGAGATTTTTGTGATCAAATTGGCCCGAAGATCCATTTTGCATCAGTTCGACATCCGGAGTCGAACGGACTTGTCGAAAGAGCTAACGGGATCATAATGACAGGAATAATGAAGTCAATATTCAATCAGCCCAGAGGAAAGTGGCCAGACGAGTTAATCAAAGTGGTGTGGAGCCATAATACAACCATGTCAAGATCAACAGGCTTTACGCCTTTCAAACTATTGTTTGGGGATGAAGCAATAACCCCGGAAGAGGCCAAAGCAGGATCAATAAGAACGGAAGCTTCGGCAGAAGGTGAAGACGAAGCTGATTGCTCTGTGGAAAAAGATGCTATAGAAGGGATGAGACTTCAGGCTATGGAAAACATCAATAAATATCAAGCCGAAACAATAAAATGGCGTGACAGAAAGGTTAAGCTGAAGAACATTGAACCAGGACATCTGGTGCTTCGAAGGGTAGCTAACCCTGAGACAGTGGGCAAACTACAGCTGAAGTGGGAAGGACCTTTTTTAGTAGTATCTTCGTCAAGACCCGGTTCCTATAGATTGAAGGATATGGACGGCAACGACATCCCTAGGTCATGGAATGCGGATGAGCTTCGGCGATATTATGTTTAGTTTGATGTAATTTTTTCTATCCTTCTTTGTGGCACCCTTTTCCTTTCCAAAGGGGGAGAAAGGTTTTTAATGGGGCCACAACATGTAATTTTTCTTTTCTTTATTTCCATTCTATAAAAGTGATATCCCCCAAAATATGTAAATGTAAATGCCAAGGAAAAAGAAAAGAAAACAGGGAGAAGCTCAAAAGTCGTTCCTAAGGGAATGCAGAGCTTACAGCGAAAAGTCAATGCTGATTCCGCTGAAAGTAAAAGGCGAAGAAGCTCCTAAGGGAGGCTTACAGCGAAAAGTCAACGTTGATTCCGCTGAAAGTAAAAGGCGAAGAAGCTCCTAAGGGAGGCTTACAGCGAAAAGTCAACGCTGAAATACCAAAAAGTAAAAGATTTGAATCATTCCTAAGGGGATGAAGGGCTATGATTATGGATTTTAAGCATGTGTCCCAATATTCATCTACACAATACATTTCATCATGTCATTTGCATTCATAAACATTCATTTTAGACATATATAGAATTATCATCATATCACACAAAAAGATAGGAGCTTCGGCATTGAGGAAAGATTTTGAAAAAGGAAAATTTTTTATGCTTCGTTGTGTACGAAAAGAAGGGAAGGTGTTTTTCGCCTTCGGCTCAAAAAAGAAGTTTCGTCCACAGCAAAGCAGATTATACACAGATGGCGGAAACAAAATATATTACAAGGTATGTACAAATTTACATGAGTTTTTCCATAATGATATTACAAAATTCTCTCCAGAATTTTTGCAGGAAAAAATATTGTAGCAACTATCAAGCTTCAGGTCGTCATACTTCAGCTTTGTCAAACTTCAGCTTCGTCATCCTATGTATTTTAAAGAACAGAATAAGAAAGGTGCAAATTTCAAAAGAGAAGGTAAAAGTAATAAATACAAGTCTCTTACCGGCTTAAGATGACTTCGAGCTTCGTCACCCGCCGCTTTCCGCCCGCCATTTACCCAAATCTGGGTCATAAATCTATTCCCGATGCTTCGGGCTAGGCTTGGAATATCTATCAGATCTGATGATGATAAGCTGAAGTTTGGTCTGTTCACAATTTTTCCATGCGTGCAGCCAGCCTTTAGAAAAGCGGTAGATGTGCCCCGAGAAGCTACCAGGGCGCAGAAGTCAGCATGGCCACCAATAACTTCGTCAAGAGCGTCAACCTCGCCTTCAATATATTCTAATGTGCTGGGCAAGTTTTCAGCTGAAGGTGTAAATTTTTCAGAGCTGGCTCCGATAGAATGAAACACATCCTTCAGCCGCTGCACGCATCGGCTGCCGAAGCTTAGACATTTCTCTTGAAGCTCCTTCAAGGATTTTTGCAAATTTAAGTTCTTCTCCATCTCGGTTTTAAGACTTGCTTCAAGGTGTTTCTTTTCCTGCTCAGATTTTTCTGATTGTTTGAGCAATTCATTCTTTAAATTTTCATTCTTGGCTTGGACCTCAGCTAAGGAGCCTTCCATAGACTGAATAACAAAGTCCTTCTTTTCTAATGCACCTTCGTGTTCTTTTGCCATGGTTTCAAGGTCCTGAATGGTGAAGTCCTTCTATTTCAGAGCAGCTTCGTAATTTTCAACTTTTTCTTCCAAATCTTTGATGATAGTTTTATTCTTCTCCTCTTCGAGATCTTGTTGCATTTTTAGAACCTTACTCAATAGTATACTCTGCCAAAACAATCTTCGTCAAAAAACGACCTAAAAAATATATAATAATAAAAATAAAATTTGTCACCTTAAAATTAGCATAGAGCAGGCTTCCGGCGATATGGTGTCGCTGGTACCTGCACAGGTCCGCTTCTAGCTTCGGCAGGCCAACGTTTTTGGAGAGGGTTCTAACAATTTTGGCCTCGGTGCGGTTCCGAAGGCATCTTAGCCTCCCTTCGTTGACTCCACCAAATAGTGTAGCCCCTGGCTTGTATCCGCAAGATATGGCATATTTTTTCAACTCTTCTTTTTCGGCACCTGTTAGCTCTTGTCCAAGCAAATCTTGAAAGTTAAAATTTTCTTCTTCTAAAGTGTCATCGATCTGCTTCTTTCCCTTTTCAGTTGCCGTGTTTACTGCAGCCACAACAGCTTCTTCTTCAGCCATTTTCAGGAGAATATTGTCAATAACTTCAAGGGTGGCTTCCAGATTCGAACCTTCCGTGGTTCCGGCTTCGGCCTCAGCAGCTTCGGCGTCGCCGGTTTCAGCTTCGGTGGTTTCCACTCTGGAAGCTTCGGCGGTGGCGCCTTCGCCTTCAGCGGTCTCGGCAAAAACAATTTTTGACACTGTTGCCGGTGGCGGTGTCTGATGAACCACATCTGCTATTTGAATAATTCTTCGTTTTTTCGGCAGTGCAGGGCTCTCTGCTGCCGAAGCTTCTTTGTCCTTCTGAAAAAACTTCGTCAGTTCCGGCGCCAGCGGACTTAGCTTGATAGGCAAGGGTTCAGTCATTACCTTCAGAATTTCTTCTACTTCGGCAGCAGAAGGTGTCGCAGGAGTGTCTTCTTCTTGAACCAACGTTTTTGGTTCTGGGGATGCAGTTTTCCTTTTTCTTGCAACAGCCACCTTCGGCTCAGGGTTCAACCTTTCAGGGCTCAGCTTTTCAGAAATCTCCTTTTTCTTTTTGGTCACTTTGGTGTTTTCTTCGTCAACGGCGCTGACAATTCTTTTTCTCTTCGGGCCTCCAGCATCTCCGCCCAATCGCCCATAATCAGGATATTCAAAGCCTATAGCATCGAGTACTCTGTTTAGCCTTCGTTTCGACCGGGTGCCGAAGGCTGCTGTCATCAATTGGTCCCCTTTTTTAGAGTAATTTCCAAGAATTTTAATACTCATTATTTCGATTGTTTCGAGCCATTCTTGGCAGGGTGCCTTGAAATATTTCTTGAATTTATAATGATAGGGCAGTCGGACAAGCTCCCCCTCTTTCTTCTCTCCTTTAAGCTTCGGCATAGTCCATTCCTTCATAGTTGGAAAGACTTTGAAGGCCAGAAATTCCTGCACCAAATCCCTGGTGCCAATGTGCTCTGCAATAATTCTGAATTCAGCCAACGCCGTTTGGGTTGGACCTTCTGGTGTCATACTGCAATGTGGTCGGGTTTCTCCGAAGATTAGTTCAAGCGGGCTCTGCACAAGCTTCTCCTTGTCGTCATCGACTTTGACGTAGAACCATTCCGATTTCCAGCCTGTCGGCCATTTGCTTCGATAGCTGATCACAGGAAATTTTGTAGTTTTCCGATATGCAAAATTATAACAACCAAAATTCTCATGTAGCCCATCCTTTCTGGCCTTAGTTTGGTAGTGTAGCTCGTGTACTCGGCAGAAACCTTCGGCAAATGGCTCCACCCCCTGGCTTCGGAGAGCCCAAATATAAACACTAAGCCTAACAATAGCGTTAGGGGTTAGTTGATGAAAATAGATCCCAAACTTTTGTAGCACATCAGCAATCATCCTATTCAAAGGAAATCTCAAACCAGCTTTGAGGAAACTCTTAAAAATCACTATTTCATCTTTTTCTGGCTTTGGGGTAATCTCTTCTCCACCAAAGCGAATCATCTTTTTCTCATCTTCACTGAAGTAGCCCGACTTCACCATCTTTGGGAAATCAGCCTTCGAGATAGTCGACTTCCCGAAGTCCAGATGACTAGGCTTGCTCGGTATTGCGATATTGTAATCATCGTCAGTACCAGCCTCCTCAATATCTGCTTGTTCTGCTTCAGCAGCAGGGATGTCTTCTGATGTCATCAATCCGGATCACTTCATTGCTTCAGAGATAGGAACAGTTTCCGCACCTTCGGCTTCGTCTCCCTCGCGCTCAACTCTAGCAGTAGAGCGCACTCTGGCCATTTAAGTTTGAATTTCTTGAAAAATTTCTTGGAAAATAATAACCTTTCCTTCCGAAGCTTTTCTTTTGACGAAGCAAACACCAAACTGGAGCTTCGTTTGAATGCGAAAGTCAAGCTTCGGCTATGGTTAAAAATTTTGGCAGCGAAACAGTGCAATAGCAATGAATGTTGTGGTAACTTCACACCTACCCGTCCGTTTATATAGTGCTGCAGGTAAGAAGGTGAATCGTCAGGATTTTTACACCATGCAAACAGTTCCTCGCACCCGCTGAACGGTGGGCCGCAAAAACCAGAATAGTGAACCTGCACGGTGGGACCGCTACGCGCTCGAAAGCTGTACCGTTTCTCGACAACGAGCTCAGGGAAGGTGTTTTCGGACCTTTGGCTTCCTGAAGCCTAAGAGACTTTTTTCACGGATCAAGCTCGTTACGAAAAACGATCTAGCACCGCGAAGGGGCTACTGTTGGGACCATGCTTCGTCGCCGAAGGTCCTGCAAAAAGAAACAACTTCAGCTGAAGCTGCTTGAACATGATGCCGAAGACACCGTTCACGAAGCTCCGGAACTACAACATATCCGAAGCTGTAGGGTCGAACCGACTTAAAGATAGAATGACCTTTTAGTCCATAAGGGTCTGAGTCAATGTTGTCAACTTTTATGAGGGGCATGATTGTAATTCCTCATGGGCTGTGTCCTGTGCCTATAAATAGTGAACAATATTCCTTTACTGTTCACGCATTCCTGTAATTGCTAACGCATCACTCGGGAATTATTTGTCAAGGCAAAGGTATACATGTACTTAACCGTTGTATTCAAATATCTTAAATTCATATAATAAAATACGTGAATGGGGTCATTTGTTTTTAATATATTTATCTTTAATGTTTCATGTTCTAATTTCAATTTGTATTATCTTTATATGTTTAATTACGAAGGTAAAACCTTCGTAACATTTATGCTTGTGACCGTCGTCCGAAGTTCATTAAATCCTTATGGAGATAATGTTTCGGCGGACGAAGGGCATTGATATTTAACATTTTATGTTGCCTTGTTCTTAATTCATAGCATTTGAGAACAAGTCCCCAACACAAATGACTACGCATTTTGTGACTCCAAAACCCGTAGTCCTCTCCATCAAAGTGAGGAGGTTTACCAAGTGGAATAGAAAGCAAATGAGCATTGGAATTATGCGGAATACGAGAGTAATCAAAAGAAAAGTTTGAGTTAACCGTTTTCTTTTTCTCCTCGTATTCGTCGTCCTTTTGAGAAGAGGAGGATTCGTCGCTGTCGTAGTAGACAACCTTCCTGATGCGCCTCTTCTTCTTTCCATATTTCTTCTTTTGACTCGAGCCAGAGTCATTGACTTTGTCGTCCCTTGGCTCGTTGAAGATGGACTCCTTCTCATTGTCGTTGACCACCATCCCCTTTCCCTTAGGATCCATCTCTTCGGGTGATTAGTCCCTTTCTTGAAGAGAACGGCTCCGATACCAATTGAGAGCACCTAGAGGGGGGTGAATAGGTGATCCTGTAAAAACTTAAAACTTCACGCCACAAACTTGTTTAAGTGTTAGAACAATAAAACCAAGTGGCTAGAGAGGAGTTCTAGTGAAACACAACAACCACAAAGATATCAACACAGAGAGGCACAGTGGTTTATCCCGTGGTTCGGCCAAGTTCAACACTTGCCTACTCCACGTTGTGGCGTCCCAATGGACAAGGGTTGCAATCAACCCCTCTCAAGTGATCCAAAGATCCACTTGAATACCACGGTGTTTCATTTCCTTTCACTATATCCCGTTTGCGAGGAATCTCCACAACTTGGAGTCTCTCGCCCTTACAAAAGATGATCACAAAAGAACACGGAAGTAAGGATGGGATGAGCAACACACACAAGTCCACAGCAAATACGCACACACACGGCCAAGACTTGAGCTCAAATGACTGTCTCAAAGTTCTCACTAGAACGGAGCTCAAATCACTAAGAATGTCAAACGAGTGCGTAAAGACGAAGTGTGAATGATCAAGAATGCTCAAAGTGTGCTTGGTTTCTTCCTCCATGCGCCTAGGGGTCCCTTTTATAGCCCCAAGGCAGCTAGGAGCCGTTGAGAGCATTCCAGGAAGGCAATTCTTGCCTTCTGTCGACTGGCGCACCGGACAGTCCGGTGCACCACCGGACACTGTCCGATGCAGATTTCTTTCCTATTCTGGCGCAGCCGACCGTTGAAGATTTGGATCCGTTGGCGCACCGGACACTATCCGGTGCACACCGGACAGTCCGGTGCCCCCTTTAGACCGTTGGCCCGGCCACGCGTCACGCGCGGATTGCGCGGCCGACCGTTGGCTCACCGGACAGTCTGGTGCACACCGGACGGTCCGGTGAATTTTAGCCGTACGCCGCCGATGAATTCCCGAGAGCGGCCTTTTCACCAGAGCCAGTCGGACGCACCGGACACTGTCTGGTGCACCACCGGACAGTCCAGTGTACCCAGACTGAGCAGAGTCTTGGCTGCTCGAGCCAAGTCTTTTCCAATTGTCTTTTCTCTGATTCTAGCACTTAGACAAATATGTTAGTACACAAAAACCAATGTACTAAGTCTAGAATCATACCTTTGTATTGATTTGCACTTTGTCCACCCTTTGGCATATACTCATTCCCTTAATGTGTGTTGGGCACTTAATCACCAAAATCTTATAGAGATGGCCCAAGGGCACATTTCCCTTTCAGCATCTCCACCAACTCAAGATGGGATAAGGCTCAAGACAATGAAGATAAAGATCAAGAGTATGAGCCACCTCAAGAGGAGGACAACAATCAAGGGGGAGATGAAGTTGATCAAGACAAGGAAGATGATCAGGGTCAAAGACCGCCTCACCCAAGAGTCCACCAAGCAATTCAACGAGATCACCCTGTCAACTCAATCCTTGGTGACATACATAAGGGGGTAACTACTAGGTCTCGAGTTGCTCATTTTTGTGAACATTACTCGTTTGTGTCCTCTATTGAGCCATACAGGGTGGAGGATGCACTAAGAGATTCGGATTTGGTGTTGGCAATGCAAGAGGAGCTCAACAACTTCACAAGGAATGACGTATGACATTTAGTTCCACGTCCTAATCAAAATGTTGTAGGTACCAAATGGGTATTCCACAACAAGCAAGATGAGCATGGTGTGGTGACAAGGAACAAAGTCCGACTTGTGGCCAAAGGATATTCACAAGTCGAAGGTTTGGATTTCGGTGAAACTTATGCACCCGTAGCTAGGCTTGAGTCAATTCGCATATTACTTGCCTATGCTACTTACCATGGCTTTAAGCTTTACCAAATGGACATGAAAAGTTCCTTCCTCAATGGACCAATCAAGAAAGAGGTCTATGTTGAACAACCTCCCAGCTTTGAAGATAGTGAGTACCCTAACCATGTTTATAAACTCTCAAAGGCACTTTATGGGCTCAAGCAAGCCCCAAGAGCATGGTATGAATGCCTACGAGATTTTCTTATCACTAATGGCTTCAAAGTCGGTAAAGTCGATCCTACACTCTTTACTAAAACCATTGCAAAAGATTTGTTTGTATGCCAAATTTATGTTGATGATATCATATTTGGGTCTACTAACAAATCAACTTGTGAAGAGTTTAGTAGGATCATGATTTAGAAATTCGAGATGTCAATGATGGGGGAGTTGAAGTATTTCCTAGGATTTCAAGTCAAGCGACTCCAAGAGGGTAACTTCATCAGCCAAACGAAGTACATTCAAGACATACTTAACAAGTTTGGAATGAAGGATGCCAAACCCATCAAGACACCCATGGTAACCAATGGGCATCTCGACCTCGACACAGGAGGTAAATCTGTAGATCAAAAGGTATATCGGTCGATGATAGGATCTTTACTCTATTTATGTGCATCTCGACCGGATATTATGCTTTCTATATGCATGTGTGCAAGGTTCCAAGCCGATCCTAAGGAAGTTCACCTTAGGGTCGTGAAAAGAATCATGAGATATTTAGTTTATACTCCTAAGTTTGGACTTTGGTACCACAAGGGATCCACATTTGATTTAATAGAATATTCAGATGGTGATTGGGCAGGGTGTAAAATTGATAGGAAGAGCACATCAGGGACTTGTCAGTTTCTGGGAAGATCCCTAGTGTTTTGGGTTGAAGCAAAACTCAGTAGCTCTTTCTACCGCCGAAGCCGAGTATATTTCCGTAGGCCATTGTTACGCGCAATTACTTTGGATGAGGCAAACCCTCAGGGACTATGGCTACAAATTGAGCAAAGTCCCTCTCCTATGTGACAATGAGAGTGCAATCCGCATGGCGGATAATCCCGTTGAACACAGCCGCACTAAGCACATAGACATTTGGTATCACTTTTTGAGGGATCACCAACAAAGGGGGATATCGAGATAGCTTATGTTTGCACCGAAGAACAATTAGCTGATATCTTTACCAAACCATTAGATGAGAAAACCTTTAGCAAACTTAGGAATGAGCTAAATATACTTGATTCTCGGAACTTTGATTAAAACATTGCACACATAGCTCATTTATATACCTTTGTTCATATCTCTTTTATGCCTACGACTAATGTGTTTTTAAGTGTATTTCTATGCTAAGTCGTAGATTGAAAGGGAAATGGAGTCCTCGGCGAAGACAAGGCTTCCACTCCACTCTATTGGTATCATTTACTCTTCGCCATCACTCCACACCACTCTTCGATTGGTATAATCTTCACTCATATTTTATTTACCAATGGAGGAGAAAGTAAAAAGGGCTCACAAAGTCTCCGTTTTTGGCGATTCATGCCAAAGGGGGAGAGAGTATTAGCCCAAAGCAAAAGGACCGCACCACCACCACCAAATTTCAAAATTTTCGAAATAAAGTTTTCAATTGGTATTTTGTTATTGATATATTTCAAATTGTTATGATTTTCAATTGGTGTATTTTCAAAACTATCATCTAAATATTTTTCCAATTGATATCTATTAAAACCCTCTTGAAAACTAATAGGAGGATTTCATTCAGGGGGAGTTTTGTTTAAGTCAAAGGAAAAGCATTTGAAACAGGGGGAGAAATTATCAAATCTTGAAAATGCTTCTTGCAATCTTATTCATATACCTTTGACTATTTGCAAAAGGATTTCGAAAAGACTTTCCAAAAGAATTTGCAAAAACAAAACATGTGGTGCAAACGTGGTCCAAAATGTTAAACAAAAGAAAGCAAACCATGTATATCTAATAGAAGTATAAATTGGTTTAATTCCAAGTAACTTAAGCACTTACCTTATGCAAACTAGTTCAATTCTGCACTTATATATTTGCTTTGTTTTGTGTTGGCATCAATCACCAAAAAGGGGGAGATTGAAAAGGAAATAGGGTTTAACCTTTTCCTACAAATAATTTTGGTGGTTGAATGTCCAACACAAATATTGGACTAACTAGTTTGCTCTAGATTATATATTCTACAGGTGCATAAAGGTTCAAAACAAACCAATAAAATATCAAGTTAGGGTTCAAAAATAAAGGAGCAAAATAAACCGAAGTGTGCCCTGGTCTAGCGCACCGGACTGTCCGGTGTGCCACCGGACAGTGTCTGGTGCACCAGGCCGTACAACTCTAAACTCTCCAACTTTGGGTTTTCTCAGACGCCGCTTCACTATAATGTACCGGACTATCTGGTGTGCCACCGGACTATCCGGTGCACCAGCGAAGCAACGGCTAGCCAGCGCAACGGTCGCCTGCAACGCTACAGTGCGCGGACAGTTCGTGCAGAAGTCAGAGCAGCCGCCAGGGGCGCACCCGACAGTGCACAGTACATGTCCGGTGCGGCACCGGATTGTCTGGTGCCACAAGAAGACAAAGCTCAAAAGGTCAAACCCTAACGGTTGGGTGACGTGGCTGGCGCACCAGACTGTCCGGTGCGCCCATCGACAGCAGCCTGCCCCAACAGTTGAATTGGTGATTGAGGGCTATAAATACCCCCCCCAACCACCTCCACTCCAACTATCCAAGCATTCACAATAGTGCATTCAATACAAGAGCAATACACTTCACTCCAAAGACACAATTGAAGTGATCGATCCGCTCAAAGTCTCAAATTCAACTCTAGCGCATTAGGACTTGTGAGAGGATTCTTTCTGTTCCTTGTTGCTCTTGTTTGCTTGGCTTGGCTTTCTTTTCTTTCTCACTTCTTACTCTCAAGCTTTGTAAGCGAGGCAAGAGACACCAATTGTGTGGTGATCCTTGTGGGGTGTAAGTGACCCGTGAGATTAAGGAAGAAGCCTCACTCGGTCTAGGTGACCGTTTGAGAGAGGGAAAGGGTTGAAAGAGACCCGATTTTTGTGACCACCTCAACGGGGACTAGGTTCTTTAGAACCAAACCTCGGTAAAACAAATCACCGTGTCATCCGCTTTATTTTCTTGGTTGATTTGTTTTCCTCTAACCCCGGCTTGTAGTTTATGGATTAAGTTATAAATTTCAGATTCCGCCTATCCACCCCCCTCTAGGCGACTTTCAGGGGATTGCACAACTCTTGACTCACCAACTCTTTAACGAAGTTAATACCCACGACGACTTTGCTCATATGGGACTAGCCAAGTTAGGTGCAGATGCTTTCTTGCCCTCTATGGCCTTGGTAGCAAATGTTTTCTTGACTTTTGGTGTAGATTCTCCATCCTTTCCCTTGATTCCAAAAGCATCATTATTGTTGTCATTCTTTTTGCTAAGAACCCAAAACATAGATAATATGTCACCATATGGGTTGGTATCCTTCTCAAATGTTCTCATCATCTTAGGCACTAATGCTATATATGGTGGAGGAAGCAAGATGCCCTCATCCATTAGTTGTGTTGTTTCTTAAGTGTGATCCACATGTGCCTCTTCATTGTATTATTTGTGACTTATACTACATGGTACCCCGAACCCAAGTGATTGCCTCGCAATGATCTCTAACATCTTTTCTTCAAAGTTTTCTATGTTTTCCTATGCTACTATCTCCTCTAGGATCAATGGCATACATTGATCGTCTACTAGTGCCACCTGCACACATGCTTGCACCCGTGGAGCCAATTTGTACTTGTTCTACTACTAGAAATAATTGCAGCTGAGAAGTACAAGGTAGCATCAACGAGTTTGTTAACATTATAATGTATCGTCATTGCCAAGCGATGTAATACCCTACAAGCTTTCCCAAGACCATCTCCCTATTAAGGGTAGGGAGGTCAACTTCATAATTATGATGATTTGGCAAACCGATATATCTTCAACCTTCTCGTACTCCAAAAACACGCATCCGGATCATTGTGATTAAGATTTGAGCACATGTTGAGTTGTGAACAAGTTGTGATGTGTTTGAGTGTTCGCTTCTTGACTTATGTGTGTGTCATTGTTGCGACTCTAGCTCTTGCGTGTGTTTCTTTCCCTTCCTTACTCTTGTGGTTTTCATTGAGATCAATCTTGTAAGGGTGAGAGGCTCCAGCTTGTGGAGATTCCTCACAAAAGGGAAACATCTACTAAGGAAGAAAACTATGGTATTCAAGTGGATCGTTGGATCCCTTGAAAGGGGTTGAGTGCAACCCTCGTCCATTGGGACGCCACAACGTGGAAGTAGGCAAGTGTTCTACTTGGCCGAACCACGGGATAAAAATCGTTGTGTCACCTGTTGTTATTCTTGTGCGATTCTCTCTGCGTCTATTCACTTAATAATTGCTCTAAGTTTAATACTCACTTTGTAAAGAGCAATTAAGTGAAGAAGTCATCTCTTTCTCTTTAGACATAGCACCTTGGTTTTGAGTTCACTAACATTTCATAAACCAAGTTTGTGCTATTTAGTGTTGAATTTTATAGGATCACCTATTCACCCCCTCCCCTCTAGGTGCTCTCAAAGAGGTACTATGTTTATCAAACTGGAGAAACCTAACGGGCAGCTATGACCTCTGAGAAATCTTTGTAAAGGCTATGTAGTGATACCCTGCTAGGCCACCTAGGTAGTGGTCAATGGAGATTGGCTCTTTCCGGGCAGAATGGGAATCACGACTTGTGGGTAAAGTGTGCAACCTCTGCAGAGTGTTAGAAACTGGTATATCAGTCGTGCTCATGGTTAAGAGTGGCCTTGGGATCCTCTTTGATTAGAAGAACTTTGGTTACTTTTGTGAGGATGATTAATGATGATGGTTACAATTATGATCTCTAGTATTTCCTCTTGGAGGGGGTACATTTGGGTAATAACTGGGTTTATTACTAAAACTTGGCTCTACTGATAGTAATAAATACATGACCAACTAAAAGCAACCACTTAACCTAAACTCCACATATAGCTAGTCCACTTTAGCCAAACGGGACATTTGCTGAGTACGCTGATGTGTACTCACCCTTGCTTTACAAACGACCCCATCCCAGGTTGTCCCCATTGTACTCAGTGCTCAGGAGGAGATGCTGGCAACATGGAGGACTTTGAGGAGTTTCAGGACTACGACGAGTTGTAGTTTTTCTTAGTGGCAAACGCCTAGTCAGCTGCTTGTGAAGGTCTTATCTACTACGTTTCTTATTTCCGCACTTTGATGGTATACATGTTAATGACTATGTTATAGGGATGTCTTAGACATCTTGATGTAATAAAGTACTTTTCCGATGTTTAATTTGAGCAATGTGTGATGATGTCCAATTATGTAATCACTGTGTACGTGAGTTTCTGATCCTGCACGTACATGGTTCGCATTCGGTTTGCCTTCCAAAATCGGGTGTGACATATGTACACATTGATGTGTGATTGACAAAGAGAGGCCAAAATGCTTCTGAATATTGGGATTCTTTCTTGACTAGTGAAGACAAAAGCTACAATTCAACCAACAAGGAGTAGGGACCCACTGTCACATCCGGTTTTAGAAGGCAAACCGAATGCGAACCATGTACGTGCTAGGATCAGCAATTCACGTACACAGCAGTTACATAACATGGACATCATCACACAGTGCTCAAATAGTATTAAAAGGGAAATAATAGTCGATTACATCATATGTCTGAGACATCCACATAGTCTTTACAATAAATCAAAGTGCAAAAACGAAACGTAGATAAACGCGGCCTTCACAGGCAGCCGACTCGGGGTTGCCGCTAACCCATGCCTAGAACTCATCATAATCTTGGAACTCCTGGTGGTCTCCTTCCACAGCTTCATCCTCTCCTGAGCAGGGGTTGTAATGCTGGCAACCTGGGGATGGGGGGTTTGGTGTGTAGAGCAAGGGTGAGTACACATCAACATACTCAGCAAGTATCCTGTTTGGTTGTAGTGGACTAGCTTTATGTGGGGGTAAGTCAAGCAGTTGCTTTTAGTTGGTCAGATTATTATTACTAGTATAGAAAGCCAAGTTTTAGAATTAACCCACGTCATTAACCCAAACGTACTCCTTTCCAAATGGAAAGAGTACCACTTACCATTACCAGAACCAATACCAAGAACCATCAATCTCATTGCCACCTGCAATCCGAACATCTCTGATCAAGTACCACAAATCAATGGAGCTCCCTTGGCCGCTCATAACCGTGAGCACGGTAGATATATCAGTTTTCAAACACTCTACAGAGGTTGTGCACTTTACCCACAAGTCGTGATTCCCTTTCTGCCCGGAGAGAGCTACTCCCCATTGACCACTACCTAGGTGGCCCAGCAGGGCATCACTATGTAGCCTTTACAAAGATTCCTCGGGGCTGTAGCCGCCTGTTAGGTTTCCTAAATGCATCACACTCCTCCCCAAGGGGGCGAACCCAAGCTTGGCAGAGCGAGCCGCATACACCGAGCCCCATTAATGGCACGATGGCTAAGCGAACTACACCCTGGTTCCTCTAATTATTTAGCTAAGGGCATCCCATTCCACCCTCATGGTTGCACTATTTTCTCGGGCGGTCATCCAACAAACAGGTCCTTACGGAGAGGCACTCGAGAAAACCGCTCGAGCCCCCTTGAAGGCCACAAGTATAACATCATAATAAAGGAGGGGAAAACAGCGTATCATTGATAAATATCATCATATTCATTGATTAGAGTTGAGCAATAGCATAAAGCTAAACAATAATAATCCAACCCAAATAGGTAAACAAGGACATGGATAACAAAAGCTAGTCAATCCTTAGGTATAACTGTGAAATGCGGGAGGTGAATTAAAGAATGAATAGGACAGAGATAGGTCAAGGGACACTTGCCTCCACCAACCGACTGTTGCTCAGGGGCTTCTCCTGCGAGTTCATCGGGCTCCTCAACCAGATCGTTCTCTATGCGAGCGCAAACATACATACATCCACACATTTAATACAAAAGAACAGTACACCATACAATAGGATGCAATAAATAAACAGACGTTCCACGCGGGCTCGCAATTACGGTTAAGAGAGAAAGAGGAAAAGACAGTCAAGAAACGATCACGTTACATTATTATGAATTAAACCACTCGCTTAATTGAAGGGCATTAATTTGGACACTACGTTTAGCATAAAGTAAAGTCATGTTTCATGTCTAATCATTATAAGCAGATGAAGATAAATTAAAAGGATTGTCACGCAGCGAGATGCGCGACATAACACTCTAAATCGAATTAAGAAATCAACGACTCGTCGTGCGACAGAGCGCACGACGAGACACTTGCATTAATTATAAAGAGACGTTAAGCATCGTGTGACGAAACACACGACGACATATGTCATCCGAACTGAATTTAAAGTGGAACGTCGCGCGACTGCACGCGCGACGTCACACATTAAACAACCTGAAATTAAAATGGATCGTCGCGCGACGAAGCGCGCGACGCAGCACATTAATAGAATCTGAAATTAGACAAATTCGTTGCGCGACGCAGCACGCTAACTAACGGAGTTTGAAATCAATTAAAAACCAAGAATAATCACCGCGCGCGTGGGGTTGCGCACGCGGGAACGCGTTGGGGTAAACGGGGAAGCGTGAGGCCGCGCCGAGGCCACGCGAGCCGCGCCGGGGGCCGGGACGCCGCGCGCAGGGGCTGAAGGCCGCGCGCAGGGGACCGCGCGCCAGGGGCAGCGCGCCGGGGGGCCGGGCCGCCGTGCCGGGGGCAAGGGATGCCGCGCCGGGGGGCAGGGGACCGCGCCGGGGGCCGGGTCCGCGCACCGGGGGCAGGACCGCCGCGGGGGAGGGAGCAGGGGGGCGGGCGGGCCGCACCGGGGCCGGGGACCGCCGCCGGGGGCAGGGCCGCCGCGGGGGACGGAGCAGGGGGCGGGGCCGCGCTACCGCGGGAGGGAGCAGGGGCGGGCGGGCCGCGCCGCCGCGGGAGGGGCAGAGGCGAGCCGCCGCGCCGCCGCGGGGGAAGCAAGGGCGGGGGCGACCGCGCCGCCGCGGGGAAGGGGAGGGGCAGGCGCCACACCGGGGGAGGGGCAGGGGCGAGCGCCACCGCGCAGGGGGCCAGGGTGGGTCGCGCCGCGCCGCCGCGGGGAGGGAGGGGCGGGCCGCGCAGGGGCCGCAGGCCGCCGCACCGGGGCGAGTAGGGGCGAGCGCCATTGCGGGCCGGGGCGAGCGCGCAGGGGAGAAAGGGAGGGCGCGCGCAGGGAAGAGAAGGGAAGGGAGAGGGAGAGAAGAAGGGAGGGGAGGGGAGCTCACCTCGGGATCCAACTCCGGCGATCACTGTCTCCAAAACCTAGGGCACCACGAGAGAGAGAGAGAGATGGGAGAGAGAGAGAGAGGTTGCTGCGCGGGAGAAATCAAATGAGGCAAATGGATCTGGGGGAGGGGGCGCATGGGGTGGGCAGGGGCGCCAGGGGCGCGCGGGCCAGACCGGACCGGACTGGGCTGGGTTGGGTCACATCGCGGATCGAGACCCACGACACGCACGACCATTAAACGGACTCCAATCGTGAACCGAAAACCGAAACGGAACGAGACGAACACTCGACATCAGACAAAGAACTGCACTTCGGCATGATGCAACACTCATGACACTTAGGTTTTGTTTATACATGGCATGGACACCTGTCACTATACTGGTTTGAAATTGGGAAGAACGAGCGAAACAGGAAAAGAAAAGAGAGTAACGCCCGAATTTGGTGAGAGAAAAGAAGAAAAATTTCTACCCCCAAATTCAGGGCGTTACACCCACTTCTCTCATAAGCTTGCTTCTATACAAATTATTTATGCCACAAATGGGAATGTTATATGTGTTTCTTATGTATTTTCCATCTAATATGTACATGTACTTTGTGTTTTATTGAAGGTATTATAGAAGGCCCCTTCCTATTTTTTCATTTGTACTTTTGTGCCATATTACTCATGAACATCTTTTGTAAACTTGGAACAAAATTATCATTAATAACTAAATTCTAGGAATGGATGCCTTTGATATTTTATAGTTTTTGTGTTGCATATCATAATTTATTGTTTCAAAGTAAAATAATGTTGTTTTGGTTTCACTTCTAGGACATTACAAGATGAACAATGTTTCTAGTTCACAAAATATAGGTGGTCAACAAGAAAGTAACTTGATGCTTTTTAATGATCTTGCATGGCTTCTTAAACATTGTAAAAGTGAGAAGTAAAGAAATCTCATGATTATTACAAACTTGAAGACTCAATATAAAAAACTAGAAGATGTATTATAACTCATTGTATGGTCTAGGAATACATAAAGGAAATTACAGGAAAGCACACCGTTACACCACAAACAAGCAAACATAGTGACAAAGCAAAATGACAATCCAAGACTTTATTCTCAAATGACTAAAAAGATAAATCAAATGATTAGAAAGCACACTTTTACACCACAAATAGACAACCATAACAATAGAGCCAAATAACAAGGTGAAAGGGAAATGTGCCCTTGGGCCATTTCTATATTGATTTGGTGATTAAATTCTCGACACATAATGTTTAAACTAACATCATCTTACATGAGCAATAAGCATAGGCACGTAAAGCAAATTGACCTTGGAAGAGGGCAAAATGCAAATCTATATGGTGCCAAGAGAAAAGGTAAGCTCTCGACACTCAGTCAATTGTTTTGTGTGCTAATCATACTTGTCTAAGTGCTAGGGACTTATGAAGTCAAGCCAAAAGGAGCCTAAGAGACTTAGATTTAAAAAAGAGAAGATAGACTAGTCTACACTGCACCGGACGGTCCGGTGCCACCCACCGGACAGTCCGCTCTCAGAAATTTCATCCTACGTCGGCTATAATTCACCGGACCTTCCGCGCGGAGCGCCGGACAGTCCGGTGTGCCAGCTAGCTAATGGCTAGTGGCCACGTCAGCTGGGGGACAACAGTCATATGGTGCATCGGACGGTCCAGTGCTATCCACTGGACAGTCAGGTGCTCCTAGAATAGGAAACCACCAATCAGGGACTTTGTAGTCGTTGCACTGTTCACTGTCCGGTGTGCACCGGACAGTCCGATGCACCCACGGACAGAAAGCAACCAGGGCCTTCCAAATGGAGCTTCAACGGCTCCTAGGTCCCTTGGGGCTATAAAAGGGACCCCTATGCGCATGGAGCTCAACACCAAACATCCCTTGAACATCCTACGACATCGAGACAATGCGACCACACTTTTGCTTTGATGGATTGAGATTCGAGCATATGTTTTTGAGTTGTAACTCCGTTGTGTTGTCTCATGTGCTCTTCTCTCAACTTGTGTGTGTTGCTGTGATTTTGTCTTGTGTGTGTCTCTACTCTCTCTTACTCTTATGGTTTGTTTAAGATCAATTGTGTAAGGCGTGAGAGACTCTAAATTGTGGAGATTCCTCACAACGGAAAAACTTGAGATAAGAAAAAGAACCATGGTACTCAAGTTGATCATTGGATAACTTGAGAGGGGTTGAGTGCAACCTTCGTTCATTGGGATGCCACAACGTGGAGTAGGCAAGCATTTTACGCTTGACCGAACCACGAGATAAAAATCACTGTGTCACTTATCTACTTTACTTTATTGTGATTCTATTCTTTCTAGCACTTCACTTACAATAATGATCTAAGTTTAATACTCAACTTGTGAGAGCAATTAGTTGAAGTCCTCTCCTTTCACACTCTTCATTCGAACTTGGTTTTTGGTCTCACTAATTCATTTTAGACCGGGTTTATTTTTGTTGAGCTGTTTTTAAGGATCACCTATTCACCCCCTCTAGGTGCTCTCACAAGGTAACCTTTTTATCCTCACATGATTAAAGATATAAAGCAAGTAACTAGAAAAACACACCTTTACACCACAAACAAACAAACATAGTAATAGAGCCAAATAACAAGTTAATGTTTCCCCCCTTAAATGACACGATACACACCTTCACACCATAGACAAACATCCTTAGTAATAGATCCAAATGATAAGGTAACCTTTATCCTATGAATAGAAAGATAAAGATAGTGTCATAAAAGTGTAGATTTACACAAAACATGTATCCATTGCAATAGTGCAAAGAAAAAACGACAAGCCTTTGAGAGTGTCTAATAGGTTGCACAAAATAGGGTTTTATCTTGATCCAAGCATTCCACGAGCATCTTAGTTGTCATATATATGTCCACAAGTAATATCTAGGAGAACCAGAAAGTTATTTAATATTACTTTAACAAATAAATGATTAAAAATCAGCACCAAAGATGGAAAATGATAAACCGACTATAGCTTGAGGATATAAAAGGAATGGTGCAAAGATTGCATCATACATAAAACATTTATAAAATGACCAAAATTTACTTATGGATACAAAGGATAGAAAACAACAAGATATCATCAACAACTAACAACCTTATATTTTATTAGTTTTATATTCTATTTTCTACAACAAAGTGACCCCTAGGTTTGTTATAAAAGCCAATGTATGTGGTGCACATTCTCATCGATCACCAGTTGTGCCTTTTGGAGTTTTAGCTATTCTACGCTTTGAGAGTTCTAACCAATTAAGGTACAACATCTACCTTTTAATTCTTGAAATTAGTTTATATGCGGGCATGTTTCTAGTTATATACTCCCTCCGTTTCTTTTTATTTGTCGCTGGATAGTGTAAAATTGCACTATCCAGCGACAAATAAAAAGAAACGGAGGGAGTATGTACTTCGAGAAATTATGTTGAGTTCCAAATCTATGCTTGGTAGGAGAATACAACTAACAACTTGTTGGGTGAATCAATAGCTCATTTTATCATTATTAAAATACAAAAAGTAAGAAATAACCATATGAGTGCTTTGGATATCTAGGTGAATCTATCAAGACCAAACAAGAAATAAATGGATCGTCCTATTAATATCCGTACATCACCAAGGACGCCCTTGTCGTTGTCCGAGCAACAAACGATAAAAGAATTTTGGAGGAAGAAACAAGAAGAAATTGAGGCAATTGAGGACTTTGGAGAGCACACAATCCCCGTGACCTGTCTCAAAAAGGTTATTTGTGCTAAGAAGGGTAAAATGATGATGACGTCTGACACCCCAACATTCATGACAAAGGCATGTAAGATATTTGTGCAGGAACTTTCACTCAGTGCTTGGATGTGTGCCAATTCACACAACCGTAGCATCGTACTGGATTCTGATATTGCTGAGTCAATTGCCTCCATTGAGTCATATGGTTTTCTAAATGATGTTCTATGCGCACATCTTGAAAAGTACAAGTCTGATACACATCTACAATCTATAAAAAATCCTCATCACAATAGGGCTATAAATCAGTCACCAACATATCTCCAACCTCTTTCTCATCAATACCAAATGACACAATTTATTCCTCAGTCTACTAGATATTGTCCCTTTATTCACATTCCTCCAACTTTACCACAAACTAATGATATTCACATGCATCTACCCTTGCCACTCCCACCTATCACATACATGACCAAGGATCTTGTGTTCTTTGAAAAAGGCATTAGCAACAATGATGATGCTATAGATCTTGTGACTCCTCCACAATTACTTCCAGAAGCACTGTCCAATATTCCAAATAAGTGTTACATGTGTAACATTGCTTCTACTGATACATATTGTGTTGGTAGTGCTAAGACTTGTAATTTTATTGCTGAAGATGGAGACATGGTGTTCCATTTTCCATATGTTCCTTCAAAGCCTTTCCAATTATCAACCTCATTACCAATGACTAATGGCGGTTGTTCTATATATACTGATATCACCGAGCTGAATCATATCAAATTAAAGGTAACACATATTGAAAAATCTACATATGGCATTAATCCTGAAGCTACTTTCAATGTTATTGATGGTCAACAACATGCGGGAGATGAAACCACTGCTGCCAATCATATGCATACTGAACATGGAGAGTTAGATGCAGAATTTGTTACTACTACTAATGCTAATGCAGATGACAACAATATAAATTGGGACGAAGTTGACATGGCAAGTGATTCCATGTTGATGGAGTTTTGGAGAGATGTAATGATGAAAGAAGACCCAACATCTTTACCTGACACTATCTCTACCAATGATACTATTTTAGATCCTAGTGATATGTTAGAACTTGAGGGGTGCTGTGATGATTCTTATCTTCTTGATGATGTCATGTCTAACACAAGTAACGATGTAAGGCATGGCTAGATGAAGGCAGGAGAAGCAAACATGAACATATATGTTTGTAGTGACAAATATTTGTTTTGTTTATGTCTATGTCATATGGCTTCTCTAATAAATACAAATAGACTCACACTTTATCATATTTGAGCAATCAATTTTAGGCTAGGGGGGAGATGAGGCCACATTAGAGCAACTCCAGTAGTTATGTATAATTACACTGCCTAAATCATAGATTTAGCAAGTCCTCAAATAATATAGGAAACAAAAACTCATCTCTTCCAAGGGTTCTCTACATATTACTTTCTAAATATGTTAAAATTTGACATGTCAACAAATTTGAGTGGGATCGTCAGCGACGACAAATTCAACTTGTGATCTGTGTTGGCCTTTTGATTTGTTGTCAAAATTGTTTATTCGTTTATTCCCAACATGTGCACGTGCGGTTGCTGCATTGGCAACTGTTTAATCTCTAGGTGACTAACTGTCGCAATTGTGCATTGATGGCGTCGACGCATGGGCTCTGTTAGTGTATCTTCACTACAAAGTGAAAAAGGCACCAAAATACAGAAATTACCTCTAGTTTTTTTATTTAGGGAGTTGGTAAATGGTTGTTAAATGCAGGGAGAAAATGGGGGTTGATGAGAGATAGCTAAATCTAGAAAGTTCATTTAGAGAGCTGTTGGAGAGGAAATTTTAGTTTAGCTACCTAAATTATTGATTTGTGGGTCTTTTAGAGAACTACTACAGTTGCTCTATGAGAAGGTTTACGTGGACATAGATAAAGTAGTTGTTGTTGAATCTTGCAAAAATGGGCCAGTTAATGATGTTGGTGGCCAAGATAATAAAGTTGAAGTTGAATATTATCAAGCTAAATTTAGTGAAGTTAAATCCACACATGTGTTAGTAATGATAGACCAAAGCCTACAATAGGCCATACCAATGGGCTCACTTCCCACCTGCTGCTGATTTTGTCGGCCCATGCTCGTGGCGCCTCTTGCCAGCAACCCAGCGCGTCCAAGCTAAAATTTACCCTAGGGAGCGGTCCAGTCACATCTAGATCACTTCAACCCCCACCTCATCCACGTGATATGTACCACTAACATGCGGACCAGTAGCGCGGGGCCACCATGTCATGTCAGTGCCGGTTAACCCGAGTAGCGTCCGGGCATGTGGCGGTTGCGGTTTACCGTGGTCGTGCGCTGGCGCGAGCCAATCAGGAAGCTCCCCGCCAAAACCTGGGGTAAGGTACGTGCGCGAGTTGGAGCGTCATGCACCTATCACAATGTGGGGGAAGTGGGGGAGGCGACGAGGCAGGCGGCAGGAAAATAAAAAGCGTGTGCACTTCATTCACTTCGCGGCCAGGGGATTCGTCGGACGACCCCACACAGCTGGATGGCTTCTTGCCTGTCGGCGTTTCAACCCCGGGGGTCCCTGGACCGACGAGTAAATTGTCGTCGCGTGCCCCAGCCCAGATGGGTCGGCGCGAGACGGAGCATGAAGGGGGAAAAGCCGGAGGGAGACAGGCGTAAAAGGGGAAACCCGCGGCCTTCGTGTTTGTCCCGCGCCCAGGTCGGGTGCGCTTGCAGTAGGGGGTTACAAGCGTCCGTGCGGGAGGGAGCGAGAGGCTTATGCGTGCGTCGTCCCGTCCTCCCCGCGCGGCCAACCCTCTGTAAGAGGGCCCTGGACCTTCCTTTTATAGGCGTAAGGAGAGGGTCCAGGTGTACAATGGGAGGTGTAGCAATGTGCTAACGTGTCTAGCAGAGAGGAGCTAGTGCCCTAAGTACATGCCGTCGTGGCAGCCGGAGAGGTTTTGGCACCCTGTTTGTGTGATGTCGTGGCCGTCGGAGGAGCGCTGGAGCCTGGCGGAAGGACAGCTGTCGGGGTTGTCGAGTCCTTGCTGACGTCTCCTTGCTTCCGTAAGGGGGTTGAGAGCCACCGTCGTCATGGAGCACGCGGGGCGCCATCATTATTTGTTTTACCGGGGCGAGCCAGATGGGACGCCGGTCTTGTTCCCCGTAGCCAGAGCTAGCTAGGGGTAGGGTAATGATGGCCCCTCCTATGGCGTGGTCGGTCTGAGCCCTGGGTCGGGCGAGGCGGAGGCTCCTCCGAGGTCGAGGTCGAGTCCGAGCCCCTGGGTC
This sequence comes from Zea mays, assembly GCF_902167145.1. NCBI lineage: Eukaryota > Viridiplantae > Streptophyta > Magnoliopsida > Poales > Poaceae > Zea > Zea mays. Next base: position 6,355,185 of record NC_050105.1, on the reverse strand, counting down.
GGGCGAGGTGGAGACCGTCGGCTGGGGCCGAGGCCGAGTCCGAGCCCTGGGGTCGGGCGAGGTGGAGTTCGTCGTCTTCCGGGGCCGAGGCCGAGTCCGAGCCCTGGGGTCGAGCGAGGCAGAGTTCGTCGTCTTCCGGAGCCGAGGCCGAGTCCGAGCCCTGGGGTCGGGCGAGGCGAAGTTCGTCGTCTTCCGGGGCCGAGGCCGAGTCCGAGCCCTGGGGTCGGGCGAGGCGGAGTTCGTCGTCTTCCGGGGCCGAGGCCGAGTCCGAGCCCTGCGATCGGGCGAGGTGGAGCTTCCTATGGCGCCCGAGGCCGAACTTGGCTGCTGTCAGCCTCACTCTGTCGAGTGGCACAGCAGTCGGAGCGGCGCAGGCGGCGCTGTCCTCTTGTCAGGCCGGTCAGTGGAGCGGCGAAGTGACTGCGGTCACTTCGGCTTTGTCGACTAAAGGGCGCGCGTCAGGATAAGGTGTCATGCCTTCCTTGCATTAAATGCTCCTGCGATACGGTCGGTCGTCGTGGCGATTTGGCCAAGGTTGCTTCTTGGCGAAGACTGGGCCTCGGGCGAGCCAAAGGTGTGTCCGTTGCTTAAGGGGGCCCTCGGGCGAGACGTAAATCCTCCGGGGTCGGCTGCCCTTGCCCGAGGCTGGGCTCGGGCGAGGCGAGATCGTGTCCCTTGAGTGGACCGAGCCTTGGCTTAATCGCACCCATCAGGCCTTTGTAGCTTTGTGCTGATGGGGGTTACCAACTGAGATTAGGAGTCTTGGGGGTACCCCTAATTATGGTCCCCGACAGTAGCCCCCGAGCCTCGAAGGGAGTGTTAATACTCGCTTGGAGGCTTTTGTCGCACTTTTTTGCAAGGGGACTAGCCTTTCTCGGTTGCATTTTGTTCCGGTGGGTGCGCACGAGTGCACCCGCCGGGTGTAGCCCCCGAGGCCTCGGAGGAGTGGTTTGACTCCTTCGAGGTCTTAATGCGTTTCGCGATGCTTCGGCCAGTCTAGTTGTTCCCTCATGCGAGCTGGCCGTAGCCCGGGTGCTCAGTCGAGTACCAAGTTCTCGGGCTGGTATGTTGACGCTGTCAACGGTTTGGCCGGAGCCGGGTTTGCGAGAGCAGCCCCCGAGCCTCCGCACAGAGCGAGAGGACGGTCAAGGACAGACTCGACTTTTTTACATACGCCCCTGCGTCGCCTTTCCGCAAGGAGGAGGGGGGAAAAGCGCCATGTTGCCCTTGAGGGCGCCGAACATGGTGTCTCTAGTGAGCTGTTAACGGGTAATCCGAGTGGACGCCCGTGCCCCATTTGTTAGGGGTCGGCTAGTGGCCCGGAGGCGCGCTCCAAAAGTACCTGCGGGTGATTTGCCGGACCCGGTCCCCTTTTGACGGGGTCCGAGGGCTCGATGCCTCCCTCTGATGGGATTCCGTTACAAAATCATTCTCGTTGGTCTCGGAAATGTCCTAGGGTACCTCGGGAGCGTAGCCCGAGCCTTGGTTATGTATCGAACATACCCAGGGTCATCCCTCGCTCTGCGTCTGAGGCGGCTGTCAAACCCTTCAAGGGCCAGCCTACGAACCCCTGATCAGTAGTGGGCGCGGAGCCCGAGTGGTCTGAGGCAGCCGTTGAGCCCTTTCGAGGGGCCGGCCTTCGAACCTCTGACCAGTAGTGGGGGCGGAGCCCGAGTGCTCTGAGGCGGCTGTTGAACCCTTCCGAGGGGCCAGCCTTCGAACCTCTGATCAGTAGGGGGGCTCGGGGCTCGCTTCCTTCGCGGAGAAGGATCCCTTTCGGGGTATCCCCTTTCCCAGTCCCTGTTGTAAGAGAGAGAAAGAGGAAAAGGAAAAGGATACGAAATTGAATGACGTGGCGCACCTTTTTTGACGCGGTCATTATGGCGGAAGTGAAGCGTCGCCTGCTTCTGCCGCCAAAGGTGCCGCCTGTCCTGCCGCAGAGTTAATGCGACGGGACGAGTGGTTCGCGGGGCAGCCGTTGCGCGTGCGCGAGCCGTTCGAGGAACGGAACACGGGCGCGCCGTCTTCACGCCGTGGGAGAGGGTTCTCTCGCTGTCCCAGGAGGGGACGTGAGCTTGGCTGACGACTTGACCGCTGCTTCCGCCCGCCTGCCACCGCCATTACTGCCGGCCCATTTCTGGCCGTATCGACCATCGCGCCTTCTCCCGCGACTGACTGACCCGTGACCGATGTGCCTGGTTGGCATTGTTGGGTCATGTGCAGGGTTGCCTCGAGTCGCGGTACTGGTTCCGCAGTCGAGGAGGCACGGTAGTGGCATGAGTGGCGGTGCAGTTTCTTGTACGTAGCAACCGGCGCGCCGGTTACATGACTTGTGGGCCTGGGCCTCCATGCTGGACGCGTTGAAGTTGAAAGGGTGCGCCCCCTTGGTGCGGTCGCATGCCGCCTGCATGGCGGTCCGCCCTTTCACCCGCTGGTCTGGGCGAAAGTGGAGGAATGCTCGTAACCGCTGGGCAGTTGCGCGCACCGTGCGCGGCGGTTTGGCTTCTTCTGCCCTGGGCCAGCTTGCATGACGCGTGGGACCCATCCCCCGTGTCGTAGGGGGAGGACCTTGGAGCGTGTTGGAGAAGACTCAGCCCGCGATGGCTGAGGACGCAAGTGGGGAGAGTTGCCTTTAAAAGGAGGGTGACCCCCTTGAAAGGCAACCATGTCTTCGCGCTCCCCTTATGCATCGCGTCTTTCCAGCTTCCGAGCCCCCGGATGGGGAACACTCGCAATCCTTCCGCCTTGTCGTTGGAGGAACGCAACTTCGCAGAAGTTGGTACCTTTCAGCCATCGTTCGGCTTCAAGGATTTTCATCAGGCAGCCCGGCCGCATCCCCTCGCCGGTGGTCACCTAAGACGGTGACCGCTAGTTCGATGGTGAGGAGAAGCGAGCCGGGCTGCGATCTTGGGCCCGCCCTCAGCTTCAAGGATCTTCATCATCCTGGCTGGGGCGGAGGCCGGGCTGAGCCGGAGCTCTACCTCCCGCGCGGGTTCATGGGTCACCTTCTCCCTCAGCATTCAAGGGAGAGGGCGCTCACCGGCCTAGCGGGAGGGTCGGACTTCGACAGCGCGGGGCTGGTCGGCGGCGAGTGTCATCAGCTTCAGCGCGTTGGGCTCGCTGGCTCAGCTGGCTCTGGCTCGGCTCCCGGTGCCCCCTCCCGCCGCAAGGGCGGTTGCCGCGCCGCGCGCACCGGAGGACCGCCCAAGACGTCGCGCGCTGCTAGGGCGGCGTTCGTGTTCTGGGGCTGTCCTGCCTTTGCCCCGGTACGGCGCCTCTGCGCGGAGGTCGGTGCTCCACTCGTCCGGGAGGATCCGAGTGGGGATCTGCCGGTGGGCAGATGGCTTCCGTCGTCGGCGCTGAGGTGGTGGCGGCTGAAGAAGTCCTCGTCGCCGACGGGATCACCGCCACCATCCGCGCTCCGGGCCTCCGGCTCTTTGGCTTTGATAGCTTGTCCTCGCCCCTCGAGTGGAGACGTGGGCGAGGGCGTTGTTGCAGAGGCGTCCGCCCTGAGGCCATCGTCGCTGCAGTCTGGCCGCCTAGAGTGGAGGTCGTTGTCGCTGCTACTGGAGCGGGCGGCGGTGAGCCACCTGGAGCCTTATCGCCCCGCGGGACCTCCAATGTGGGGGGTTGTTCGTACCCGCGGAGGCAGAAACGGAGTTCCGTTTGTAATGGCACCTTGAGTGCCGGTGTCTTGTTCATTGTGGCTGTCGGGGCCTGAACATGTATGTATTTTCGGCACGGAGCCGTGTTTTTCCTCATTTCGAGCACTAGGACTCGCCTGTCGGCTAACTGAACCGCTTAACCAAGTGTGAGTTGCCTCGTGCGAAGGTGACGAGTGAGGTATCCGTATCCCGGAGGCGTAGGAGTCCCTCGGCTCGGTCGGCCCTTCCGCCCGAGGCTTCTCTTGCTTAGTTAAAGGGATCCTCGGCCGCTCTTCGATGAGCCGAAGCCGGAGGCAGCGGTGTCAGCATGGACAGAGGCAGAGTTGGCTCGAAAAGAAGACTTCGTCGGCCGGAGCCTGGCCAGGCCGTCCACTGGCGGGACCGACGCCGGAGTCGAGTTGCCAAGGCCACGAGCCGGGCTGATGTCCTCGAGGGACAACTGGCTGAGGCTTCGGGGTGGCCGGCCGAGCTGTCTGCTCGGGCCGGATTCCTGGAGAAGACCCTGGCGGCGATGGCCTGGGCGCGGTGCCGACGTCGTCCTTCGGAGTGGAGATCCTCCGACCGCGTTGCCATCCGAGGCTAGGTCGGATTTGCTGAAGGTGTAGTTGACGCCGAGGGTGCTGCTGCTCCCCCTTCGTCAAGGTCCGAGCCTGTAGGATCGGTTTATCTTGTAGTGTGCGTATGTTTTCTGCGGCCGCCGAGGCCCAAACATACTGTCGTTGTGTTATAAAGCTGCATTTCTTTTCCTCTTGTTTCGAGTATCTGGACTTGTTTGTCGGTAACATAATTGTTTGTCCGAGCGAGAGTTACTTTTCACGGAAGGTGATGAGTGAGGTATCCGTATCCCGGAGGCGTAGGAGTCCCTCGGCTCGGTCGGCCTTGCCGCTTACGTGTACTCTTACTGGTCCGTAGGATTCTGCTATCGATATAGTCGAGAAGGCCCAAAAAATCGTTTCGGCAGAAGAGTTTTCGAGCGTGAAGACTTGTTCGGTCCGCGGAATCACCTATCCAAGCGTGAGTTACTTATCGCAGAAGGTGATGAGTGAGGTATCCGTATCCCGGAGGCGTAGGAGTCCCTCGGCTCGGTCAGCCTTGGCTGCTTACGTGTACTCCGTCGTTTTCAGGATCCCACTTTCGAAGTAGTCGAAAAGCACGAAAGACGTTCTGGCAGAAAAGATCTTTTCCGAGGAAAATTTTGACACGGAGGGGGTTCCCCCCTTCTAGCCCCCGAGGGAGGGTCGGGCTTTGCCGAGGCAAGGCTGACCTTCCTTGATGGTTAGACTTTGTGTGTGAATGAGGTGTACGAATGACTTGAAAGCATCTTAAGGGTAGAAGCGACGTAGATGTCGGATGTTCCAAGCGTTGCTGTAGACCTCGCCTTGACTATTGGCCAGCTTGTACGTCCCAGGCTTCAGAACATTGGCGATGACGAACGGCCCTTCCCAGGGAGGCGTGAGCTTGTGCCGCCCTCGGGCGTCTTGTTGCAGCCGAAGCACCAAGTCGCCCACCTGGAGGTCTCGGGACCGAACCCCTCGAGCATGGTAGCGTCGCAGGGACTGCTGATACCACGCCGAGTATAGTAAGGCCATGTCCCGAGCCTCTTCCAGCTGGTCCAGTGCGTCTTCTCGGTTAGCTCGATTGCTTTGGTCGTCGTAGGCCCTCGTCCTCGGGGAACCGTATTCTAAGTCTGTGGGCAAGATGGCCTCGGCCCCATAGACTAGAAAGAACGGTGTGAAGCTCGTGGCTCGGCTCGGCGTTGTCCTCAGGCTCCAGACCACCGAGGGGAGCTCCTTCATCCATCGCTTGCCGAACTTGTTGAGGTCGTTGTAGATCCGCGGCTTGAGTCCTTGCAGGATCATGCCGTTGGCACGCTCTACTTGCCCATTCGTCATGGGGTGAGCCACAGCGGGCCAGTCCACCTGGATGTGGTGATCCTCGCAGAAGTCCAGGAACTTTCTGCCGGTGAACTGGGTGCCGTTGTCGGTGATGATGGAGTTCGGGACCCCAAAGCGATGGATGATGTTGGTGAAGAACGCCACCGCCTGTTCGGACCTGATGCTGTTTAGGGGTCGGACCTCGATCCACTTGGAGAATTTGTCGATGGCGACCAGCAGGTGCGTGTAGCCCCTGGGTGCCTTCTGCAAAGGGCCGACGAGGTCCAGACCCCACACAACAAACGGTCAGGTGATGGGTATCGTCTGTAGGGCCTGAGCGGGCAGGTGGGTCTGCCTTGCGTAGAATTGACACCCCTGGCAGGTGCGGACAATTCTAGTGGCGTCGGCCACCGCGGTCGGCCAGTAGAAACCTTGTCGGAAGGCGTTTCCAACAAGGGCTCGGGGCGCTGCGTGGTGACCGCAAGCCCCGAGTGTATTTCTTGTAAGAGCTCCTGGCCTTCGGCGATGGATATGCATCGCTGGAGGATGCCTGAGGGGCTGCGGTGGTAGAGCTCCTTCCCGTCCCCCAGCAAGACGAACGACTTGGCGCGCCGCGCCAACCGCCGAGCTTCGGCTCGGTCGAGGGGTAGCTCTCCTCGGTGGAGATATTGCAGGTACGGGGTCTGCCAGTTTCGATTAGGCGTGACCCCGCTCCGCTCCTCCTCGACGCGCAGTGCCTCACCCTCAGGGGCCGAGGGTGCCTCGGGCTGAGCCGAGGGCGCCTCGGGCTGGGCCGAGGGTGGTCGCCCTGGTCGAAGGATATGGGCTTGTCGGACTAGTCTAAGTAGACTGGCGCCGCCACCTTTACCGAGCAGACCTCCCGACGCTCTTGCTTGCGGTGCCGAGCTGAGGCGTTCGCCACTTGCCCACCGTAGATCATGAAGCAGTCGTGGACCTCGGGGAACTCTCCTGCCTTGTGATCCTCCTTCTTATCGTCGTCGCGGGCCCTGCCACCCTCCGCAGGTGGCCCGGCCTTGTGAAAGTGGCGCCGAAGCATGGCACACTCCTCAAGGGTGTGCTTGATGGGCCCCTCATGATAGGGGCATGACTCCTTGAGCATCTTGTCGAACAGATTGGCACCTCCGAGAGGTTTCCGAGGGTTCTTGTACTCAGCGGCGGCGACAAGGTCCACGTCGGCGGCGTTGCGTTTCGCGTGCGACTTCTTCTTGCCTTTCTTCTTGGTGTCGCGCTGAGTGGACGCCTCGGGGACATCTTCCGGTTGGCGGCCCTGGGCTGCTTATCCTTTTGGAAGATGGCCTCAACCGCCTCCTGGCCAGAGGCGAACTTGGTGGCGATGTCCATCAGCTCGCTCGCCCTGGTGGGGGTCTTGCGACCCAGCTTACTCACTAGGTCGCGGCAGGTGGTGCCGGCGAGGAACGCGCCGATGACATCCGAGTCGGTGATGTTGGGCAGCTCGGTGCGCTGCTTCGAGAATCGCCGGATGTAGTCCCGGAGAGACTCTCCCGGCTGCTGGCGGCAGCTTCGGAGATCCCAGGAGTTCCCAGGGCGCACGTACGTGCCCTGGAAGTTGCCGGTGAAGGCTTGGACCAGGTCGTCCCAGTTGGAGATCTGCCCCGGAGGCAGATGCTCCAGCCAGGCTCGAGCGGTGTCGGAGAGGAACAGGGGGAGGTTGCAGATGATGAGGTTGTCATCGTCCGTTCCACCCAGGTGGCAGGCCAGCCGGTAGTCCGCGAGCCACAGTTCCGGCCTCGTCTCCCCTGAGTACTTTGTGATAGTTGTTGGGGTTCGGAACCGGGTCGGGAACGGCGCCCGTCGTATGGCCCGGCTGAAAGCCTGCGGACCGGGTGGTTCGGGCGAGGGACTCCGATCCTCCCCGCTGTCGTAGCATCCCCCACGCCTGGGGTGGTAGCCTCGGCGCACCTTCTCGTCGAGGTGGGCTCGACGGTTGCGGTGATGGTGCTCGTTGCCGAGGCGACCCGGGGCCGCAGGCGCTGTGTTGCGCGTGCGCCCGGTGTGGACCGAGGCTTCCTGCATGAATCGGGAAGTCGCGGCGCGATGCTCCGAGGGGTACCCCTGCCTTCGGGAGGCAGAGCTTTCGGCTCGTCGGACCGCGGCATCCTCTAGGAGATTCTTGAGCTCTCCCTGAATATGCCGCCCCTCGGTGGTTGATGGTTCCGACATCGCGCGGAGAAGTATTGCCGCTGCAGCCAGGTTCTGGCCGACCCCACTGGAAGCCGGTGGCGGCCTTGCCCTGACATCGTCGACGATGCAGTGCTGGATGCCCTGGGGTAGATGATGCGCTTCTCCGGCCGGAGGTTGGCCTGCCCATTCCTGCCCGATGTCCCGGTGGAACGGCTCAAGTGTTCCTGCTCCCTCGTCGAGCCTAGCCTGCATCTCGCGGATTTGCTCGAGCTGTGAGTCCTGACCCCCCGCAGAGACTAGGACCACATCTAGCTCCCGAAGGATGTCAATGCGAGGTGCAGGCCTAGGGGGATCACCATTTTCCGGTATACCAAGATGGTTGCCTTCGCCGGGACCCCCTAGATCGACGTGGAAACATTCATGACTTGGGCAGCAGTCCTCGTCGCCGAAGCTGCGGCTACCGTCGGAACAATCGGAGAGGCAGTAGTCGCATGCGGTCATGAAGTCCCGCATGGCACTGGGGTTGCCAAGTCCGGAGAAATCCCAACAAAAGTCGGGCTCATCATCTTCCTCGGAACCCGAGGGCCCGTAGGTCGAGACGGTTGTCAGCCGGTCCCAGGGTGACCGCATACCGTACCCCGGAGGGTTTGGACTCGCCTCTACGAAAGCGTCCACCGAAGCGAAGTCGCTTGGTGGGTCGAGGCTAAATCCAAAAGGCACGAGATGGGAATCGGTCGGTACCTCTTGGTCGACAGGCGGTGACGAAGTCACGTCAGGGGCAGACTGCACCGTCGTCTCAGGTACGAGGGTGACGCCCAACAAGTCCTTTGCGAGCGCGCTGGCGTCGTCCGTCCGCTTGGAGTTGGCGTGTTGCGGGGAAACGACGCTCGTCTTCGTCTCAGACGCGAGGTCGATGCCCGACGTGTCCCCCGTTGGGGCGCCGTCGACTCGCTCGACAGCCGACGAGGTGCCGCCTCCTGCTTGGCCTTGGTTGCCCCGCCTCCTCCTCCGTCGGCGGGGGAGGCGACGGGACAAACCCGAATGTTGTTCTTCCGCCACGTGGGGAAGACGTCGTCGATTCCGCCGCCGGCGGGCGGGTTGTCGGCCGCCATTGTCGCTATCGCGCGGCGGGGGAAGGAGTATCATGTCGTAGCTGTCGTCGAGGGACATGAACTCAAGACTCCCGAAACGGAGCACCGTCCCGGGCTGGAAAGGTTGCTGGAGACTACCCATCTGGAGCTTGACGGGAAGCTGTTCGTCAACACGCAGCAGGCCCCTACCTGGCGCGCCAACTGTCGGCGTTTCGACCCCGGGGGGTCCCTGGACAGACGAGAAAATTGTTGCCGCGTGCCCCAGCCCAGATGGGTCGGCGCGAGACGGAGCGCGAAGGGGGGGAAAGCCGGAGGGAGACAGGCGTAAAAGGGGAAACCCGCGACCTTCGTGTTTGTCCCGCGCCCAGGTCGGGTGCGCTTGCAGTAGGGGGTTACAAGCGTCCGCGCGGTAGGGAGCGAGAGGCTTATGCGCGCGCCGTCTCGTCCTCCCCGCGCGGTCAACCCTCTGTAAGAGGGCCCTGGACCTTCCTTTTATAGGCGTAAGGAGAGGGTCCAGGTGTACAATGGGAGGTGTAGCAATGTGCTAACGTGTCTAGCAGAGAGGAGCTAGTGCCCTAAGTACATGCCGTCGTGGCAGCCGGAGAGGTTTTGGCACCCTGTTCGTGTGATGTCGTGGCCGTCGGAGGAGCGCTGGAGCCTTCTGGGGCCGAGGCCGAGTCTGAGCCCTGGGGTCGGGCGAGACGGAGTTCGTCGTCTTCCGGGGCCGAGGCCGAGTCCGAGCCCTGGGGTCGGGCGAGGCGGAGCTTCCTATGGCGCCCGAGGCCGAACTTGGCTGCTGTCAGCCTCACTCTGTCGAGTGGCACAACAGTCGGAGCGGCGCAGGCGACGCTGTCCTCTTGTCAGGCCGGTCAGTGGAGCGGCGAAGTGACTGCGGTCACTTCGGCTCTGTCGACTGAAGGGCGCGTCAGGACAAGGTGTCTGGCCTTCCTTGCATTAAATGCTCCTGCGATACGGTCGGTCGTCGTGGCGATTTGGCCAAGGTTGCTTCTTGGCGAAGACTGGGCCTCGGGCGAGCCGAAGGTGTGTCCGTTGCTTGAGGGGGCCCTCGGGCGAGACGTAAATCCTCCGGGGTCGGCTGCCCTTGCCCGAGGCTGGGCTCGGGCGAGGCGAGGTCGTGTCCTTTGAGTGGACCGAGCCTTGGCTTAATCGCACTCATCAGGCCTTTGCAGCTTTGTGCTGATGGGGGTTATCAGCTGAGATTAGGAGTCTTGGGGGTACCCCTAATTATGGTCTCCGACATTGCCTGTCGCGCTTTGCTGCTTTCTGCTGCTCGCCCACCCATGGCTTTCTTTTCCCCTCCCTGCCTCTCGCTGTGACGAAATGAGGAGCACGTCACATTGCATCACCCGTAATTCAACCTAGTATAGCATCAACTGGAATTTCTCTTATACTACAAATGTACATTACATGTTTTAAGTCAAGGAGTATACAATGATACTCGTTGTCTTGTATTTGGTGGATGGAAATTATTTTAAGCTTTGGTGTTAAGCCAAAATCTTTTCTCTGAAATAGTTGAAACTAATACAAATTTAGTTTAGGACAAACTAGAAACGACTTGTAGTTTTTGAAAACTCACCACCAAAACTGATTCTAAAACTCGACCACTACTTTGGCCAACTAAACTAAGCCATTAAGGGGTATGCAGCGGTACTCCTCAGTATTTACTAGATGGAAATTATTTTGGCTTTGCTATTAACACAAACCTTGCCTATAAAATAGTTGAAACTATACAAATTTGGTTTATGATAGATTAAAAACTAAGTTTTTGGAACTCACAACAAAGATTAATCTAAAACTTGAGCTCTACTTCGACAAAGTAGCAGGTTGTTCGCTTCGGATTAAAGCTGAATGATCGTACTACTGCTGCAATCCATATAGACAAAACACTGTAAAAACATTAGAAGCCGATACAGATTAAAACCAAGTGAACAAGCTATAGATTAAGACACTAGGGCCTTTTCTTTCTCTTCTGAGTGGAGCTGCCTAAGACAAAACAATGCTCCCATAAATTCAATCCGAGTCCTCCCAAACAATGCTCCAAACAGACCTTCACGATTTGAGTCCTCCCTACTTGAGATGAATTCAAGATGCTGAATAATTTGCAAAAAAAATGCTCGAATTGCATTTTTAATCTGTAATTTAATGTGGACGTTTCTATATTTGAACCCAAGAAGTTAAAGTAATATGTAACTAATTTTGTAATGTTTGACTAACCATAATATAAACTATTCATTCTAAGAGAGAGAAACACTATCATTTTAAGAGCTAATTTGATGATAAGAGAATTAGAGAGGATTCATAAGAAGGAAACCATGTGCTATTCAAAATCGAGTACCAATAGATTTCCTTCCCCATAGATTCCACGTGTGCCTTGTTTCGGTAATGTCAACATATACCATATATGTTCTAAATTAATATTTATTTAGCTCTTGTTTTTTATGTTTATATTCAAATGAACTATGATAATTTTAGATTCATATACAAAACACATAACTTAATCATTATATGAATTCATTAAAAGGCTATCATGAATTTTTAATTTGTGACAGAGAGAGTACATACATATTCAACTATACAAAATTCAATTATTTCTGAATAATTTCGGATCGCAATGCACGGATGAAGCTATAAACGATTTTTTCTTACGAATAAAACGATAAAACAAATGGAAACATAACTGCTTAAACTTTTCTGTTTGACATTTTTGCCCCTATTCCTCCAGGAGAGCACTAGAGCTACAGCGGCCCGTCCACACCATAAACTCGCAATCCCCACGAAAACTCCAATTTCCCTCGCTTCTCGCACCCCTTCGTTTCCCTCGTTTTCTTCCCTCCCTTCCTCCCCCTACCCCGCGCAAACCCTCGCCCGCCGCCTCCTCCTCCTCAGATCCCAGCTCCAGGACCCTGCCGCCCGCCCGCGCCCGCGACCGGGCCTCCGATCCGCGCACCCGCGCGTGCCCCGATCCCCATGGCGGCGGCGGCCGGTGACGGGGCCGGCGAGGCCAGGGCACGGGCGCTGCTGCAGCAGCACCGGCCGTTTGCGACGCCGCCAGGGGAGTACCACCACTTCGGCGCGCCTTCCGCCGCCGCCGACGAGATGGTGGAGGCGGTTGTCCTCAGGACGCCAGTGAGTTCCCGGGAACTGGTGGTGTGCTGGAGTTGTGCTGAAATTTTCCGGTGTTTGCGTCGTCTTGCGCTCTAGCGCGCCTGTTTATATTGGCCTGGCCCCTCGGCGAGGGGAGCTGGGGGAGTCCGCGCGCATCCGGCGGACTGAATCGGCTGTAGTAATGCCTTGGACTTGGTGGCAAGTGAGCTGAAGTGGATGGGGACGAGTGCATTTTGGTGTTAGTCGAGACATGTTGCTTAATTGCAGCACATAAGATCCGATCTGCTGCGAATTCTGCACGGATTCGTGGCATCTGCAATTTGTCGTTACTTTAGGTGGTGGTTACAAGGATAATTTGCTGCGGTTTAGGTGAATGTTGCTAGGATGTAGTAAGAGAATGTACTGATCTGCTGGAATTTGTTGATTTGACGGTTCAAGGAATGGATTATGATCTTTTTACTTGGTGCGTATCAACATCTAGAATAAATAACCAGTGAAGGAATCTGCACATGAACATATTCTTGTGTTGAATAATCGGTTATGGTGTCGGTGCGTAGCAAATTTGACCTGATTTTGATAAACATGTGTTAAGTCTTTGCATCTTGCATGCTGCATTTTCTTAAAAGCTCCAGGCACTAGCAATATGTTGGCAGTAGCTTGAAGACCCTAACTAATGCTCCAGTGCTCTGCAATGCTGAAAATTGAGTGTGGACTATGTTTCCTTATACAGGTGTAAAACATCGTGCAGGCACAGCATCTGAACCTACTGAAAAATCTTGAAACCTTTTTTTTTCATTCCTGTGCCTGAGCACGTGTTTCGTTAAGAGGGAAATAAGTGTGACCCACGCCGTCGCCAAGGCTAACCTTAGTGACTGTTGTACAAAGTTTTACCTTGCTACTTTAGAACACTATTGTCTAATCAGTCTGGTATATCTACTGCCAGTTGTGCCATACCAACATTTTTCTCAGGAGGTTTTACACTTGTTTGCATGTGGAGACTATCAGGATGACATTGCATTTTTTAGTAGTGTTAACTCTTTGCTCACAAATATTATATCTCAAATCCTTTTCAAAGCATTACGCTTTACCATTTGCATGTGACTCCTTATTTAGCTCCGATTCTAACAAGAACCTTCCTATTGCAGTTGAAACGGAAACATAACGACAGAACAGAAAATGAAGCTGCCGAATCAAATGACTGGATGAGCCCTGGATATGCTAATGCTGGCAGCAGCCCAGTTCCTACACCCCCTTCAGGGAAAGGTTTAAAAGCATCCACCAAGCCTAAGGCTACGAAGGGCCAGAAATCTGGTCCTCAGACCCCTTTGGGTTTTGGTGAGTGATGCCACACTTGTAATGTAAACCATAAATCATCCTATTTGGGACCAATACTCAATTCAATTGCAAATACTCTTCCTCAGGTTCTCCGGGCAATCCTTCTACTCCTGTTGGTGGCTGCCGCTATGATAGCTCCCTCGGTGAGAAGAATCAGCTATTGGTTTTCCTGTTCTTTTGTTCACATCTCCATGGCATCTTGATGAGTTTTCCTTTTTTTTAATTGCGGGGTATTGTTGCCTTTTAGGGCTCTTGACAAAGAAGTTCCTGAACTTGCTAAAAGGTGCACCTGGTGGCATTGTTGATCTGAATAATGCTGCAGAAACTCTAGAGGTTGGTGCTTTCCTTTTGGTACCTTGATCCAATCATGGTTTCTTTTGTTAAACATATGCATTTATAACTTTTTTTCAGGTACAGAAAAGGCGTATATATGACATCACTAATGTTCTTGAAGGGATAGGACTGATAGAAAAAAAGCTTAAGAACAACATCCGTTGGAAGTAATTATTCTCAATGTCTGTATCTGTAATTGGTGTTTTATGGGCATTACTTAATTCATGTGGCCTTTTGTAGAGGAGTTGATGACTCTCGACCCGGAGAAGTTAGTGATGATATGTCAATTTTACAGGTACCACTGTTCACTTCTCTCTGACTAATTTAGTTCTTTGAATTCTCATGACACAATTTATCGAATTGGGAATGCAGATGCTTCATGCTTAAGTAATGGTTTTTCTCTTGGAATAAATATTTGTTCTTTATATTTGTTATCAACAGGCAGATATTGATGCTCTTACACTGCAAGAGCGCAATTTGGATGAACGAATAAGGTTAGACACCAGTTGTTAAAAGGCTCATGCTATTGCTATGCTTTCACTAAGCATGCTTCTCCAATATTATTTGCAGTGAAATGCGGGACAGATTAAGAGGGCTTACTGAAGATGAAAATAATCAAAAGTAACTACCTTTTTTCTTCTTCAGAGCAACTTACTCAGATGTCAAGGCAGTGCAGGTTTAAGATTTTATTAATGAATCGCTCTACCTACAGGTGGCTTTATGTCACGGAAGAAGATATCAAATCTTTGCCATGCTTCCAGGTACTTCTCTTTTCTAACTCTAGTAACTGTGAAAATCATTACTACTTTGTGTATATATGAATCAATTAATATAAACTAATAATACCTTACAACTATCAGAATCAGACTCTAATTGCTATAAAAGCACCGCATGGCACAACTTTGGAAGTCCCAGATCCTGATGAGGTGGGTCTGCAAAACCATCCTTGTTTTTCATACTGGGTGTCCTAGAGGGATGTTACATATCGTTAATGGAAGCAATTTTCTTTTGCAGGTTAATGATTATCCTCAAAGGAGATATAGGATTGTCCTAAGAAGTACCATGGGTCCGATAGATGTGTACCTAGTTAGGTATATCTTCCTTGTTTCCATATACACCTGACATTATTGTACTAAAAACATAAATTCAGAATGTACATCTCCAACCTGCCTGCCTAACATTGTGTTATTGGTTGATCATAGTCAATTTGAGGAGATGAGTGGCATGGAGACTCCTCCAAGGCCTACACAGACAATAAGCATGGATTCTCTAGAGAATCCTAGGACGCCTTTGGCTGCGGATTGCAACAAAGTCACAGGGATGGAATCAAATATTCACGGAGGACTGATCCTACCTTCTGATGCACCTAGTAGTTCACAGGACATTTCAGGGATGATGAAGATTGTCCCTTCGGAGCTTGATGTAAGTTCACTTGCATGCATAATTATCCAAAAAGATGTATTAAATGGAATCATTTGTCTAAGATCATTTTATTACTATTTTATAGCATGGCTCATTGCATCTCTCCTCAATTTCTCTTTTGGCTTCACCCTTAGTTGGTCTATGCTTCGTCCAATCTGGCACATATCAATTTCTCAGTTTGTCCGCTACACATATCAACTTCCATATGATTCCCTGTGATGATTCAACAATTGATCTGTAAAGAGTTACAAATTGAGTTTTTTTATCAAGCATCACCATATTCATGGATTACACATCTATTTTGGAAACTATTCTATGCAAATTATCCTTGTGCCGCTTCTGAGCTCAATGATGTTCCTTTTTGCAGTCATTTTTTTTGTAGTGCAAGCACTTTATAAGGCATTAACCCCTTTCTATATTGTCAGGCTGATACAGACTACTGGCTCTTATCGGACAACACAGGAGTTAGCATGACGAACATGTGGGAGACAGGACGTATCCTTCTAATAGTCTGTCACCCACTATTATCTTTCATACTCGCACCAAGTTTCTGATCTAGTTTAGCACATGTGAAACCTGTAAACCCTTTAACCAAACAATGCAGCAGATGAGTGGGATGGGATTGAGAAATTCAACGCGGAGGATTTCTTGGAAGTGGGCACTCCCCAGCAGCAGGATAAACCAGCCGATGTCGTGGATGACGACCCCTCCTGTATAATCTGAAGCCCGCCGAATCACGGTGGCGAAACCTTTCATAGTTCAGCGCCCGCTCCGATCAACCTGGAGCAGTAGATGGCTGTGACTGATGTACAGATGCCAGATCAGTATTAATAACTTACTAACTGTCTAGACCATGGCATCATCCAGAAATGTCGATCATAACCGAGAGTTGATGGTGCAGGCAGTCCTTGTCAGGTTCAGGCTCAAACATTGCAGATGCAGGCTGAGGCTGCATTAGCTGTGCCTGGTAGTTGGTGCATGCTGTGTATCTTAAGGGTCACAGCACTAGTAGTGTACAACTAGGAATATGTGTGTCGAATCCATTTGTAAAATAGCAGCCGTTATTGTTTGTGTGGTACTGATCCAGCTTTTTTTTAGAAGAAAACATGTGTTGCCATCCCGAGATGGCTGGACAGGTGTTGCTACTATTCGCGCCGTTGCCGGGCAATATCGTGTGCTATCTGCATCGTTATTTCTGCCACTACGTGACGTTGTCTGTAATAGAGGATTTGTACTACATTGTTTATATAGTGAAGTATTGTTTATATAATGAAGTTCAAAATAGAGGATGGATAAGGGATGAAATAGGATAGCGGTTGGAGACAGTCTGATGACGAGCAGTATCGTGTGTTGATTCAATATTTGCGATATTTATTGATGGGCAGTCTGGAATACTGAATAGTCTGTTTTCGTTTCAGGCATCAGGTTGACTGACTTTTTTCTTTCCCAGATCTCAGTTTATGTGGCCTATTATTTTATGTCCTCGTGTTGTTATTATAACACGGAGACACGATTAATGTCGAATATTACTTGCATGTGTAAATATGAGTTAGAAGGAAAATAGATTGAGATGCATTTGCAGTTATATTTCAGAGTTTAATAATTAACTAGATATGTGCCCGTGCGTTGCCACGAGAGTTAAAATTTCTAAGACATTAATAACCGCACGCAGATAGTTAAATTTCTAACCTGTTATATTGCACAAGTTGAAGCACATATTTATGCACAAATCATATATCGTTTTATCTCCCGTCGTACCTTCAACACCATCTAGTTGAATAATTTGGTTGTGGTTGTGGTTGTGTTCTACGACCGCGCCGGGACGGGGAACGCGCATAGGCAGAGGAGCAGCAGCAGCGCGCAACTTCAGTGCATGCACAGGCGGCCGTCGCATCGTGTCTTTTACTGTGGATAGGCGACGGAGAAGGCGGCGGCAACGGACACGTACGTGTCCCCGGGCTGCATGACGTAGGTGACGAGCGTCGTGGCGTTGTCGGCGGCGGACGGGCACTGGCAGAAGACGGGGAACGTGACCATGGTGCCGACGTCGAGGACGGTGGGCACCAGCGTGGGGTTCACGCGCTCCACGGCCTAGTACTGCGTGAGGTTCTGCAACTTGGTAGTGGAGACGATCCAGTAGGTGTCCTCCGAGCCGATCTGGTACTGCATCGGCGCGTACGAACTGGGGTACCGGGAGGGGCAGCCGCACTGGAGCGGCTGCCCGTTGGCCAGCGCGGCCGTCATGGAGAGGTTGTTGGCGTGCACGACCATGAAGCGGCTGACAGCGAAGAGGTCACCGATGGCCGCGAGATCGAGCGGCACGCCCGCGAAGCCGGCGCGGTAGAGCACGTACGCCTGGCATGGGTACGTGCGGTTGGCGGTGCAGTTGAACCCCTCGACGGACGCCGGCGCGGCCGTGGCCATGGTCGTGTTATGCGACC